>NC_140275.1:8503319-8516642 GCF_964030765.1 Micromesistius poutassou | reverse complement strand
CTCTGGGTCTGGAACCCAACCAGCCCCCTCTGGGTCTGGAACCCAACCAGTCCCCTCTGGGTCTGGAACCCAATCAGCCCCCTCTGGGTCTGGAACCCAACCAGCCCCCTCTGGGTCTGGAACTCAACCAGTCCCCTCTGGGTCTGGAACCCAATCAGCCCCCTCTGGGTCTGGAACCCAACCAGTCCCCTCTGGGTCTGGAACCCAACCAGCCCCCTCTGGGTCTGGAACCCAACCAGTCCCCTCTGGGTCTGGAACCCAACCAGTCCCCTCTGGGTCTGGAACCCAACCCCCTCTGGCTCTGGAACCCAACCAGTCCCCTCTGGGTCTGGAACCCAACCAGCCCCCTCTGGGTCTGGATCCCAATCAGCCCCCTCTGGGTCTGGAACCCAACCAGCCCCCTCTGGGTCTGGAACCCAACCAGCCCCCTCTGGGTCTGGAACCCAACCAGCCCCCTCTGGGTCTGGAACCCAGCCCCCTCTGGGTCTCCAGAGGGTTGTGGTACATTGTGGGACACCAACCCTGTTTTGAACATATGAAGTATAGACCAGAGACAGCGTGGTCACGTGACCAGAGACAGCCTGGTCATGTGACCAGCAGCGTGGTCATGTGTTCAGAGACAGCCTGGTCATGTGACCAGAGACAGCGTGGTCATGTGTTCAGAGACAGCCTGGTCACATGACCAGAGACAGCCTGGTCATGTGACCAGAGACAGCTTGGTCATGTGACCAGAGACAGCGTGGTCATGTGACCAGAGACAGCGGTGTGCAGCCTCAGCAGCATTGCTCAACAGGCAGAGGCAGCAACACACACACACACACACACACACACACACACACACACACACACACACACACACACACACATGATGATGAGCTAATGTTTGACATGTGTTCTCCTACAGCTTCAGAATAATCATTATCCACTCCTCCACAACTCACTAATCCAAACGCTGCTCAGGAGAACCCTTTGGTCACGGCTCCCGTGTGAGCACCGACGTCTGGTAGGCTGTGTAGGTCTGGTAGGCTGTGTAGGTCTGGTAGGCTGTGTAGGTCTGGTAGGGTCTGGTAGTAGGGTCTACTAGGCTGTGTAGGTCTGGTAGGCTGTACTAGAGTCTGGTAGGGTCTGGTAGGCTGTGTAGGTCTACTAGGCTGTGTAGGTCTAGTGGGCTGTGTAGGTCTGGTAGGCTGTACTAGGGTCTGGTAAGGTCTAGTAGAGGGTCTGGTAGGGTCTAGTGGGCTGTGTAGGTCTAGTGGGCTGTGTAGGTCTGGTAGGCTGTACTAGGGTCTGGTAAGGTCTAGTAGAGGGTCTGGTAGGGTCTAGTGGGCTGTGTAGGTCTAGTAGGCTGTGCAGGTCTGGTAGGCTGTGTAGGTCTAGTAGGCTTCAGACGGTCTCCCTGAAGGTCTCCTACTGAAGACCGTATTTTAAAGTATTTTTAGAATGTAAAATGTTTCACCAATAACCTTCAACCTACTGTCAAACCAGCCAATCACCTTCCAGCGGCTCATTAGTACAGTGACTCCGGTTTAGTTCTGGGTTAAACTGTTCTAGACTAAGGACCAGGACCAGGACCAGGACCAGGAGCCACTCCATACCACAGCAGGTCCAGACCTCATCCTCACGAACGGACACGTCTTCCACCACTGCTGAACACATTCTACTGATCCTTCTACGGCGTAACCATAAGGAGTTCAACCTCAACTTCCTGTTCCGCTTCATCTGTTTCCTCCTCCCTGACCATGAACCCAAGCTGAGGTCTTCAGGGCTCCTCACTGGGTTCCCGCAGCTCAGAGCTTCTCGTCGTCCTCGTCCACCAAATGGACGGCTCCAAATGGTGCCCGGCACAATGGAGCCACGAGGTAATTGCACGGCCATAAAGTGGAGGTGCTAATCTGGAGTCATTATTTAGATCAAGCTCTCAGACACAAACACAAGCCAACGCCCATCGGCTCACAGGAGGAAGAGGAGGAGGAGGAGGAGGAGGAGGAGGAGGAGGAGGAGGGACAGGAGGAGGAGGAGGGGGAGGAGGAGGAGGAGGCATGCAAGGGTTCCAGATGACTGCAGAGGTTACGGTCTACGGAGCGCTCTACTCTGAGCCGACATGTTGAGACACTAAGACAGGAAGCTTGACGCTCCGGCACCAACTGCCAACTGAACGGAGGAGAACTGGAATCACTCCTTATCCAACATGAGAAGTTATCTCTGCTAGAGAGCACGTTGTACCTGTATGTAGGCTATGTCTAGTATGTAGGCTATGTCTAGTATGTAGGCTAGTGTCTATGTAGGCTAGTGTCTATGTAGGCTAGTGTCTAGTATGTAGGCTAGTGTCTGTGTAGGCTAGTGTCTAGTTTGTAGGCTAGTGTCTAGTATGTAGGCTATGTCTAGTATGTAGGCTAGTGTCTATGTAGGCTATGTCTAGTATGTAGGCTAGTGTCTATGTAGGCTAGTGTCTAGTTTGTAGGCTAGTGTCTAATATGTAGGCTATGTCTAGTATGTAGGCTTGTGTCTATGTAGGCTAGTGTCTAGTATGTAGGCTAGTAACTAGTTTCTAACACCAACCTGAAGACGTAGCACTGTATCACGCACACACACGCGCACACACACACACACACACACACACACACACACACACACACACACACCACAGCATCAATAAGACTCTAGAGACCAATGGAACCCTTACAGATCCAAGATGGCGGCTCTGGTTCCCGGGCCCCTGGGGGCCCCTAAACCAGGGGCCGTAAAACTGCTCTATCATTAACAGAATGGTAGCACTATTCAGGCTGCTGGTCCACCCACGCCCCAGGACCAGGACCAGGACCAGGACCAGGATCAGGACCAGGACCAGGACCCAGGACCAGGACCAGGACCAGGACCAGGACCAGGACCAGGACCCAGGACCAGGACCCAGGACCCAGGACCAGGACCAGGACCAGGACCAGGACCATAACACGCATCACGTATGTATATATACTGTATATATATATATATACATGTGATGCGTGTTATGGTCATGGTACCTGGTACCATGGTACCATGGTAACTAACCTACATACTAGACACTAGCCTACATACTATAAATATATATATATATATATATATATATATATATATATATATATATATATATATATATATATATATATATATATATATATATATTAGGTGTATATAGGCAAGGCAAGGCAAGGCAAGGCAACTTTATTTATATAGCACTTTTCATACACAAGGCAGACTCAAAGTGCTTCACATATAAACATTGACATACAATAAAAGATAATAATAGATAAGGAAAAAAAAAATCAACAGTCTCTGATACCCACGTCGGGACTCCGACCCGACTTAAAGGAACTTGGTCCTTACCCACGTCAGGACTCCGACCTAAAGGAACTTGGTCTTTACCCACGTCGGGACTCCGACCCGACCTAAAGGAACTTGGTCCTTTCTCTGGGACTCCAACCCAGATTCTAGGACTCTAACCCAGTCTCTCTGGTATCAGATCATGTATCTCTCTGATAAAAATAGGCAAAGTTAGTAATAAAATAAAAAATAGATAGAAAATAAAGGCAAAGTTTAAAAAGCATTGTAGATTTAAGATTTAGCAGAAAGCTAAAGCAAACATAAAAGTCTTCAGTCTTGATTTAAAAGCTGTCAGAGTTGGGGCAAGTCTTAAATCCTCAGGGAGTTTATTCCAGCTATTTGTTGCATAGTAACTAAATCCTGCTTCCCCATGTTTCGTGTTGACTCTGGGGATAATTAACAGATTGGTCTCAGAAGATCTTAGTGTCCTAGAAGGCTTATGTAGTGGAAGCATATCAGTTAAATATTTTGGCCCTAAACCATGTAGGGATTTATAGGTTAGCAACATGATTTTAAAATCAATTCTCTGACATCTCTGACAGAGAGTGAAGGTGTTGGGTTACTTTAAAGACCGGGTAAACCAAGAATAATTATGGGTTTTGAGTTTATAATACCACAGGAAAATATATTATTAACCACCCTGCCAAATTTGAAGGACTAAAAAAATCGCGAAGTATATAAAATTATGCTTCAAAGTTGATGAAAAATGAGCAGTAACCCCAGGCTCAGGACGGTGGGGGCGTGTGCGCTGCAGGCCAGGAAACCACGCCCATCACCGGAGAGGTCCAGCCCCTCCCAATCTCAAAGCTGAAAATGGACAGCAGGGGGCGGGTTTATGTGAGTATGACCGCTTTACGTAACGCGGTCATCGATGTAGACCCGCCCATTTTAAACCTGCACACAGAACATTCTCTGAGGCCTAGCTCCTCAAGGAAATGATGAATGGGAAAAATATTTTTTACATGTTTTGAGGGACACATTTAAGGCCTAATTAATATGATAAGAAGAAAAATACTGAATTTGGTTTACCCGGTCTTTAAGCTTTATGGTTTTAGCACCAAATACAATTATCTCGGTTTTGTCCCCATTTAGTTGAAGGAAATTTCGGCACATCCAGTATTTGACTTGCTCAATGCACTGGCACAACAGATCTATGGGCTGATAGTCATTTGGTGAAAGCGATACATAGATTTGCGTGTCATCAGCATAGCAATGATGGTCGATATTGTTATTTTGCATGATTTGCCCTAGTGGGAGCATGTAGATGTTGAATAGAGAGGGTCCTAAGATCGAACCTTGTGGGACTCCACGTCACGTTTGTTGATTCTGAAACAAAGTCGCCAATGGAAACAAAGTAGTTCCTATTTTGTAGGTAGGACCTAAACCAATTTAAGACTGTGCCTGAAAGCCCCACCCAGTTTTCTAATCTGTCCAAAAGTATTGTATGGTCTACAGTGTCGAATGCAGCACTGAGGTCTAGTAGCATTAGTATTGAGATTTTGCCAGAGTCTGTGTTAAGACGGATGTTGTTTACAACTTTAATAAGGGCGGTCTTGGTGCTGTGAAGGGGTCGAAATCCGGATTGGAAGGTGTCATAACAACCAGTTGATGCCAGGAGGTCACTAAGTTGCTGGAGGACAACTTTCTCAATGATTTTACTTATGAAGGGTAGATTTGATATTGGTCTGTAGTTGTTAATAATAGAGGCATCTAGGGTCCACTTTTTTAAAAGGGGTTTGATAACTGAAAAGGCTTTTGGGAAAGTGCCTGATTGGAGAGAGTTGTTAACTATTTGCAATATGTCTATTGCTAGGCAGTCAAAAACATTCTTAAAGAGGTTGGTAGGTAAAGTATCAAGGCAACAGGTGGATGGCTTCAGTTGTGTCACAGTTTCCACAAGAGTTTTAGAGTCTATGACATTAAGGCATGTCATTGCCATGTTACTTTTGCCTGAATAGGGTGGTAGTCCAACATTTTTCTTTAAAGTGGAGATATTGATGGCGCGTCTGATGCCTTCAATTTTATCAGTATAAAATGCTGCAAACTCATTGCATTTCTGCGTGGAATGAAGGTCAGGTGGAATTTGTGTTGGGGGCTTGGTCAGTCTGTCAACAGTTGCAAATAGGGTTTTGGCATTATTAATATTGGTTTTAATGATATTGGAGAAAAATGTTTCTCTAGCACTTTTTAAGTCTAAATTGTAGGCACTCTTTATAGATGTCATGGTGAATATGAAGTTTTGTTTTACACCATATGCGTTCAGCCTTCCTGCATTCTTTTTTCTGGGCTGTTACAAAAGCAGCTTTTCTCCAGGGTGTCTTTTGCTTTCCAGAAATCGTTTTAACCTTATAAGGTGCAATGAACATCTATGCAAAAAACATCTATGACTTTCAACATTTTGAAATTAAAGTTTTCTTCAGATCATCAGCAGAACATGGGTTGAGAGCTGGTAGCAAGGAGATGGCCTTTTTAAAAAGTACATTAGAATGTTCATTGATATACCGTTTTTTGACAGTATTTGATTTTGTCTGTATGTCGGGAATAAAAGATATATTAAAGAAAACACAGAAGTGGTCCGACGGTGAAGGATCAGTCACCGAGAGATCTGAAACATTGAGACCCTTTGTGATGAAAGCCCTCGCGGCTTTTGTTGCGGTCTGATCCGGTAGTCATAAAAAGTGGCAAAATGTATTGTTGAGGTCGACGGAAACAAACTATATATTCTTAGGTATTATGATCATGAAATAAAATAAAATAAAGTAGACCTGAACAAAGAATTAAGTAGTTTTTGCCACTGCCTAGCGGCGCTTCGGGAAACATGACCTCTCTCTCTGCTGCCTCTTATCATAGACTTCTTATCATATAGAGTATATATATATATATGTATATAAAGTATAGAGAGTATATGGGGGGGGGAGAGGGAGCAGGTCTTTATATATATATATATATATATATATATATATATATATATATATGTATATAAAGTATAGAGAGTATATAGGGGGGGGAGAGAGGGAGCAGGTCTTTATGAGGCTTCACAGGGAGACTAGAAATGACCGCCATTCCCCTGATACCTTCCTTTATATAGGACAGCAACATCAGCCCTGTCAGCACACACACACACACACACACGCACACACATATACACACACACACACACGCTTGCGCAGGTTAGTGTGAATGTGTTAAGTAACATATATACGTACTATCTATACCCTTTGTGTATAGAAATACCTATTAAACTAATCAGCGCCTTAAAGGCTTATATCGATGAATGGTTGGCTCCAGGATTAGCTGCATGAATCCAAACATTGGTAATCCCTCTCCTCTCTTCAGAGCCGCCTCTCTGCTAGAGATGCTAACTGGATTAGCCAGACCTCATTTATCTAATTGATGTTACAACAGAGTGCCACATTACGCTGAGGTCAGGAAGTCTCTCAGAACTATCGTTCATTCATCTCAGACCTGTGGAAATGAGCTGATAATCATTTCTTATAATGCTGAAGATCTGACTTAATGCCAGAGGAGGAGCTAGAGGGAGGTGGAGAGGAGAGGAGAGAGAGGGGGAGGTGGGGAGGAGAGAGAGGGGGAGGTGGGGAGGAGAGAGAGGGGGAGGTGGAGAGGAGAGGAGAGGAGAGGGAGGTGGAGAGAGAGGGGGAGGTGGAGAGGAGAGAGAGAGGGAGGTGGATAGGAGAGGAGAGAGAGGGGGAGGTGGAGAGGAGAGGAGAGAGGGAGGTGGAGAGGAGAGGAGAGGAGAGGGAGATGTGGGAGGAGTAGGGAGGGTGGAGGAGTGGAGGGAGGAGATCAGAGAGAGTGGGGAGAAAAGAGGGAGGTGGGGGAGGTAGGTATGAGAGGTGAGGGGAGAAGTGGGTGGCGAGGAGAGGGAGATGGGGGAGGAGGAGGAGAGAGGGAGGTGGGGGAGGGGTAGTGGGAGAGAGGGGGAGGGGATGTTAAATTTCTGAGACAAAATGCCACATCATCACATGGGGACGGTACTTCCTGCCCAGTTGAGACACACCGCTAAACACACGGTCAGGTCATGAGTCCCTGTAGTGCAAAGTGTCTTTACCTCCAGCGCTAAGCATTCTGTACACACACACTACACATACTACACTACACTACACACACTACACTACACACACTACACATACTACACTCACTACACATACTACACTACACTACACATACTACACTACACTACACACACTACACATACTACACTACACTACACATTCTACACTACACTACACATACTACACTACACTACACACACTACACATACTACACACACTACACACTACACTACACATTCTACACTACACACTACACTAAACTACACTACACACACTACACATACTACACACACTACACATACTACACTACACTACACACACTACACACACTACACATACTACACATACTACACTACACTACACATTCTACACTACACTACACATACTACACTACACTACACATACTACACACACTACACATACTACACACACTACACATACTACACATACTACACTACACTACACATACTACACTACACTACACTACACTACACATACTACACATACTACACTACACTACACTACACACACTACACATACTACACTACACACACTACACATACTACACTACACATACTACACTACACTACACACACTACACATACTACACATACTACACACACTACACATACTACACACACTACACATACTACACTACACTACACACACTACACATACTACACTACACTACACATTCTACACTACACTACACATACTACACTACACTACACACACTACACATACTACACACACTACACACTACACTACACTACACATTCTACACTACACACTACACTAAACTACACTACACACACTACACACACTACACACACTACACATACTACACTACACTACACACACTACACACACTACACATACTACACATACTACACTACACTACACATTCTACACTACACTACACATACTACACTACACTACACATACTACACACACTACACATACTACACACACTACACATACTACACATACTACACTACACTACACATACTACACTACACTACACTACACTACACATACTACACATACTACACTACACTACACTACACACACTACACATACTACACTACACACACTACACATACTACACACACTACACATACTACACTACACATACTACACTACACTACACACACTACACATACTACACATACTACACACACTACACATACTACACACACTACACATACTACACTACACTACACATACGTTCATGACCAGAACTCTCTACTTACTGAGATAACATCAGATAAGATGTACTGTATGTAGCTATAGAGGCTAACAGAAGCTAGGTATATGCTAGTTATAGGAGCTAACAGAAGCCAGGTAGATGCTAGTTATAGGAGCTAACAGAAGCTAGGTAGATGCTAGTTATAGGAGCTAACAGAAGCTAGGTAGATGCTATGTATAGGAGCTAACAGAAGCCAGGTAGATGCTAGGTATAAAAGCTAACAGAAGCTAGGTATATGAATTTCTGAGACAAAATGCCACATCATCACATGGGGACGGTACTTCCTGCCCAGTTGAGACACACCGCTAAACACACGGTCAGGTCATGAGTCCCTGTAGTGCAAAGTGTCTTTACCTCCAGCGCTAAGCATTCTGTACACACACACTACACATACTACACTACACTACACACACTACACTACACACACTACACATACTACACTCACTACACATACTACACTACACTACACATACTACACTACACTACACACACTACACATACTACACTACACTACACATTCTACACTACACTACACATACTACACTACACTACACACACTACACATACTACACTACTATACTACTCTTTCTGTTAGCTCCTAGGTATAGGAGCTAACAGAAGCTAGGTAGATGCTAGTTATAGGCGCTACAGAAGCTAGGTAGATGCTAGTTATAGGCGCTAACAGAAGCTAGGTAGATGCTAGTTATAGGAGCTAACAGACAGTAGCGGGCCGTAGTGTCCTGCAGCTGGAGGCCAGGTTGGAGACAGAGCAGCTCTGAGGGTTTACGTTCTCAGGTTAACCCTCCCACCCGCAGGCCAAACGTCCCGTCTTTGTTCTGCTCGTCCACAGCTGGACTGACCCCTCAGCAGCCGCCACCTGGACCGGCCCGAGCGGTGGACCGGCCCGAGCGGTGGAACGACGCGCTCACCTCCGGCTTCAGGCTCAGGGACATGAGACCAAACTAACAAACAGTACGACGTCCGTCGTATTGTGTAGATGGACCTTCTGTCTTTATGACCGTCCTGTTCCTATCTCTGTGGTTCAGTGTCCGTTACTCGGGGGTCCTGGTGTAGGACATGATGTCATCTTATCTGGACGGGGTTTGAGGATCTGGAGAACCCCCCCCCCCCCCTCCTCTGATTGGTTGGTCTGTCACCGGTAGCAACAGTCAACGGTGGTGCAGGATTAGGACGAGGACCTGAGGAACGTTCTCCAGGAGATAATAACATATGGCCTTCTGACCTCTGACCTCTCTCTACCTCTACAGCTCTCTCTCTCTCTCTGTCTATAGCTCTCTCTCTCTCTCTATAGCTCTCTCTCTCTCTCTCTCTCTCTCTCTCTATCTCTCTCTCTCTCTTTAGCTCTCTCTCTCTCTCTCTCTCTCTCTCTCTCTATCTCTCTCTCTCTCTATAGCTCTCTCTCTCTCTCTCTCTCTCTCTATAGCTCTCTCTCTCTCTCTGTCTATAGCTCTCTCTCTCTCTGTCTATAGCTCTCTCTCTCTCTCTCTCTATAGCTCTCTCTCTCTCTCTCTATAGCGCTCTCTCTCTCTCTGTCTATAGCTCTCTCTCTCTCTCTATAGCACTCTCTCTCGCTCTCTCTCTCTCTCTCTCTCTCTCTCTCTCTATAGCTCTCTCTCTCTCTCTCTCTCTCTCTCTTCTCTCTATAGCTCTCTCTCTCTCTGTCTGTCTCTTTGTCTTCTCTCTCTCTCTCTCTCTCTCTCTCTCTCTCTCTCTCTCTCTCTCTCTCTCTATCTATATCGATATAGATAGTTATATAGATCTATAGATATGAATATGAATAAACCTGACCCAGGTTGACCAGAGCAGGTCCCTCTGCCGCCTCCCCATGGAGGACTCTGGCCTCGTGGAGCGCCAGAGTCCCGGCGGCCGTGTTCCCGTGCTAATCGTGGTTCTAATCCATCCGCCTGTGATCCCTGGCTGGTGTCAGAACCAGTACGGCAGCGTGCGCCCCGCGCGCTTCTCAAACTAGGTCAGGGCCAAGCGAGCTGCTCATGCTAAACAGGAGCCGTGTCGGTAAGCCCATGTTAGATTTCACAGGGCTACATGGTGATTACCGCAGCTCAGGTTACACAGGACATTCTTAAAGCGACAGCGTGTCCAGCTGCTCTGACGTCTGACTCCAGCCAAAAGGTTCTGGATCGATCCCCATAGACCTCAATCTACCTGTACCGCATCCTAGATCATCTAATACCTCTAACCCTACCTGCTCCCTTAATGACCTGTCCTCTGTACTGTCTAACCCCTACCTGCTCCTCAATGACCTGTCTCTGTACTGTCTAACCCCTACCTGCTCCTTAAGACCTGTCCGTACTGACCCTACCTGCTCCTTACCTCTACTGTCCTGTACTGTCTAACCCCTACTGCTCCTAATGACCTGTCTCTGTACTGTCTACCACCCCTACCTGCTTAATGACCTGTCTCTGTACTGTCTAACCCTACCTGCTCCTTAATGACCCGTCTCTGTACTGTCTAAACCCCTACCTGCTCCCTAATGACCCGTCTCTGTACTGTCTAACCCCTACCTGCTCCTTAATGACCCGTCTCTGTACTGTCTAACCCCTACCTGCTCCTTAATGACCCGTCTCTGTACTGTCTAACCCCTACCTGCTCCTTAATGACCCATCTCTGTACTGTCTAACCGCTACCTGCTCCTTAATGACCCGTCTCTGTACTGTCTAACCCCTACCTGCTCCTTAATGACCCGTCTCTGTACCGTCTAACCCCTACCTGCTCCTTAATGACCTGTCTCTGTACTGTCTAACCCCTACCTGCTCCTTAAGGTCCTGTCTCTGAACTACGCTGTAGGTATCTAGAGTAGCCTCAGCAGTGCACCACAGAGTGGACCTCAGAGTCCTGGAGGCTCCAGCCACTCGGGGACTGATAAGATGTCATTTCCAGTCAATAATAAAATCTAAATGGCGACAGAGCCATCAGGGTCCAGTGAGATGGATTCGAAGGGACAGCAGTAGTTGTGTTGGCGTGTGGCTGCTCTCAGCGCAGCTCCATCTCTCTCCCCTCCATCCTTCATGGGGATGAGAGGGTCGTCGTTCACGCTGTGTGGATTCCTCTCATGCAGCGCACATCACCACGGGCTTCCAGCAATGAGGTCACTATCGACTTTTCATCCAGCCATAAGTAAGACTAAATAATCTCTCCCGCTCGTCCTGTTCCTCACAACACTCAAAACATCAGTCAGAGGCCCGGAGAGGACAGTACAGGAAATTGGTAAGAAAACAATTTCATTAGCATCCTCCTGTGTCACCCAGTGGAAAATGGCCGTCCCATCATCAATATGAGGAGTAATGTCTGCTTGTGTTCCACGCAGGTTAAATATATCGCAATATACTGGAGATAGCCCACATGGAGGCTTCCCTGTAGCATCAAGATGGATAACAGTCTGCCCCATAATCAGACCGACCGCCCATCTCCCCGTCCTCCTCCTCGATTAACCTCCGTAGGCTCCGCACGACGTCCAGCTTTCAGTTGTTTTGCGCCCAGTACCCTAGAACGGCCTCACAGGAGTTCAACTACACTGGGCCGGATTTCTTCCACATTTCCATCAGAGTCCAGGGTTTGGCTTCAGGGTCTTCTGTTGATGTTCTCCATGCCCACGACATGTTTACCACTCTGGGATTCCTGAAGAACCATCTCATAAACAGAATAGGACATTGATGGATACTCTGTGTATCATGGACCTGCTCAGCATCACAGAGAGGGAGGTGGGCTCAGAGTGGGTCTAGACAGACCTACAAAGAGCCTTCAAGAGTAGGTCTAGACAGACCTACCAGGGTCTCCAGAGTAGGTAGGGTCTAGACAGACCTAAAGGGTCTACAGGGTAGGTAGGGTCTAGACAGACCTACCAGGGTCTCCAGAGTAGGTAGGGTCTAGACAGACCTAAAGGGTCTACAGGGTAGGTAGGGTCTAGACCAAGGCAAGGGCCAAGGTAGAGGGTAGAAGGACTAGAGAGGGTCTAGGAGGACTAGATGAAGGCTAGAGAGTGTCTAGGACCAGATGGAGACTAGTATTCCTACTGCCATGGCAACATGGTGCTGAATGAAGCAAGGAAAGAGCATTTCTTTTGTCATCAGTTCTTTGAGTTAGAAGGCCAGCCCTCTGCTCAACCCAGTAACACCATTGTTTATAGGTGACCTTGAATCGGAAGCGTGTAAAGAAAGAGGCGTTTGGAAAATAAACGGGACAAAAGATTCAATAAACACAATCAAACATCTCTATGTCTGCCGACGGCGTCTGAGTGAAAAGTAGGGGAGGAAAGCTTAAGTATTCTCCAGCGCGGTTCTGCTCTGAGGCCGCGTCCCGTGAAGGTCACTTCTCACATTCCTCAGCTGATATGATACACGTCAATGAAATGGCTCAAAGTTTTCCGTCCCTCGCCCAGAACGCTTCTTTCAAACGTGTTTACAATCGCCTCGCTTCTCACATCAGAGGCAGTCAAACGTCGATTGTCGTTCCTCTGTGAGCGGACGACACCGCCTCGCCTCGCGTATCGACCGCCTCAACGCAGAGCTGAGAGCTCAGAAACCTGAGGGATGGGTTACAGCCGTTCAGGCCTGCACATGTTAGGTGCACGGGTACGGCCTGCTGACCTCCCCCACTCCTCCC
>NC_140275.1:8408319-8500819 GCF_964030765.1 Micromesistius poutassou | reverse complement strand
TTGTTTCTTCACTGTCTGGGAGCTCTGCTCTTCTCTCGTTACTGAGATCAGACGTTACAAAGGATAACTTTAACCTCAAGAGAGATGGAACGATGATCACACACACACACACACACACACACACACACACACACACACACACACACACACACACACACACCAGGTCAGGTTTCGACCCCTCCTAGGTGTCATGTGATCTCTTTGAACATCAACATCAACAACAAGTCAGAGACCAACACGCTGTCTGGAAGCGTTCTGGTAGCGTCGCGACGGAGACGTTATTCCGCCCGTCCAGAAGACAGCAGCGCTACACTCCCATTGGCCGAGCTCCGTATACCGTCGTCACCTACGCTTCATGCATTAGCATGTCTGCGCTAACAGAGGCTGGGCGGAGCGCGCCGGCGTACCCACGCCGCGGTCTGAGCGCAGAACGCCTTTTATTAAGGAACCCGATACTGACATCACGGCAAAGCTTGTTTCTGATTGGATGGAACGGCTGCAGAAAATGTGACGCCTGATATGAGGCGTGGAATGCAACGTCGAACAGAGTCGTCCATCTGGCTCCAAAACCACTGACGACATCAGCACGCAGCACGCTAGTATAGCACTAACTATCACCTCCACAGCTAGTATAGCACTAACTATCACCTCCACAGCTAGTATAGCACTAACTATCACCTTCACAGCTAGTATAGCACTAACTATCACCTTCACAGCTAGTATAGCACTAACTATCACCTCCACAGCTAGTATAGCACTAACTATCACCTCCACAGCTAGTATAGCACTAACTATCACCTGCACAGCTAGTATAGCACTATCACCTTCACAGCTAGTATAGCACTAACTATCACCTCCACAGCTAGTATAGCACTAACTATCACCTCCACAGCTAGTATAGCACTAACTATCACCTCCACAGCTAGTATAGCACTAACTATCACCTTCACAGCTAGTATAGCACTAACTATCACCTTCACAGCTAGTTTAGCACTAACTATCACCTCCACAGCTAGTATAGCACTAACTATCACCTTCACAGCTAGTATAGCACTAACTATCACCTCCACAGCTAGTATAGCACTAACTATCACCTCCACAGCTAGTATAGCACTAACTATCACCTTCACAGCTAGTATAGCACTAACTATCACCTCCACAGCTAGTATAGCACTAACTATCACCTTCACAGCTAGTATAGCACTAACTATCACCTTCACAGCTAGTATAGCACTAACTATCACCTCCACAGCTAGCACTAACTATCACCTTCACAGCTAGTATAGCACTAACTATCACCTTCACAGCTAGTTTAGCACTAACTATCACCTTCACAGCTATTATAGCACTAACTATCACCTTCACAGCTAGTTTAGCACTAACTATCACCTTCACAGCTAGTATAGCACTAACTATCACCTTCACAGCTAGTTTATCACTAACTATCACCTTCACAGCTAGTTTAGCACTAGTGTAGCTATCACCTTCACAGCTAGTTTAGCACTAACTATCACCTTCACAGCTAGTTTAGCACTAACTATCACCTTCACAGCTAGTTTATCACTAGTGTAGCTATCACCTTCACAGCTAGTTTAGCGCTACCTATCAACTGAACAGCTTGGTTAGTAATAGCTAGCACTCTAACCACTAGTTTGGTGCTAGCTATCGTCTTAACCACTAGGTTAGCGTTAGCTATCCCCATAACTGCTATTTCTGAGGTGGCACATTCGTTTGGCTGAGCAGGTTGCGTGATACACAGAGTAGAAAAGGTACACGAGTTATGGTCGGTGATAAAATCAATCCAGAACCACGACGGTATATATAGAGCACATAGCGGGCATTCCTCCACAGTTAAAGCGCAGAGGAAAACAAAATAAAAGTGTGTACTACAATACCACCCAGCAGCAGAGGCAGTGGGTCAATGTTTACACACCAGGCCGCCCTCATAAAGGGGCTCTGGTGGGTGTGTGTGTGTGTGTGTGTGTGTGTGTGTGTGTGTGTGTGTGTGTGTGTGTGTGTGTGCATGCTTTCATGCGTGTGTGTGTGTGCTTGCGTGCTTTCGTGCGTGCGTGGTGTGTGCGTGCGTGCATGTGTGCGTGCGTGTGTGCGTGCGTGTGCGTGCGTGCGTGTGTGCGTGCGTGCGTGCGCGTGTGTGTGTGTGTGTGAAGGGGGATGCTTGTTTTTGCGAGCAGCTGCGAAGGTTCCAGGGGGATGTGATTAAAAAGTAACACCCTCACTGCGCCTGGAAGGGGGTTTAGGGAATGGAGGAGTATAGTGGAGGGTGGGGGGGCAGGCTGTGGGGGTAAGGGTCTAAGGTGGGGGTGTAGGGCGTAGGTAGGGGGCTAGTTATAGGGTGTAGGGCGTAGGTAGGGGTCTAGTTGTAGGGTGTAGGGCGTAGGTAGGGGGCTAGTTGTAGGGTGTAGGTAGGGGGCTAGTTGTAGGGTGTAGGTAGGGGTCTAGTTGTAGGGTGTAGGGTGTAGGTAGGGGGCTAGTTGTAGGGTGTAGGGCATAGGTAGGGGGCTAGTTGTAGGGTGTAGGTAGGGGGCTAGTTGTAGGGTGTAGGTAGGGGGCTAGTTGTAGGGTGTAGGTAGGGATCTAGTTGTAGGGTGTAGGGCGTAGGTAGGGGGCTAGTTGTAGGGCGTAGGTAGGGGCTAGTTGTAGGGTGTAGGCCAGGGTGAGGGTGTAGATGTGGGGTGAGGGTGTAGAGGAGGGGTGGTGTAGGTGTAGGCTGTAGAGTATAATTAAGCAATAGATCACGACAGGCTGTGGAATGTTCTCACAGACAACGCCCCTTCACTGTGGTATAATGACCGTATACCACTGACTGAAGTGGTCTATTTGCTTTTATAAAACGGTTACGTATGGTTAAGTATGGCGAAATGAAAGTCATAGACACCCTCAATTTTGAAAAAGTGAGAAAGTCGGAAAAGTATTCGGTAGCTTGACGGTAGCTTGTTTCACCGGCAATTTAGCCTACTATCGAGTTCACTCACCGTGACTCACCGTCACTCACCGTGTTTTATATATAAATAAACAACAGTTCAAGTTAGGCGCGGAGTGATACTGAACTCTGTAAACTGAACGGGCGTCATAGCTGTGTGTATACGCTCAATATACAACAGTTGGGAACCAATCAGATGGCTTGATTTAAGCCACCCGTTTTATAAACAACTCAGTGTGTGTGTGTGTGTGTGTGTGTGTGTGTGTGTGTGTGTGTGTGTGTGTGTGTGTGTGTGTGTGTGTGTGTGTGTGTGTGTGTGTGTGTGATATTGTAGCACATACAGGATACCTAGGTCACTTAGTTTCTGCATGTAGACACAATGTAGGAGTCACTAAGGCTAAGGGTTAAGGGCCATGTAGGAGTCATGTACTGTCACTAAGGCTAAGGGTTAAGGGCCATGTAGGAGTCATATACTGTCACTGAGGCTAAGGGTTAAGGGCCATGTAGGAGTCATGTACTGTCACTGAGGCTAAGGGTTAAGGGCCATGTAGGAGTCATGTACTGTCACTAAGGCTAAGGGTTAAGGGCCATGTAGGAGTCATGTACTGTCACTAAGGCTAAGGGTTAAGGGCCATGTAGGAGTCATATACTGTCACTAAGGCTAAGGGTTAAGGGCCATGTAGGAGTCATGTACTGTCACTAAGGCTAAGGGTTAAGGGCCATGTAGGAGTCATATACTGTCACTAAGGCTAAGGGTTAAGGGCCATGTAGGAGTCATGTACTGTCACTAAGGCTAAGGGAGATGGTTAAGGTCTGGTTGCAGTAAACAGTTTGATGGACTCTCCCAACCCTGACCTCCTTATATTATAAAGATATTATGTTATATATGATATGATATTATATATTATATTATATATAAATATACATTATATTAAAGGCTGACTTACTTCAATCCTTTTTTATCGCTTCATTCCCTCAACGTTGTATTTTAATGACTTCCTCTCTGTTAAAATAAACCAATAGATTTTGTTATGTTTTCTATTCTGGAATATTCCAATCTTAATCTCAGACCAGTAAGCCTTTCACAACCACAACTGAAAAATGTAACGCAACCAGGCCGTGTGTGTGTCCGGTTGAAGACACAACATCCATGTTACTTTGATCTGCAGCGTTTGTCACTCACACACACACACACACACACACACACACACACACACACACACACGCACACGCACGCACGCACGCATGCGCACACGCACACACGCACACACGCACACACACACACACACACACACATACACATACGCATATGTACACAGACACACACAATATAATGTAGTTGATGCGTTTATATATAGTATATGTTGTGTTTATGTAAGGTATATGTTGTGTTGTGTTTATATAGGGTATATGTTATGTGTTTATAAATGGTATAGGTTGTGTTTATACATGGTATATGTTATGTGTTTCTATATATGTTTTGTGTTTTAAATATTGTATTTTATGTTATGTGTTTATAAATGGTATATGTTGTGTTTATACATGGTATATGTTATGTGTTTATAAATGGTATAGGTTGTGTTTATACATGGTATATGTTATGTGTTTCTGTATATGTTATGTTTTAAATATTGTATTTTATGTTATGTATTATGTGGGATTCTAAACATAGCGGTATATACAATATATCATATATTATATGAAATATAATAATGTGTATATGTTGTGTGCTATATTTAGTATCCATTACATACATAACATACGTTATATATATGGGACACTTTATTTCTGAAGGGTTAACACATTTTAGTTTGAAACAATTAATCAATCGTGTTTTGATTGATAAGCGGAAGGAAGTATAATAAATACAAAGCAACAGTGTGTGTGTGTGTGTGTGTGTGTGTGTGTGTGTGTCTCAATTTATAGTGAACCTCCATCAGCTCAGTCTCTCTCACTCTGTGTGTGTGTGTGTGTGTGTGTGTCTCTCTCTCTCTCTCTCTCTCTCTCTCTCTCTCTCTCTCTCTCTCACACACACACACACACACACACACGCACGCACGCACACACACACACACACACACACACACACACACACACACACTCACACTCTCTCTCTCTCTCTCTCTCTCTCTCTCTCTCTCTCTCTTCAACAGTTCTATATCACATGTCATTTCACTTAGGTGTAACCCTAACGCAGCGTATAGAACCACAGGTTATAGAAACAGCGTATAGAACCACCGGTTATAGAAACACAGCGTATAGAAACACAGCGTATAGAACCACAGGTTTTGAACCACAGGTTATAGAAACAAAGCGTATAGAATCACAGGTTATAGAAACACAGCGTGTAGAACCACAGGTTATAGAAACAAAGCGTATAGAATCACAGGTTAGAAACAAAGCGTATAGAATCACAGGTTATAGAACCAAAGCGTATAGAAGGTTATAGGAAACGCATGTTTCTGGAGACAGAACCACCAACATCAGGTTGTTGGTTGAAGTCCAAACCCAGTAAATTGCGCGGAGTTTGCGGGTGTGAACACAACAAGAGGAGCGGTTAGAGGAGCTCAGGTGAGGTCTTACCTGTTTGAACTGCTCCTCGTACGTCCACTCGTGGTTCTGGGAGAGCGGCGCTCCGGGCGACCCGACCGCCGCATGGAGCCCCCCGCGGCGGGCCGGGCAGCGGCCGGACCCGGGCTCCGGGTCTCCGTCCTCCGCTTCGTCCTCCGCGAGGCCCGTGTCTTCCTCGGCCAGGTCTCGCTCTCCGTCCCGCGGCTGGCCGTCCAGGCCGGGCACGGAGAGGTGGTGGTGTCCCGGTTCCTCCTCCTCCTCCTCCTCCTCCTCCTCCTCGTCCTCTTCTTCGCCGTCGTCAAAGTCCGAGTCCCCGGCCCGGTCCGGGTCCCGGACCCCCATGTGAGCCAGAGCCAGCTGCCGCTCGGCGGGGCTCAGCCCGGACGGGGAGCCGTCCCCTCCTCCCGCGGCGAGGGCGCCCCGCACCGCGGCCTGGTAGTGGCGGAAGGCCAGGGCCTGTTGGTGGATCTGGGACTCCACCAGGGCCTGCTGGTGGATCTGGGACTCCACCAGGGCCTGCTGGTGGATCTGGGACTCCACCAGGGACCGGAGACTCTTCTCCTTCTCCGCCAGACGGAGCTTCTCCTCCAGGGCCAGGCGAGCCGCCTGCTGCCGCTGGAGGTTCTCCATCACCGCCTCCAGCTTCATGCCCCCGCTGGACTGGGAGGACTGGACGGACCGGGAGGCCGTGGAGGTCTGGGCGGACTGCGGGGTCGCGGCGGCTGGAGACCGGAGGTGAAGGTTGTTGGAGGAGAACGAAGCTGGCTGAGAGAGAAGAGGAGTTCAGAGGAGCGGGACCGCATCTCCGAGTTCACTTCATGTCTCAAGTGTTTGAGCTTACAATAACAAGAACAGGACTACTTTACTATCTATATATCTAATACTATCGATACTATAGATACTTTACTATCTATATATCTAATACTATCGATACTATCGATACTTTACTATCTATATATCTAATACTATCGATACTTTCGATAGTATCGATACTATCTATAGCCTATATCTAATAATATAGCCTACTATCGATACTTTACTATCTATATATCTAATACTATACTATCTATACTATCTATATATCTAATACTGTACTATCTATATATCTAATAGCCTATCGATACTTTACCATCTATATCTAAAACTATACTGTCGATACTTTACTATCTATATATCTAATAGGCCTACTATACTATCTATATACTATCTATATATCTAATAGACTTTACTATCTATATATCTAATACTATACTATCTATACTATACTATCTATATATCTAATAGACTTTACTATCTATATATCTAATACTGTAGCCTACTATCGACACTATAGCCTACTATCGATACTATACTATACTATATATACACTATCAAACACAACCAATACTTTCTAAAAGTGGCGAGAAAAAAAACTGAAAAGTTGTTAAAACAATGTCACTTTTAAGTAAGTCCTATTTAAAGTATGTCTTATTTAAAGTAAGTCTTATTTAAAGTAAGTCTTTATTTAAGTCTTATTCGTGTGGTCGTGCTCTAAGTCCTGGTCCTGATTCAAACAGAGGATCGCGACTCACCCTTGAGGATTTACTGGAGATCTTTGTGTCCTCCACCATGCTTCATCTGTCCCGAAGACCCGGTCCCGAACCAGACCCGGTCCCGAACCAGACCCGGTCCGCGGGATCACGCTGGGTCCCTGAGCCCGGAGTCACTTCGTGGGTCCCTGAGCCCGGAGTCACTTCGTGGGTCTGTGAGCCCGGAGTCACTTCGTGGGTCTGTGAGCCCGGAGTCACTTCGTGGGTCTGTGAGCCCGGAGTCACTTCGTGGGTCTCGGTCCCGGAGCTTCGGCAACAAGTGGCCGCAGAGGGCGGAATGAGGAGCGGAGAAGAGATCCTCCCGCTGGCGTCAATACCGCGACACACACAACCACACACACACCCGCACACACACACACACACACACACACACACACACACACACACACACACACGCACACACACACACACACACACACACACACACACACACACACACACACACACACACGCGCGCGCACGCACACGCACACACACACGCACGCATTTTATTTATTCATTACATTTAGTAGCAGTTGGTTGGATATTAGATAGATCTATATATTATACAGATCTATATAATATATATCTATATCTATATAGCCTACTATAGGCTACAGATATATTGGCCTATACGAGTTAGATGCATTCGTTTTATATCATTTTCTGTTCGGTCTAGTTTCTGTAAGAGAATGTAATGATGTGTATTATATATATATATATATATATATATATATATATATATATATATATATATAGATGTATAGATAGGTAGATATATTTAGATATATTGTTCTGCATGTCGGTGTTCATTAAAGCAGTCTCTGGTCCACGTGAACTTCAGCCTCCAGATCGATGTTTTAAATCCAAGATATAGATATATTATATATTAGGCTATATATATATTATATCTATCTATAATCTATAGATATATAGATATATAAGCTCTGTAATAATGAACAGTGTGTGTGTGTGTGTGTGTGTGTGTGTGTGTGTGTGTGTGTGTGTGTGTGTGTGTGTGTGTGTGAGTGTGTGTGTTTTTGTGTGCGTGCGTGTGTGTGTGTGTGTGTGTGTGTGTGTGTGTGTGTGTGTGTGTGTGTGTGTGTGTGTGTGTGCTTGTGCGACATAATGAAATCATTAAGTATAATACTGTATTACAGTCTAGAAGCAGTAAAGTATATATAGTAATTGGCTATATCCTAGTATACTTTACTGCTATATCCAACTATACTTTACTACTACAAATATAGTAGGTATTTACTAGTATTTACTACTAATATAGTTGTAAAGTATAGTAGGATATAGTCGTAAAGTAGAATATAGACGCCCATCTAGTGTTACGCTGCAGACGTTGCGGATTAAATATTAACATTAATTAATGTTAACATATTAAACATTAATAAATGTTAACGTTAGTTACAGCACACACTATTCTGTCATCTGGTTTGAAATATTTAAACGATCACTTTAAACTATTGAATATGAAATAACTTTTTCAAACTGCAGTATGTCGAAGTATCGATATTTCATCCTGACATGAGAATACTCTGTTTATATAATTATATATTTACATGCTTACTACTACTCATACTACTATTAATAGTACTACAACAATTACTATTATACATGTAAGTGTCGTGTCCGCCGTCTGAACTGCAGTCTGTGGGTGAACATCGACCCCCAGTGGACAGGTGGCTGTACTGCAGCAAAATCATATCCCAGATATTTAGCCGAAATGGAATTCACTTTTATTAGAAATATTAGGCTAGAATTTAATAAACACACATACACACACACACACACACACACACACACACACACACACACACACACACACACATATATACACACACACACACACACACACACACACACACACACACTGTATATACATATATTTATACATATAAATATATGCCTGTAGGCCTAGGCCTCCATTGTTATCGTTTCACTATATTTATTACACTTATGGTTGTGTATAATGATTTTTGTTGTTCATTAATTATCACGATAAACATGTTTTCATGTGCTATGTTAATATAATCATAAAATCAACGTTGACGTAATCATAGAGTAGCGTTGTTGAAACCAGATAAAGCTAACCGCCAATGAAATTATAATAATAATACACCTGACAACATAATACTGTAGGCCTACAGCATGAGAACACTGTAGGCCTACAGCATGATAACATTGTAGGTCTACAACATGAGAACACTGTAGGCCTACAACATGGTAGACCTACACCTGTACAGCATGATAACACTGTAGGCCTACAGCATGATAACACTGTAGGCCTACAACATGAGAACACTGTAGGCCTACACCTTCACAACTTGAGAACACTGTAGGCCTACAACATGAGAACACTGTAGACCTACAGCATGAGAACACTGTAGGCATACACCTGAACAACATAATACTGTAGGCCTACAGCATGAGAAAACTGTAGGCCTACAGCATGAGAACACTGTAGGCATACACCTGAACAACATAATACTGTAGGCCTACAGCATGAGAAAACTGTAGGCCTACACCTTCACAACTTGAGAACCCTGTAGGCCTACAACATGAGAACACTGTAGGCCTATAACATGAGAACACTGTAGGCCTACACCTGCCCTGTTTGTACTGTTGAGTCTATAAAGATGCTGCCATTCCTGCTGGACGATTAAGTGTGTATAAGAATCTATAAACACTTTATATACACACTATTCTATACAATAAGTACACTTAGTATGAGCCCTTACACTTAGTATACACACTATTCTATACAATAAGTACACTTATTATGAGCCCTTACACTTAGTATACACACTATTCTATACAATAAATACACTTATTATGAGCCCTTACACTTAGTATACACACTATTCTATACAATAAGTACACTTAGTATGAGCCCTTACACTTTGTATACACACTATTCTATACAATAAGTACACTTAGTATGAGCCCTTACACTTTGTACAATATACAAACTATTCTACACAATAGTAGACTCCACTTATAATATTGGCCTACACACCTATGATATCATATACATTATACACTTATGAAGTAGGCCTACACACCTATGATATCATATACATTATACACTCATGAAGTATTAATCTCTGCGACTCTTATTCGTTTGAATGTGTATTAGATACTACAGAAATACCTGGAGACCTACACCCAGGTTGGGTCAAAGCGGCAGTACCATGGAGTGGCCACCAGGTGACACCAACAGCTCGATGATAGCGGAACCGAGAGGAGTTTTTACTGACAGGAAAAACTCAAAGACACAATGTATAATATGGTTTCATTTATTTGAAGATGTTTATAAAACATTATATTAATAAAATATTGTGTTGAAACAGTCTTATTTCATTAGAGCATTATTTCAATAAGTATAAAGTATAGTATAGATTATAAAACATGATTTTAGTCGACTAATTTTAATCAAATATTGTGTTGATACTGTATTATTTTAATAAAGTATGATGTTAATAAAACATGATTTTAATAAAACATTGAATACATGATTTCAATAAATCCTTGTTTTAATAGCACATGTTCCTGCTGCTGGGCAGCTGGCCGATGCTCGGAGATAACTCATAAAGCCAGCGGCCTGATTGGATTAAAAACCACATCCAGACGCACATCCAGAACATGAATTAGGGAGCAGAGATCATGAATTAGGGAGCAGCTCCCTGCTGGGAAACTCTCCACTGAGCCTCAATCACCCAATGAGGCTTCTGAATTAACGTCAACATTTAGACGTTTAAAGTTAGTCAACAAGGCGTTAGCTTTAGCTAAGTGTTCCATATTGTTCACATTAGTGGTGTGATGCAGGAGATGGATCAGATGTCTGATCCACATCGCTGGGGCCTCGTTGAGTCTGACGATCCTTATCCCCTAAACCGTTCACCATGAGGGCAGCAGGGAACTCTCATTATTTACACCTGAGTACACCAGTTCAGTTATCGTTACAATGAGAAACCATTCATATTATTAGACCAGTTATCGTTTCAATGAGAAATCATTCATATTATTAGACCAGTTATCGTTTCAATGAGAAACCATTCATATTATTAGACCAGTTATCGTTTCAATGAGAAACCATTCATATTATTAGACCAGTTATCGTTACAATGAGAAACCATTCATATTATTAGACCAGTTATCGTTACAATGAGAAACCATTCATATTATTAGACCAGTTATCGTTTCAATGAGAAACCATTCATAATATTACACCAGTTCAGTTATCGTTTCCAACAGCCTCTGAAGTAGAAGGGACAACAATAATTATTAAACTAATCTGATGAAACTCAATTTCAGATAAAAACATATTTTTCCGTAGCTCCCCTTGGCCTCATGAATTAAAATAAATAACATACTAATATTATAAATATATTCACCCTCTGTCTGGTTTAGAGTCGCCTGCTGTCAGCAGGAACAGAATCAGTGTGTATAACCTAAACACTGAAGAACAGGAGAAACCATTTTTATCATTCACTTTCAATCACCTGAAAGTAAAATAGCCTTTTTAACTTTACATGTATTCCCTCCAATCAGACAGTGGTATTCCAGTCCTCCAATCAGACAGTGGTATTCCAGTCCTCCAATCAGACAGAGGTATTCCAGTCCTCCAATCAGACAGAGGTATTCCAGTCCTCCAATCAGACAGAGGTATTCCAGTCCTCCAATCAGACAGTGGTATTCCAGTCCTCCAATCAGACAGTGGTATTCCAGTCCTCCAATCAGACAGTGGTATTCCAGTCCTCCAATCAGACAGTGGTATTCCAGTCCTCCAATCAGACAGTGGTATTCCAGTCCTCCAATCAGACAGTGGTATTCCAGTCCTCCAATCAGACAGTGGTATTCCAGTCCTTCAATCAGACAGTGGTATTCGAGTCCTCCAATCAATTTACCCTCCCTTCACCTCCTCCTGGTTCTCCTCCAATTAAGGGCCTGTAGGGAGGAGGTGGTGTCTGTATCTTTAAGAGGGAGTATTGTACCTTTAAGAGGTAGTACTGTACCTTTAAGAGGGAGTACTGTACCTTTAATAGGGAGTACTATACCTTTAAGAAGGAGTACTGTACCTTTAATAGGGAGTACTATACCTTTAAGAGGGAGTACTGTACCTTTAAGAGGGAGTACTATACCTTTAAGAGGGAGTACTGTACCTTTAAGAGGGAGTACTGTACCTTTAAGAGGGACGGGCCTGGATACTTACGAGGGAGGAGGAGGTTTCTTTGCAATTAAGAAGGAAAATTAGGTGTCTGTACCTTTAAGGAGGAAAAGGAGGAGGTGCCTATACCTTTAAGGAGGAGGTGTCTGTACCTTTAAGGAGGAGGTGGGAGCGCCCCAATGACGTAGGCATAATAATGACAAGATGGTTCAAAACGCACGAGCAGCGCTGCGACCGGAGGAGAGGAGCGCGTCTCGAGACTCTGATGGACCGCAGAGCAACACGTGTCTGCTTCCTCCCGCCAGCCTGATCAGGATCCTCTTAATTATTTATTCACGCCGGGAATATTATTTGTATCATTTATTTCTTATATTCAGATTTTTATTATTCTTATTTTATTTTATTTTTGGTATTTTGGTATTTTTGCATTATTATAATAATTATCATTAGTAGTATTTTTTTGTATTGGCACTAATATTGTTATTATTATTGTTATTATTAATATTAATAATAACAATAACAACAATAATCATCTTGGTCTGCTCGCGACTCATGTTGCCGCCGCGCTGAGCGGAACTTGGAGACACGCGCGCGCTAACTTTCGGAGGATGGCGAGTTTGATTCCGCTGTGCGTCCTGCTGCTGCTGTGGCCCGCGGGCAGCGGCGGCGCGGCGGAGGAGGTGGACGTGCTGGTGATCCTCCCCAAGAATAACTCCTACCTCTTCTCGTACCCGCGCGTCAAACCCGCGCTCCAGTACGCGGAGCGGCAGCTGCGCGACGCGGACCCGCACGGCGCGCTGACGTTCCGCCTGCGCTACGCGGACTCGGAGTGCGGCAACGCCGCGCTCTTCAGCCTGGTGGACGACACGCAGCGGCCGGACCTCGTCCTCGGACCCGTGTGCGAGTACGCGGCCGCGTCGGTCGCGCGCCTGGCGTCGCACTGGGACATCCCCATGGTGACGGCGGGCGCGCTGGCCGCCGCCTTCAGCCACAAGGGCGGGGAGTTCTCCCACCTGACGCGCGTGGCGCCGTCCTACCTGAAGATGGCCGAGACGTTCGCCGCCATGTTCCAGCACTTCTCCTGGCGCAGCGCGCTGCTGGTGTACGAGGACGACAAGGAGGAGCGCACGTGCCACTTCACCCTGGAGGCCGTGTACCTGCTGCTGCAGCCCGACCTGCTCGACCACCTGCGCACCTACACGCTCAGCGGGGCGCGCGACGAGCGGCTGGACGCGGAGGACCTGCTGCAGGCCGTGCGCGAGGCGGAAGGTAACGCGCACTCGACCGCGGGGGGGGGAGTGGGGGGGTACGCCTGGCGGACCGAGGAGGGTTGTCCGTGACAACGGAGGGTTGTCATGACGCCGGAGGGTTCCCGTGACGCCGAGGGGTTGTCATGACGGCAGAGGGTCGCGTGCGTATAAGTGTTAACTTTGGAGCAGGCGGAGGTGCGCGCCTGAGTAAAGTTGTGGAGAGCAACGCTGTCTACCTGTTGCCATAGTTACCAAAAAAGTCGACAACTACCCCCTGTGTGGGGGACTCTCTCTCTCTCTCTCTCTCTCTCTCTCTCTCTCTCTCTCGCCCTCTCTCTCTCTCTCTCTCTTGGTGAGGTGAGGGGGTTAGGACCAGGTGAGGACCAGGTGAGGGGGTTAGGACCAGGTTAGGTCCAGGTGAGGGGGTGAGGACCAGGTGAGGGGGTTAGGTCCAGGTGAGGGGGTTAGGTCCAGGTGTTTCCCTGGTCCAGTTGAGGGAGGAGGAATTCCGGGAATGTTGGACGTTCCTGAAGGCCGGCCCCCCGTTGTGATCAATACCAGTGTGGGGGAGGGGCGGCCGACCCCCCCCACGCCCTGCCCCACATGGTCCTACCAGGACTAGACCACACGGTCCTACCAGGACTAGACCACATGGTCCTACCAGGACTAGACCACATAGAGCTCAATTCCTAGCAGGGACTATGGGGTCCTAGTAGGACTAGAGGGTCCTAGCAGGACTATGGGGTCCTAGTAGGACTAGAGGGTCCTAGCAGGACTATGGGGTCCTAGTAGGACTAGAGGGTCCTAGTAGGACTATGGGGTCCTAGCGGGACTAGAGGGTCCTAGCAGGACTAGAGGGTCCTAGTAGGACTAGAGGGTCCTAGTAGGACTATGGGGTCCTAGCGGGACTAGAGGGTCCTAGTAGGACTAGAGGGTCCTAGCAGGACTAGAGGGTCCTAGTAGGACTAGAGGGTCCTAGCAGGACTAGACCACACGGTCCTAGCAGTGTAAAGTGGGTGCCTGGTTGGTACCTGTGTGTCTGGCTGTATTCAGAGCGCGTGTCCCTGGTCAGGGATTAACACATGACACATCCTCATAAACAACAAGTCTCGTTTATATTAGCATATATTATGGAGATGTCACATACATTAGCACAGATTAGCATACATTACACGGTGCAGGACCACATTGCTGCATGGCATGATGGGAATTAGTATTCTAGACATGGCAGCGAGGTGAGGGAGGTGTAAGAGGCTAGTAGGTGGAGGAGCCATGGCAGCGCAGAGATCTAACTTATCTTCCTTATCAGAAGGTCTGTTTAGGTCAAGCCCAATATTCTTGAGCTATCCTGTTACAATCTCCAAACACGTATCTCACAACATTCCCTAGGAAACTGATGTTCAGTTTTGTGTTTTTGGGCCGATGGATGCCCACGTTGGTTTATGGTATAAAAAAAAATCTGAAATATGAGCAGAAACAGCTGATAAACATTTGTAGATTAGGAATGTGAACATATGTTTCTTCAAGGCAGTTTATATCTCCCAAAAAGATAAGGGTACCTCTACCAAAAACTACAACATACACCCCCCCCAAACACTGAGACATACACCCCCCCCAAACACTGAGACATACACCCCCCCAAACACTGAGACATACACCCCCCCCAAACACTGAGACATACACCCCCCCCAAACACTGAGACATACACCCCCCCAAACACTGCGACATACACCCCCCCAAACACTGAGACATACACCCCCCCAAACACTGAGACATACACCCCCCCCAAACACTGAGACATACACCCCCCCCAAACACTGAGACATACACCAGACTATTCCTCTACTAAACGTCGGACCATACGTCTACCTATATCCACATACCTAAAGGCTTTAGCTCTATCTGATTGGTCAGTACATCTCCCATGTCTGTAATAAGAACATGTCTGTATTAATTCAGCTCTCCCGCTGTGTACCGCCGTCGTCCAGAAGGCAGCAACACAGGGAGGAGAATGTGGCAGCCCCTTTGTGATTGGTCCACACTGAAAGCCCCGCCCCCCCCCCGAGGCTGTGTGGAGACGTTGTGTAGGGCGATCGCCTCGCTGGTCAATGACCTGCTTTTACAACAACATCAGCATGATGCATGTCCCAGGACGCACACGAGAGGAACACAAGTCTGCTGCACAACGTCAGGCTTTACGGGCCGCTGGCTGCTGGCTTTATCTCTGTCCTCCGGGGTCCAGACGCTATAAATCTGCTCTGGCTCTCAGCGGGGACACGGGCCCTGCAGCCTCCTGCTTTGCATGCGCACCAGCCCTGGGCTTTACGGCGGCCCAGGCCACATAAAACACGTCCACACGCCGCCGCTCCCCAGCGCTCCTAGGTTGGCTTGTGACGAGCGTGGGAGCAGCGAGCGAGGAGAGCCGGGGTTAGGGAGCTGGCTGGAGGCAGGCAGAGACACAGGGCAGCAGTGTGTGAGCTGGCTGTAATTAAAGGGGTCTACAGTGCCCACTGAGTGGAAGTTTGTCCCAGCGACGCGGGGATATTTCAGGAGGTGTGTTACAGTGACAGAGCTGGGAGGAATGTTCCAGGAATCGTCCTTGTTAAACAGAGCCATCCCGGTTTCAATCCCAGCCTTTGTTTACCCCTGGTTCTCTCCCCAGTCTGCTGTCATCATCATCAATCATCTGTAGGGGGGGGGGTACCATGGGCCGACAGCATCCCAGTAACTTCATGTTCCAGTCTGATACTAGGCTGCCAATCACACACTAGCGAGCCGACAAGCCTTCCTCACTTCTGGACCAGTGACTCTAACTAAATGACATAGTCTGGACCAGTGACTCTAACTCAAACACATAGTCTGGACCAGTGACTCTAACTCAAACACATAGTCTGGACCAGTGACTCTAACTCAAACACATAGTCTGGACCAGTGACTCTAACTCAAACACATAGTCTGGACCAGTGACTCTAACTCAAACACATAGTCTGGACCAGTGACTCTAACTCAAACACATAGTCTGGACCAGTGACTCTAACTAAACGACATAGTCTGGACCAGTGACTCTAACTCAAACACATAGTCTGGACCAGTGACTCTAACTCAAACACATAGTCTGGACCAGTGACTCTAACTAAACAACATAGTCTGGACCAGTGACTCTAACTCAAACACATAGTCTGGACCAGTGACTCTAACTCAAACACATAGTCTGGACCAGTGACTCTAACTCAAACGACATAGGCTGGACCAGTGACTCTAACTCAAACACATAGTCTGGACCAGTGACTCTAACTCAAACACATAGTCTGGACCAGTGACTCTAACTCAAACACATAGTCTGGACCAGTGACTCTAACTCAAACACATAGTCTGGACCAGTGACTCTAACTCAAACACATAGTCTGGACCAGTGATTCTAACTCAAACACATAGTCTGGACCAGTGACTCTAACTCAAACACATAGTCTGGACCAGTGACTCTAACTAAACGACATAGTCTGGACCAGTGACTCTAACTCAAACACATAGTCTGGACCAGTGACTCTAACTCAAACTCATAGTCTGGACCAGTGACTCTAACTAAACAACATAGTCTGGACCAGTGACTCTAACTCAAACACATAGTCTGGACCAGTGACTCTAACTCAAACACATAGTCTGGACCAGTGACTCTAACTCAAACACATAGTCTGGACCAGTGACTCTAACTAAACGACATAGTCTGGACCAGTGACTCTAACTCAAACACATAGTCTGGACCAGTGACTCTAACTCAAACACATAGTCTGGACCAGTGACTCTAACTAAACAACATAGTCTGGACCAGTGACTCTAACTCAAACACATAGTCTGGACCAGTGACTCTAACTCAAACACATAGTCTGGACCAGTGACTCTAACTCAAACGACATAGGCTGGACCAGTGACTCTAACTCAAACACATAGTCTGTACCAGTGACTCTAACTCAAACACATAGTCTGGACCAGTGACTCTAACTCAAACACATAGTCTGGACCAGTGACTCTAACTCAAACACATAGTCTGGACCAGTGACTCTAACTCAAACACATAGTCTGGACCAGTGACTCTAACTAAACAACATAGTCTGGACCAGTGACTCTAACTCAAACACATAGTCTGGACCAGTGACTCTAACTCAAACACATAGTCTGGACCAGTGACTCTAACTCAAACACATAGTCTGGACCAGTGACTCTAACTCAAACGACATAGGCTGGACCAGTGACTCTAACTCAAACACATAGTCTGGACCAGTGACTCTAACTCAAACACATAGTCTGGACCAGTGACTCTAACTCAAACACATAGTCTGGACCAGTGACTCTAACTAAACAACATAGTCTGGACCAGTGACTCTAACTCAAACACATAGTCTGGACCAGTGACTCTAACTAAACAACATAGTCTGGACCAGTGACTCTAACTCAAACACATAGTCTGGACCAGTGACTCTAACTCAAACACATAGTCTGGACCAGTGACTAACTCAAACACATAGTCTGGACCAGTGACTCTAACTCAAACACATAGTCTGGACCAGTGACTCTAACTATACGACATAGTCTGGACCAGTGACTCTAACTCAAACACATAGTCTGGACCAGTGACTTTAACTATACAACATAGTCTGGACCAGTGACTCTAACTCAAACACATAGTCTGGACCAGTGACTCTAACTCAAACACATAGTCTGGACCAGTGACTCTAACTAAAAAACATAGTCTGGACCAGTGACTCTAACTCAAACACATAGTCTGGACCAGTGACTCTAACTCAAACACATAGTCTGGACCAGTGACTCTAACTCAAACACATAGTCTGTACCAGTGACTCTAACTCAAACACATAGTCTGGACCAGTGACTCTAACTAAACAACATAGTCTGGACCAGTGACTCTAACTCAAACACATAGTCTGGACCAGTGACTCTAACTCAAACACATAGTCTGGACCAGTGACTCTAACTCAAACACATAGTCTGGACCAGTGACTAACTCAAACACATAGTCTGGACCAGTGACTCTAACTCAAACACATAGTCTGGACCAGTGACTCTAACTATACGACATAGTCTGGACCAGTGACTCTAACTCAAACACATAGTCTGGACCAGTGACTCTAACTACACGACATAGTCTGGACCAGTGATTCTAACTCAAACACAACTAGTTTGGACCAGTGACTCTAACTCAAACACATAGTCTGGACCAGTGACTCTAACTCAAACACATAGTCTGGACCAGTGACTCTAACTCAAACACATAGTCTGGACCAGTGACTCTAACTCAAACACATAGTCTGGACCAGTGACTAAACAGTTACGGCCCTCGTGCTAGTTGTCTTCTGACGTTGGACGTTGTGCTCTTCAGTGGTCATCATGTGTATGGGAGCCGACATGATCCGGGAAGTGATGCTCGCTGCCCACCGGAGACGGCTGACCGACGGCGGCACCGTTTACTTCAACATCGAACTCTTCAACACGTCTTCCTACGGTAAGGTTACTAAGCAACTAAACGTCCCATCGGTGAGATGGTGACCTGTGAGTCTGTGTCCATACCTCCTTTACGCTCCCGTCTCTGTGACGCTGTGAGTCCTGAGGTGCAGTTGATCTTTAGCGCTGTCGTCCAACCTGCCCTGACATGGACCCCCCTCCCCCACCAGGCGACGGCTCGTGGAAGCGAGGAGATAAGCTGGACACGGAGGCCCGGCAGGCCTACGCCTCCCTCAACACCGTCACGCTCCTCAAAACGGTCAAACCCCAGTTTGGGAACTTCTCCATGGAAGTGAACAGATCCATCCAGAAGGAGCGCTTTGCCGACTGCCAAGACTGTGGAAGTGTACGTAAGTCTGGGATATCTGAGGCGATTTTAGATCCTGGAGATACCGTATCTGTTTGTGTTTCCTGGATATCAAACTAAAATACATGGACTCCGCCGCTCCAGCAAGCGTAAAGAAAATGAGAATAGTGGAACAAAAGCTCAACAGAGATGGTTTTAGGACTTTGCAAGTCAAGCATTATAAATAGATTTAATTAAACGCTTATGAAAACAGTACTTTAGTAAAATTATATACAAACTGAATGTCCAAATATTGAGTTGTTGTAGCGATGCTTTGAACCCCCCCGCTGGTGTCTGCTCAGCCCCTCCCCCCCAGACAGAGGAGGGAGGTTTAAAGAGCCGTCACCTCCTAGCGCCGACGCTACGGGCCGACACAGAAGAGCCTCTCCGCCAGCCCTCTAAGCCAGGGGCCCTCACCCTCCTGGGACGAGCCGGAGGAGAGGGGTGCTGGTCTTGGCCCAGAGGCTCCAGTCAGCAGGGTATACACGGGGTCTCAGCTCTCAGGGGCCAGGGGCCAGGGGCCCGCCAGGGGTCAGTAGTCCTGCTAGGCGACTGACAGCCACTGCCATGCGACACAATAGGAAGATAAAGATCTGCCCTCCGGGACCCAGAGCCTTTCTGACACAATCCAGCGGTCTGTTGGTCTGTTGGTCTGTTGGTCTGTTGGTCTGTTGGTCCCTGCAGACGTCAGAGAGGGAGAACCACCGGCTAGTCTCACTCAGAAACAAATGATGTTATTATTATAGTCTGCTTAAGGCCACTTATTAGACCTTTACACAAAGAGATGGTAGGGGTTAGACAGTACAGAGACAGGTCATTAAGGAGCAGGTAGGGGTTAGACAGTACAGAGACAGGTCATTAAGGAGCAGGTAGGGGTTAGACAGTACAGAGACAGGTCATTAAGGAGCAGGTAGGGGTTAGACAGTACAGAGACAGGTCATTAAGGAGCAGGTAGGGGTTAGACAGTACAGAGACAGGTCATTAAGGACCTGACCCCAGGGTCTGAATCCAACAGGACTATCCTGCATTATGCGATGCAGCGTGCCTTCTATATTCATGTACGATGTAATCGAATGGTTCCTGGAGGTACTCATTGGAGTATAATGATGTAGTCTGTGTGCTGCGTGACATGGACAATGGCAGCTCAGTTTGTTTCAACAGTTTACATTCCGTCTTTATGAGCAGATTCTTGGTTGGGGTCTGACGGGGAAATGTTTCCGTCATGCCCCGGTAATTGTTGTTGTTTTTTTATACGTTGTAATGTCACTCCGATGGAATTCAGACATTCCCGATTGCTGTTTCCATGCGGCGGGATCGCCACGGCAGCGGCTATAAACACAGCGGGGCTCACGGTCTGCGCGGAGCCCGGCCAGATCCGTGGACCCCGACACGACCCGCCGCACGGGGAGCACTTAGCACCGGGACCGCCTGGCGGGAGCTCCCGGACCCTCCCCGGGTTCTGGATCGTTTGTGATCCTAACAGCACCTCTCGATTCCTGCTCTCAGAGTCCTGAGCAGGGTCGAACCCAACGGGCTTCAGGGAACACCGGAGTCCTTAATGTCATCAGAGCTTCATTCGTAGTGGCAGAGGAACACACCATGGGCAGAACCAGATAAGAACCGGCACACAGAACCAGACCCAGGTCACAGAGAACAGACCCAGGCCACAGAGAACAGAACCAGGTCACAGAGAACAGACCCAGGTCACAGAGAACAGACCCAGGTCACAGAGAACAGACCCAGGCCACAGAGAACAGACCCAGGCCGGTGTGATGCTGATGCTGAGGGCTGAGTGCACTCCACCTCACTCCGGTTACAACCAACGGAGCTTAGTTCACTGAGAGAGCAATACCAGAGTTCCTAAAGACCTACGTTTTATGGTCTATCTCAAGTAATGCGTAACTTAGATGAGTATTATGAGTATATTACTCATAATACTCTTCACTCTTTGCTGATACAAGGCCACAGAAGAGAGGTTCACGTATATATTTTAAACTAATCTCATCTATTATTAATCTCATAACCAATTATTATAATGGTTCAACTATTACACTGAATTGTCCTCCAATTTGGAAAATGTATGTTTTGTCCAAATGGGTCTAAATGTTTGCTGATGAGAGGGGACATTCATCAAGGGATAACATGGGTTATATAACATCGTCCTATACTGCTCATCACTTCCTACATCACAGTACTACTGAGCTATCCCAAGAGGGATAACCATAACCTAACCCTAACCCTAACCATAACCTAACCCAACCCTAACCCTAACCATAACCTAACCCAACCCTAACCCTAACCCTAACCATAACCTAACCCAACCCTAACCCTAACCATAACCTAACCCAACCCAACCCTAACCCTAACCATAACCTAACCCAACCCTAACCCCAACCCTAACCCTAGCTCCCATTGTTTCATCCCTTTGTACTGGGTAGGGGTACGGCTAGGGTTGGGTTAGGTTTAGGGCTAGTGTCAGGGTTAGGTTTATGGCTAGTGTCAGGGTTAGGCTTAGGCTTAGGGTTAGGGGCACTATCTCACCTCCTCAATGTCTCTGCTTCTCCTTCCCTGTCCCCTCTTTATACCAAACAGAGAGGACCAGAGGTACAATAGACCTAGATATAATTCACAGGTTCCACAGCGTTGTAAGTGAATGGGATGTGAGTGCTTGAGTCGGTTCATAATTAATTGTAATCCGCACTCCGGCTGGTATTTGACCGTCCTAAACAAAGCCTGTCCTGACGTGTTTAAGGCGTTTCGTTTTCCAGAGGGAGGAATTCCCCTCTTCTCAGTAAGTAGACTTCACCTCGGGGATGATTCCAGATGATTACCTCTGGGTTATTTTAGGATTTCTCCTCCTCACTACCTGAGCCTCAGTATCTGGTCCAAAGGCCGCAGAGACCGCCCCAACATACGAGGGGACTGCACGTGTGTTTAGCGCCGGGGGGGATACCTTCATGGATTGTGTTACCAGGGCTGAGAAAACAAACACTTTAAACTCTGAGAGCGCGAGCGGCGGAGCCACGGCGTTCCCCGACCCCGACGCCGCGGCTCCATTCCCCAAAGAAAAGAGACGGAGGATGGAGAGCGTGGGCCGGCTGACATAAACACACGCTATAATATCACATTCTACCAGAATAGAGCTCTTATCTAGGGGAGCTCTACTCCGTTCTGCAGGTCAGCCGTAGGGCTCCACGGGGGCCCGTCTTTCCAGAAATGTAATCGTGCAAAAATCCCAAGCATGTCGACTTATGCTAACATTATTGTTAGCCGTTGAGTCCTGCCCTCCGGGCAGACCTTTGTCAACGTGTACGTAAAGTGTCTCGGTATTTGGATAAGCGCTCATAAACTAAATGTGTGATTATTATCATGATTATTAGAAATCGAGCGGTAGGGTCACGGAATGAACGGTTACCGAGGAGACAACGGCGTGGCACCACATTCACTTTGCCAACGTACGTTATTGAACATTCTGAAGCAGTCCCGTCGTTCAAAGTATTCAACTGGAAAATGTGATCAATTAACACCAAATACAGCACGTTAGGAAATCCACCTTAATTAATGATTAACATATTTAATCCTTTTTATTCATCTGTGGGTTTGCCAAAGGTAATTGGAAGTCACATTTCCATTTGAAATGACTGGTTTATAGTTAGGCTTAGGGTTAGTTACTACGGGTTAGGGTTAGTTACACTGGGTTTGAGTTAGGTTTAGTTAGTCAGGGTTAGGGTTAGTTAGTCAGGGTTAGGGTTAGTTACACTGGGTTAGGGTTAGTTAGTCAGGGTTAGGGTTAGTTAGTCAGGGTTAGGGTTAGTTAATCAGGGTTAGGGTTAGTTACTCAGGGTTAGGGTTAGTTAGTCAGGGTTAGGGTTAGTTAGTCAGGGTTAGGGTAGGTTTAGCAGCCTCTAGTGGCTACATTGTAACTAGCTCTGCCATGAGGGGATCAAAGAATAAAACCGTTTATAGAGAAACATTCTCTGGATGAATTGACTCAGGATGCATTTTGTTCTTGAGAACCCTTCAGGTATTTTTAGTTGATAGCTCCACGGTGAGGCTTCAATCCAAACGCTCTCTCCTCTCCAGATCAACATGTTCCTGGAGGGCTTCCATGACGCTCTGCTGCTCTACGCCGTCGCTCTGCAGGAGGCCATGAGGAAGGGCTTCAGCAAGAAGGATGGCGCGCAGATCACCGCCCACATGTGGAACCGCACCTTCGAAGGTAGACCAGCACCCCACTACAGAACCAGTTCAGCTGAACCCCAAACCATCACAAGGTTACAGAGCTAACCAGCACCCCACTACAGAACCAGTTCAGCTGAACCCCAAACCATCACAAGGTTACAGAGCTAACCAGCACCCCACTACAGAACCAGTTCAGCTGAACCCCAAACCATCACAAGGTTACAGAGCTAACCCATCATCTCCTACAAAGTCCAGTGCTGAGGTGAACCACACTGGAGCAGCACTGGTCCAGTGTGGAGGTGAACCTCACTGGTCCAGTGAGGAGGTGAACCACACTGGAGCAGCACTGGTCCAGTGTGGAGGTGAACCTCACTGGTCCAGTGAGGAGGTGAACCACACTGGAGCAGCACTGGTCCAGTGTGGAGGTGAACCTCACTGGTCCAGTGTGGAGGTGAACCTCACTGGTCCAGTGAGGAGGTGGGCTGAGGAGGGGGTTCCTCTCTCCGCTCTCGATATACAACAACAATGTTCTCCTCCACAGGAATGCTCATGAACGGGCTCACATTCTCTTGTTCAAATATTTTAAAATTGCAAAGAATTTTTGAACACGGGCCCCGAGATGAAATTACAATTCTTGGCATCGGCGGCCAACACAAACGCCGCCGTGTCAAACGGCTTTCCTGTTTTATTAGCTAAGCCGGAATTTCTGCACACTGCCCGTGTGTTTAGCTTGGAGCGCGGCGCTGGCTCACTGTGCTTCCCCCGGTCAGGCATCGCCGGGCCCGTCTCCATGGACGCCAACGGCGACCGAGAGCAGGACTTCAGCATCATGGCCATGACCCGCCCCGAGGCGGGCTCCTACGAGGTGAGGCGGCCGACCCACACCGACCCGCACCGACCAGCACCGACCAGCACCAACCGACCCGCACCGACCAGCACCGACCAGCACCGACCGACCCGCACCGACCGACCCGCACCGACCAGCACCGACCGACCCGCACCGACCCGCACCGACCAGCACCGACCGACCCGCACCGACCCGCACCGACCCGCACCGACCAGCACCGACCCGCACCGACCAGCACCGACCGACCCGCACCGACCCGCACCGACCCGCACCGACCAGCACCGACCAGCACCGACCAGCACCGACCCGCACCGACCGACCCGCACCGACCCGCACCGAGCCTGAGGTCCGTGTCAGACTGTTGACCCTCCTCTCCCTCCTCTCCCTCCTCCTCTCCCTCTTCTCCCTCCTCCTCCTCCTCTCCCTCTTCTCCCTCCTCCTCCTCCTCCTCTCCCTCCTCTCCCTCCTCCTCCTCCTCCTCTCCCTCCTCCTCCTCCTCCTCCTCTCCCTCCTCTCCCTCCTCTCCCTCCTCCTCTCCCTCCTCCTCCTCCTCCTCTCCCTCCTCTCCCTCCTCCTCTCCCTCCTCCTCCTCCTCCTCCTCTCCCTCCTCCTCCTCCTCCTCCTCCTCCTCTCCCTCCTCTCCCTCCTCCTCCTCTCCCTCCTCCTCCTCCTCCTCTCCCTCCTCTCCCTCCTCCTCTTCCTCCTCTCCCTCCTCCTCCTCCTCTCCCTCCTCCTCTTCCTCTTCCTCCTCTTCCTCCTCTTCCTCCTCCTCTCCCTCCTCCTCTCCCTCCTCCTCCTCCTCCTCCTCCTCCTCCAGGTGGTCGCTAACTACTTTGCGCTCAACGGGAGCTTCCAGGTCCTTCCGGCGTTCAACACGGAGCGCTTCACTCTGAGGGGCCGGCGGGAGCCCCTCCCCCCCACCCCCGAGAAACCATGTAAGGAACAGGACGGGTCTTCATATGGTATGGTCTCTGAGGGACCAGGTGAGACCAGGTCTCTGAGGGACCAGGTCTGTGTGGGACCAGGTGAGACCAGGTCTCTGAGGGACCAGGTCTGTGTGGGACCAGGTGAGACCAGGTCTCTGTGGGACCAGGTGAGACCAGGTCTCTGTGGGACCAGGTCTCTGTTAGACCAGGTGGGACCAGGTCTCTGTTGGACCAGGTGAGACCAGGTCTCTGTTGGACCAGGTGAGACCAGGTCTCTGAGGGACCAGGTGGGACCAGGTCTGTGTGAGACCAGGTCTCTGAGGGACCAGGTGGGACCAGGTCTCTGTGGGACCAGGTGAGACCAGGTCTGTGTGGGACCAGGTCTCTGAGGGACCAGGTGAGACCAGGTCTGTGTGGGACCAGGTGGTACCAGGTCTCTGAGGGACCAGGTGGGACCAGGTCTCTGAGGGACCAGGTGGGACCAGGTCTCTGAGGGACCAGGTGAGACCAGGTCTGTGTGGGACCAGGTCTGTGTGGGACCAGGTCTCTGTGGGACCAGGTCTCTGTTAGACCAGGTGGGACCAGGTCTCTGTGGGACCAGGTGGTACCAGGTCTCTGTGGGACCAGGTGGGACCAGGTGGGACCAGGTCTCTGAGGGACCAGGTGGGACCAGGTCTCTGTTAGACCAGGTGAGACCAGGTCTCTGTTGGACCAGGTGAGACCAGGTCTCTGTGGGACCAGGTGGGACCAGGGGTTCTAACGGCTGCCCTCCCCCCCCCCAGACGGTCTGGGGGTGTCGGCTCTGACGGGCATCATCGTGGGCGCTCTGCTGGGGACCGCCCTGCTCATGGCCTTCTACTTCTTCAGGTAAACCACCTGACCCCTCCCCCCCCCCGATCTGTCATCTGATTGGCCGCCTCACAGGAAGAACTACAGGATAACCACTGATCTGTCGTCTGATTGGCCGCTTCACAGGAAGAACTACAGGATCAGCATCGACCGGCGGGCGCGGCTGGGGGAGTGTGACGTCGGGAAGCACCGGCAGCTCAGAGAGGACTCCATCAGGTCCAACTTCTCTGCAGCATAGACGCCCCCCCTCACCCCCCCTCCCCCCTCACCCCCCCGCCCCTCACCCCCCCGCCAGACCTCCCCCCCCGCCCCTCCCCCCTCTCCCCCCTCACCCCCCCGCCCCTCCCCCCTCTCCCCCCTCACCCCCCCGCCAGATCCCCCCCCCGCCCCTCTCCCCCCCACCAGACCTCCCCCCCCGCCAGACCCCCCCCCCGCCCCTCCCCCCTCACCCCCCCGCCAGACCTCCCCCCTCCCCCCTCTCCCTCCTCACCCCCCCGCCCCTCACCCCCCCGCCAGACCTCCCCCCCCGCCCCTCTCCCCCCCACCAGACCTCCCCCCCCGGCCCCTCCCCCCTCTCCCCCCTCCCTCACCCCTCTCCCCCCCACCAGACCTCGCCCCCGGCCCCTCACCCCCCCGCCAGACCTCCCCCCCGCCCCTCCCCCCTCTCCCCCCTCCCTCACCCCTCTCCCCCCGCCAGACCTCCCCCCCCGCCAGACCTCCCCCCAGCCCCTCCCTCCTCACCCCCAGCCCCTCACCCCTCTCTCTCTCCCCCCTGCCCCTCCCCCCTCTCCCCCCTGCCCCTCCCCCCTCTCCCCCCCTCCCCCAGGGAACCACTCGTTGGAATGTGACCAAAGACATTGAGAAGCCGTCCAGGAGAGATGCTATTTAAAGTAGATTTTATGTTTTCGTCTTTTGACTTGTCATAACTCAGGAAATGTCTCGGAGTCCCAGAGCCACTCTTTAGTAAAGCTGCAGCACTGAGGCCAGCGCTGCACACACTCACACACTCACACACTCACACACTCACACACTCACACGCACCTGGAGCCCGGGGGGCGGTGATGGAGGCTGAACACACTGTTAGCCGCGGGCGCCTACCCCCCCACCAGGAGAGTACCCCCCCACCACAGTCACCACGCTACCCCCCCCCCCCCCCCACCAGGAGCCTACCCCCCCACCAGGAGCGTACCCCCCCACCAGGAGAGTACCCCCCCACCACAGTCACCACGCTACCCCCCCCCCACCAGGAGAGTACCCCCCCACCACGGGCCTTCTGGCCGTGCTAGTCCAGTAGCGTGCGTCTCAAACCGTTCAGTAACTAACACTCATTCCTAAAGGAAGCCTTTGCCTTTGTGTGCACAATAGAATGAGATGAAGTAGTCCAGTAGAGCAGATTAACATAGAGCTATTCTACTTTGTATTTGATCCAGTTTTTTGGTATTTATGTTTTGCATTGACCCTAAGAACACCGGATGAGTTCACAGTACTACAGTAGTACTAGTGTCTGAGTTCACAGTACTATAGTAGTATACTGTCTGAGTTCACAGTACTACAGTAGTACTACTGTCTGAGTTCACAGTACTACAGTAGTATACTGACTGAGTTCACAGTACTATAGTAGTATAAGGTCTGAGTTCACAGTACTACAGTAGTATACTGTCATCTGAGCACACAACACAATGTTATTGAACCCATAGTCGTGTCTTGACTAATTAGTCTTCACTAATTAGAGCTCAACCAAACAAATCTCAACCAATCAAACATCACTAACCAAGCGCTCTGTTTCCAGAGGCAGAATGTTTCAAAACTCTTATCCTCCAAACCTTAAAGTATGACCAGATAGTGGAGAGAGAAGCTTCTTCTGCTCTGAAACAAGGGGCCCAGGTCCCAGGGGCCCGGGGTCCTAGGGGCCCGCCAGGGGCCCGGGGTCCTAGGGGCCCGCCAGGGGGTCGCCCGGGGTCCTAGGGGCCCAGGGTCCAAGGGGCCCGCCAGGGGCCAGGGGTCCTAGGGGCCCAGGGTCCAAGGGGCCCGGGGTCCTAGGGGCCCGCCAGGGGCCCGGGGTCCCAGGGGCCCGGGGTCCTAGGGGCCCAGGGTCCAAGGGGCCCGCCAGGGGCCAGGGGTCCCAGGGGCCCGGGGTCCCAGGGGCCCGGGTCCCAGGAGCCCGGGGTCCCAGGGGCCAGGGGTCGGTCCAGACTGGGTCCTAGCGTAGCGTTTAGCAGCGCTGAGGGTGTGGAATGAGCTGGGGGTCATAGAGGAGAAAAACGACCTGGAGCCCTCCAGACCTCCTCCAGACCTCCCCCAGACCTCCTCCAGACCTCCTCCAGACCTCCTCCAGACCTCCTCCTCCTCATCACTGCCATCTGGGGCCTGGACACATCTTAAGAAGCTTTTCATTACTACTATGTCCTTTGTTGGGATTGGTCAAGCCAAGCTGCCATGGCTAACTGTGTAACTATGGTAACGTTGTGGAACTTTTACGAGGCTGGTCAAAGGTCGAACACAACATGTATCGCATTCACTCTTTTTTCGCACTAATTAAAACCTTTTTTAAATGGAGTCATGTACCAGAAGGAGAAAGGTCAGACTGGAGCTGGAGGGACTAACTGTTGATATAGTAATAACTACGTGTAAATCAGAGTTATATTTATGTATTACAGTACATAATGGAAACACAAGACAAGAGTCACTTATTTTGTACATATTTAAGCACGTAACATAGCAGGATTAATAAGTATTTGTTTCTTGTTTCTCTTTGTAGATGAGCTGTCCTGTAACGGTTTAACTTCTTAAAGCCTGCTTTTCTTTCTCAGTTACGTACTCCACTTGTTAGATCACATGTTCTTATTTTTGGCGGCTGATTGGCTGCTGTCCAGGTGAAGTAACAATAAAGCTTCTGAGAGGTGACTTACGATGACGACTGCGTCTTTAATGCTGCGTTCATGACCGCTGGGAACTGTGGGAAAACAGAGAACCCCACTGAATACCCAGAACCGACCCATTATACAGAACCAACAGAACCAAGAAACAGGTGCTGGTTTTGGAGCCAATTATTTATTGTGTAGTTATGTAAGCTTTATATAGTTATAGGTCAATGTTTATCAAGTTTAATATCTTAAACTTCATGAATACACACACACTCTCTCTACTGAGTCATGAGTTTAATGATCTATAGCCACGAAGTTAACCTCTGCTCCTGCTGTATATATATATATATATATATATATATGTATATATATATATTTAGTATAGGCTACACGTGAACCTCTTAAGATGGCACAGTCTGATTGGTTCGCTGTCTCTGAGGTCTCAAACTGGGATGTTGTTATCATCGCGTGACGGCCGTCATCTCGTCACGCTAATACAAACAAATACATCCCGGCAAAAAGTGTTATCTTGTTTATTTTTGGAGTGTTCACGTGTCGTATACTAAAACAATTATTCACCTCAGGGTCCACTTCGCCTTCAGCAAATTATTGTTAAATATAAATATACATATGAATATATGTATGCATATATATTCATATATATATATTTATATATAAATATACATATGAATATATGTATGCATATATATTCATATGTATATATATTTATATATAAATATACATATGAATATATGTATACATACATATAAATTAATATATATAAATGTATATTTATACATATATTTATTTATATATTCATATTTATTTATATTTATGTTATACTGTATATAGACATCAATTAATATATATATTGATATATACATATAAATATAAAGATATACATGGAAATACATATATATATATATATATATATATACATATATATATATTCATATTTATACACCAGCCCGACCCACATGGAGTGTTCCCCGTCTCCTCTCCCCTCCGAGGCTCTGATCCTGGTTTTCATAACAGCTCAGCCCGTACTCAGTGTCTCTGCAGCGTGTCTCAGGTGGACTGATGTGAGGATGACCCTCTGGGGTCAGCCAGACGTGTGGTGTGAGGGCCTGTGACCCTGGCTCATGTTCACACATGACCCTAACACACATGAGCCTCACCTGGGACCAACACCTGGTGGAGCGCTAGCAGTCTGCCTCCAGGGCGCAAACCGCAGCGTCTCTCCCTGGTGGGTCGGCCCAGCAGGTGGTCTGCCTCCAGGGAGACGTCCCCCCTTCTGCTCTCCCCTCCGCAGAACCCTTCTGCTGGCTGCTAGATGTTTCTTTGGAGAGCAGGGAAGGCGTCCCGCCGCGCTGACTCTATCACGGGTCGTTAGAGTCGGAGCAGCGTTAGCATGGCGTGCTATCTGATGGGAGCTCGTATCCCAGAAGGACACAGTGTCCCTTCCTGTGGTTCCGACCACGATGGTTATCACGTCAACTCACAGATCTCACGATATTTCCTCCGAACGGAAAGCTGAAATTGCTAATGGCTCCGGAAGTTTCCCAAACAAACTGGATGTGTCCTGGTCCAGCAGATGATTGCTAGAAGTTGCTGGAGAACAATGCTGATTGGTCTGAGGCCCGAGTTCCACTGCAGCGTGTTGAAGGCAGCTCTTTATTTGTTCAGCCAAAGCAGTCCTCCCCGTGCTGAAGGTTCCAGTGCTGCACACCCTAACCCTTTACCGCCCTTTCACCATCGCACGCATTTCTTCATTCAGGAGTTTACTCAATGGATCTAAAATAGATTAGTGTCTTCTCTAAATACAAAGAGGACAAAGACAGTGAATCATTTGAAGTATAAAGACAGAATATCAATATTTCTCCCCAATACTAAATGAACACCCGGTATACACGCTGGAGGAATGATGTTTCAACAGGAGGGAGACTCTCACAGCCTCCTGACCTCAGCTCCTTCTCTAGAGCCCATTGCTCCAGTGTCCTTGAGAGAGGAGTGTTATGTGTCTGGTGTATGGGTGGTGTCTGGTGTGTCTGGTGCAGAGGTGGGGTGTGTGTGTGTGTGTGTGTGTGTGTGTGTGTGTGTGTGTGTGTGTGTGTGTGTGTGTGTGTGCTGGCGCAGGTAGCCTCAGAGGAAGTTATCCGGCGTGTGAATGGAACCACAGCTCCAGTCTGATGTTTCCTCTCCTGTCCAGAGGAGCTCTGGTCCCCCCCACCCGAGCCCCCCCCCCCACTGGGCTCTGCCGCACAACGCAGGGACCCCCGCCACGTGGTCTGGTCTGAGGGTCTACAGACCCCCGCCACGTGGTCTGGTCTGAGGGTCTACAGAGCCCCGCTATGTGGTCTGGTCTGAGGGTCTACAGACCCCCGCTATGTGGTCTGGTCTGAGGGTCTACAGACCCCCGCTATGTGGTCTGGTCTGAGGGTCTACAGACCCCCGCTATGTGGTCTGGTCTGCCGGGACGCCTTGGATTTAAGAAACTCACGTTCACCATTCAGTCTAATGACTCATTGATCTCCTCTTCTCTGACCCCTTGGTGGTTTCTGCTTGGTTCTGTCGGCCTCATGTGGCCCTCAGGAGGCCCCCAGGAGGGCCCCAGGAGGGCCCCAGGAGGCTGGAGCTGACGGTCTTCATCACAACATGTTACAGCTGGAGGTCTTCATCACAACATGTTACAGCTGGAGGTCTTCATCACAACATGTTACAGCTGGAGGTCTTCATCACAACATGTTACAGCTGAAGGTCTTCATCACAACATGTTACAGCTGGAGGTCTTCATCACAACATGTTACAGCTGGAGGTCTTCATCACAACATGTTACAGCTGGAGGTCTTCATCACAACATGTTACAGCTGACGGTCTTCATCACAACATGTTACAGCTGGAGGTCATCATCACAACATGTTACAGCTGGAGGTCTTCATCACAACATGTTACAGCTGGAGGTCTTCATCACAACATGTTACAGCTGACGGTCTTCATCACAACATGTTACAGCTGGAGGTCTTCATCACAACATGTTACAGCTGGAGGTCTTCATCACAACATGTTACAGCTAGAGGTCTTCATCACAACATGTTACAGCTGGAGGTCTTCATCACAACATGTTACAGCTGGAGGTCTTCATCACAACATGTTACAGCTGGAGGTCTTCATCACAACATGTTACAGCTGGAGGTCTTCATCACAACATGTTACAGCTGGAGGTCTTCATCACAACATGTTACAGCTGGAGGTCTTCATCACAACATGTTACAGCTGGAGGTCTTCATCACAACATGTTACAGGTGGAGGTCTTCATCACAACATGTTACAGCTGGAGGTCTTCATCACAACATGTTACAGCTGGAGGTTGGACCACGCTGCTGAGGTGAGGTGAGGGTCCACGGGGCGTCCACTGCAGTCCTCTCCGCTGTCGAGTATGAAGTGATGCCCAGAGGAGGGACTGCAGACTGTATGTGACTGATTAGCGTAGCGGCTGGGCTGCGTTTCCAGCCATGCTGAATTAGTTTCCTCACGAGAGGAATGTTCTGAAACATGGCATGAGAGACCTCTGTGATGTGATCTGAGCACCGAGAGCCGAGCTCCCTGTTCGTGTCTGCAGGGCGGGGCTGCAGAATGTCCCAGCAGAGCGCCACGGGGCTGCGGTGAGAGCCGCTCCTACCCTCTGATCACGGAGCGCTCTGGGCCGGGGAGCGGGTCGCCGCGGACGGGGGGAAGGCGGATAACGTGTGACTTTAAACTCTGTTATTAAACATAAATCTAGCGGCACTAAGGGCCGCGGAATGCGTCTGATCCGCTTTACGGCCGCGGAGAGAGCGCTCCCCGGGCCAGGCCTGGAAGCCCTACCTGCTCCCCATCCCTCAGCCTTTTATTGGGCGGTCGTTGCCGAGCAGCAGGAGAGAGAGAGAGCGCTCGGCTCCGGGGGGACGATATCCCGGCCAGACGCTCACACGACATCCCGGCTCGCCGGCTGAGCGGAGCCACGGAGCGTGTGAACGTGACGTATAAAGGCAGGATTTATGCTCTCCTCTGCGGAGCGTGTCACTCTGAAGTCCCAGCCCGGGCCCGGACGCCCGCCGCGTCTCTCAGGGTTCAGTGAAGCCCCGAGGCGTTCCAGGAGACAGCTAAGCCGGGCTAATGTTAGCCTCCAGGTGGTTACAGAGTGATGTCTCTCTCGCTCTCTCTCTCTCTCTCTCTCTCTCTCTCTCTCTCTCCCCCTCTCTCTCTCTCTCTCTCCCTCTCTCTCTCTCTCTCTCCCTCTCTCCCTCTCTCTCTCTCTCTCTCCCTTGAACAAAAGGTTTCCAAAATATGCACATCCACATGCTTGCCGTGCTTTCATGTCCCTTCCGTGTCACCGCTAAATGGTTCCTTCTGAAAAAGTAAATTGTTCAAAGAATCTCAGAATGTCATCTGATTATGTCCAGGAGTGTCTCTGGTGCCCGGAACAGAGCGCCCTGCTGGAGTCAAAGGTTCGCTAGATTATAATATAGTTCTATACTATGTAGTATAGTTCTGGAGTTTCTCTGGAGTAAAGCTGAGTGTACTGCTGCTGTCCTCCACGTCGCTGCGGCAGAATACACAAACGTATGGTGCTGTTGTGGTGAGCTTCAAAAGTTCAAACTTTACCGTGTAATACGTTATTAGTAGTACGCAGAAACAAGGCAGGAGTCTGAGGTGGAGGAGGAGGTGGAGGAGGAGGAGGAGGTGGAGGTGGAGGTGGAGGATGAGAAGGAGGAGGAGGAGGTGGAGGAGGAGGTGGAGGTGGAGGAGGAGGTGGAGGTGGAGGTGGAGGAGGTGGAGGTGGCGGTGGAGGTGGAGGAGGAGCAGGAGGTGGAGGTGGAGGAGGAGGAGGTGGAGGTGGAGGAGGAGGTGGAGGTGGAGGTGGAGGTGGAGGTAGAGTGCTGAAACAAGGCAGTAGTCTGAAGTGGAGCGCTGAGACAAAGTGACGTTGGGGAGGAATGTGCATTCTGACATGCCTTCCCGCTCCCATTAAGATATCCGGACGATTCAACGCATTATTCCGTCTCCAGTCCGGCAGGTGCATTCTTCCAGGGGAGTCTTTCTTGTCCTCTGGCCAGATGTTTCCTGCCTTTTCATCGAGGTATGCACGCGAGCAGCCAACCCCAGCGGATCAAGTGGAATCTTGGAATTCAGGGCATACGCGCAAAGCCTGCAGACAACCACACAGACGGATGTTTGTAACCCTATCTGCGTCTGGCAGCAGCTCTCTGCTGGCCCCCTATCCCAGCATCCCGCCTCCGAGCCTCCGAGCCGTGGACTCACAGGTCTTAACTCCCGGGTTAGGGTTAGGGTTAGGGTTAGGGTTAGGGTTATTGTGTTGGGTTAGGGTTAGGGCTAGGGCTAGGGTTAGGGTTAGGGTTAGGGCTAGGGCCGTGTTGTTGGATTAAACAGAGGGTTCGAAATGACATCTAGTCTATTAAAAGAAAAACTATCTAGTTGTTTGCCAAGACCTTTGGTTTATTAGGATATTTGACGATAAATCACTCAAACCCAAAGATGGTCAAACGTTTAACAGGTTAAACAGGTGAGCTGATATGCCATGTTCAATGATAAAGAACCCTAACTCTAACCCTAACCCTAACCCTAACACCTCACTATATCCCTAACCTAACCCTAACCTAACCCTAACTCTAACCCTAACACCTCACTCTAACCCTAACCTAACCCTAACCTAACCCTAACTCTAACCCTAACACCTCACTCTAACCCTAACTCTATCCCTAACCCTAACCCTAACACCTCACTCTAACCCTAACACCTCACTCTAACCCTAACCTAACCCTAACCTAACCCTAACTCTAACCCTAACCTAACAATAACCTAACCCTAACTCTGACCCTAACCTAACCCTAACACCTCACCCTGACCTGAATGACCTTCTGGTCAACATGGAGGCAGGATTTCATCAAGCCCATTGGCTGCTCATTCTTCAACTGGAAATGAACCTTTTAGCCTCCATTCAATCTTTACCTATGGTTACGATTTAAGGCCTAGACTGTAATGTACTGTAACATACTACAATATGTACTGTAGTATGAACTGTGTACTGTAATGTGCTGTAATGTGTACTATAACATGTACTATAATAAGTACCGCAGTATGTACTGTGTACTGTAATGTACTGTATACTATAATATGTACTGTAGAGGTCTGGTTGTGGAACAAGGCAAGCAGTTGAGGAATGTGATGAAACAGAAGCATCTTGAAGGCATCAGAGGAGCAGACTGTGTGGTCTGGAGCGACCTTGTCGACTGGTTCCCAGTCTGGGCTCCGAGCATCTCCCACCATGTGCTCCCAGAGCAGCCCTGGAAATGGCGGGAATGTGGAAGTCGATACGCAAAATATTTGTTACCGGCCCACCGTGCAATTACAGCGATTAGTTTGGAATAAGAAAATATGTCATCAGCAGAGATATCCGTGGCACGACGCTGCAACAGGGCCGCCGTGACACCACGGAGCAAACACACTCAGCTCATTATGGTCGTTCACTTGAAGAGCGATGAGAGAGCCGGAAGGAACCGGAGGGCGACGTCTGCACCACAACAGAGAGATCCTCACCGCTCTCCCACTGACCCCCTCGCCTCCAACACCTCCCTACACCTCTCCTCCTCACACACCTCCTAGTCTCCTCATGCACCTCATCTCCTCATGCACCTCCTCATCTCCTCATGCACCTCCTCATCTCCTTAAACACCTCCTAGTCTCCTCATACACCTCCTAGTCTCCTCACAGAACACCTCCTCATCTCCTCACAGAACACTTCCTCGTCTCCTCATACACCTCCTAGTCTCCTCACAGAACACCTCCTCATCTCCTCACAGAACACCTCCTAGTCTCCTCACAGAACACCTCCTCATCTCCTCACAGAACACCTCCTCATCTCCTCAGAACACCTCCTAGTCTCCTCATACACCTCCTAGTCTCCTCACAGAACACCTCCTCGTCTCCTCACAGAACACCTCCTCATCTCCTCAGAACACCTCCTAGTCTCCTCATACACCTCCTCGTCTCCTCACAGAACACCTCCTCATCTCCTCATGCACCTCCTCATCTCTCCATAGAACCACCAGAACCACCTTCACAGACGACCGTGAGCCCCGTGTTGTTTTGGTCTGAACCTGGCAACGTTTGAAATTCCTTATTGGAGTGAAAAGTTGCATCATGGGTGTACAAGGTGCTTTCAGACGTTTCCCAGATGGCCGACTGTATCTGCCCCCCCTCAGCTCTCCTCCACCCTCTCAGATCCATCTGGGACCCGGCATTCATCATGGCTCATTATTCACCCTGAGCTCCATCCTAGGGGTCCCGAGCGTTTACTTTAATGGACGGAGGAAACGCTGCTCTCCAATCTAATCAGCTGCTCCCTGGCACGGACCTTCTGCATGAGTCACTCTCCGTTGGGTCGGCGTTAACGGACCCCTTCAGCCCCGGCCCGCCACATGGGGACCAGCGTCTGTCTGGTCCAGACTCCCTGACACCAGCAGGCTGAGACCGTTAGCGTTCATGTGAGTAATCAAACGTACGCCTCAACGCTAAATATTAATATTGACACTGAAAAATAAACCCACGGTCACAGGGAGGCCTGGGGTTAGTTCTGGTCACGTGCCTTCAGTGAACAACCGGCGCAATTGGAAATGGTTTCTTTCAGATGGTTTGAGACGGTCACCATGGCGATGCTGCTGGATGTAGACGGTTCAGGGTAGTAGTGCAGTGATGTGTGTATTTGTAGTGATGTGTGTAGTTGCAGTGATGTGTGTAGTTGTAGTGATGTGTGTAGTTGTAATGATGTGTGTAGTTGTAGTGATGTGTGTAGTTGTAGTGATGTGTGTAGTTGCAGTTATGTGTGTAGTTGTAGTGATGTGTGTAGTTGTAGTGATGTGTGTAGTTGTAGTGATGTGTGTAGTTGTAGTGATGTGTGTAGTTGCAGTGATGTGTGTAGTTGTAGTGATGTGTGTAGTTGTAGTGATGTGTGTAGTTGTAGTGATGTGTGTATTTGTAGTGATGTGTGTAGTTGTAGTGATGTGTGTATTTGTAGTGATGTGTGTAGTTGTAGTGATGTGTGTAGTTGTAGTGATGTGTGTAGTTGTAGTGATGTGTGTAGTTGTAGTGATGTGTGTAGTTGTAGTGATGTGTGTATTTGTAGTGATGTGTGTAGTTGTAGTGATGTGTGTATTTGTAGTGATGTGTGTAGTTGTAGTGATGTGTGTATTTGTAGTGATGTGTGTAGTTGTAGTGATGTGTGTAGTTGTAGTGATGTGTGTAGTTGTCTCCCGGACCCCCTGCTGAGGGTCCGATCGCTGCGTCGTGTTCCCATGCTGGGCAGGGCGTCACGGCAACGGCTCCAGAATGAGAGCGATGTTTACGGGGCTAATCTAGCGTGGGAGAGCTCATTTCCCTTCACTTAACCTCCCACTGACAGAAGAGTGCAGAGGAAACAACCAGCGCTTATCTGCCCTCTACTTCCTGTCCAAGACCCGGCAAACAGGCCAACATCTGTCCGTCAACATCTGTCCGTCAACATCTGTCCTTCAACATCTGTCCTTCAACATCTGTCTGTCAACATGAGACCAATCAGCAGGAAACTGTCTCTACTGTCTCTGTCTCTACTGTCTGTCTCTACTGTCTCTGTCTCTACTGTCTCTCTCAGTGTCTCCTCTCTCCTCTCTCCTCAGTGTCTCCTCTCTCCTCTCTCCTCAGTGTCTCCTCTCTCCTCTCTCCTCAGTGTCTCCTCTCTCCTCTCTCCTCAGTGTCTCCTCTCTCCTCACTCAGCATCACGTGAGTCTCAGCTGAAAGGTCAAAGGTTGTAATCACCTGCTGGGAGGAAGTGAGGGCGGAGAGGAAGTGATGTTGTGGTCTCTCATGAGGAGCAGGAAGTAAACATTCTGTCACCAGCGGCGCCCAGAACGCTTCCCATAACAGAGGTCAGTATGACGGCGAACACAGAAGGCTTCTAGAACGTCTTCCTCACAAGAGACCTTCCCTCACTGGCACCTCCAGACAGACGGACCTTCTGAAGACACTTTGATCTGTCACTTATCACCTGGAAGAGAAATGCTGCTACGTGTTGTGTGAAGTGGAGGAGTGTGCATGCAGTGCGTATCTATACTCTAATAATATATCATATATATATAAATATATCTGTGTGTTCACACTGAACCAGATTGTCTCTCCAGGCGTCTCTGCTGGTTTGAGTGGGAGCGGTCATGTGACCGCAGCGAGCCAGCGAGCCCGCCCCCACACACACACACGGCCCGTTACCACGGTTACCGCGCCCGCATGCCTCGCCGCTCGAAATACGGCCGCGTTTCTCTGACAACAGGACCGCGCTGGCCTCAGACCAGCGCAGCGAATCATCAGGGCCGACCCCCGCGGCTCTGTGGCGCCCTGTCTTATTCCTCATATATATGTTACTATATCATAACATGTCTTATTCCTCATATATATGTTACTATATCATAACATGTCTTATTCCTCATATATATGTTACTATATCATAACATGTCTTATTCCTCATATATATGTTACTATATCATAACATGTCTTATTCCTCATATATATGTTACTATATCATAACATGTCTTATTCCTCATATATATGTTACTATATCATAACATGTCTTATTCCTCATATATATGTTACTATATCATAACATGTCTTATTCCTCATATATATGTTACTATATCATAACATGTCTTATTCCCAGGTCTGAGCTGGAACCCAAGTCCAGCACCTCACTGTCTCTCCTCTCTCCTCAGTGTCTCCTCTCTCCTCAGTGTCTCCTCTCTCCTCAGTCTCTCCTCTCTCCTCAGTGTCTCCTCTCTCCTCTCTCCTCAGTGTCTCCTCTCTCCTCAGTGTCTCCTCTCTCCTCAGTGTCTCCTCTCTCCTCTCTCCTCAGCTGTGTCCTTTCAGAGCAGCTACAAATCGGTCCCCCCGTTAAACGGCGGGGGGGCGGGCGGGGGGCGGGCGGGTTGTCTAGGTGAGTGGGGTCTTTACACAGCGGACACATCGTAACACATTCCTGCTCCCAGTACCTCTCCCAGTCCCTCTCCCAGTCCCTCTCCCAGTACCTCTCCCAGTACCTCTCCCAGTCCCTCTCCCAGTACCTCTCCCAGTACCTCTCCCAGTCCCTCTCCCAGTACCTCTCCCAGTCCCTCTCCCAGGGCTCCACAGCGCCGCCCTGCAGGTCACAGCAGCCGGTCGGAAACAATGTCTGTGATACTGTAGAGTACTGTCTGTGATACTCTAGAGTACTGTCTGTGATACTGTAGAGTACTGTCTGTGATACTCTAGAGTACTGTCTGTGATACTCTAGAGTACTGTCTTATGGTGATACTCTAGAGTACTGTCTTATGGTGATACTGTAGAGTACTGTCTGTGATACTCTAGAGTACTGTCTTATGGTGATACTCTAGAGTACTGTCTGTGATACTGTAGAGTACTGTCTGTGATACTCTAGAGTACTGTCTGTGATACTCTAGAGTACTGTCTTATGGTGATACTGTAGAGTACTGTCTTATGGTGATACTGTACAGTACTGTCTGTGATACTCTAGAGTACTGTCTTATGGTGATACTCTAGAGCACTGTCTTATGGTGATACTGTAGAGTACTCACTGTCTATATGGTGATACTGTAGAGTACTGTCTTATGGTGATACTGTAGAGTACTCACTGTCTATATGGTGACACAGTATTTTGTTTGGGGTATTCTACAGTCAGAGTTGCCGGCGGTAGCGATTCCTCCGCCAGGTTCCTTCACCTCCAGAGTGCCCGCTGAAGCCGGGCGCTGCAGTGCCCCGGTTCAAACACAGCCTGATGACTTCCAGATGCTCCAGACGCTCTCAAAGCGACTCTATGACCCGATGACCTCTGGTGCCTGATTGGCTGGAAACAATCTCTGTTTACATCACATGTCGTGAGAGTTGTGCTGGCCGCTGGGCCGAGGGGAGAGGACCACGGAGACCGCGGGTCCGCAGGTCTTCAGCGGGCCTGGACCTCAGGTGGACCCTGAAGGTCTTGTGGTCCAACCCTCTGAGGTCTGCACTGAGGTCGGGACCGATGACAACATGCATATGTTATGATATCTGAGTACATGCTAGTTTATGTTAATAACATACAATGTGTTCGTATACCTTGATATATGTTACTATGTGTTCATAGACGTTGATATACACTATGTTACAAAGTATTTGTATACGTTGATATACAGTATGTTTCTATGTGTTTGTATATGTTGATATACAGTATGTTACTCTGTGTTCTTATATGTTGATAAACAGATTGTTAAGATGTTAAGGTGTTCTTAGGCATTGATATATGTTACGATGTGTTTGTATATGTTGATATATGTTACGATGTGTTGATGTATGTTACGATGTGTTGATGTATGTTACGATGTGTTGATGTATGTTACGATGTGTTGATGTATGTTACGATGTGTTGATGTTACGATGTGTTGATGTATGTTACGATGTGTTGATGTATGTTACGATGTGTTGATGTATGTTACGATGTGTTGATGTATGTTACGATGTGTTGATGTTACGATGTGTTGATATATGTTACGATGTGTTGATGTATGTTACGATGTGTTGATGTTACGATGTGTTGATGTATGTTAAGATGTGTTGATGTATGTTACGATGTGTTGATGTTACGATGTGTTGATGTTACAATGTGTTGATGTATGTTATGAAGTGTTGATGTATGTTACGATGTGCTGATGTATGTTACGATGTGTTGATGTATGTTACGATGTGTTGATATATGTTACGATGTGTTGATGTATGTTACGATGTGTTGATGTTACGATGTGTTGATGTATGTTACGATGTGTTGATGTTACGATGTGTTGATGTATGTTACGATGTGTTGATGTATGTTACGATGTGTTGATGTATGTTACGATGTGTTGATGCAGTGATCTGGAGATGAGAGCTGTCAAAACCACACCACAGGAAACTCAGATAGCTGGCAGGAAACAAACTCAAAGTGTGTGTGTGTGTGTCACACCACACAACACAACCACACAACACAACATAACACAACCCAACCACACCCACACAATACAACCACACCCACACAACAAAACAAAACCACACAACACAATACAACACAACTGAGAGAGACACCAATAGCACAATACATCTCAGAGAGAGAGAGTGAGAGAGAGAGAGAGAGAGAGGGAGAGAGGGAGAGAGAGAGGGAGAGAGAGAGCGGGAGAGGGAGAGGGAGAAGAGAGAGCGAGAGAGAGCGAGAGAGAGAGAGAGAGTGAGAGAGAGCGAGAGAGAGAGAGAGGGAGAGAGAGAGAGAGAGAGGGAGAGAGAGAGGGAGAGGGAGAGAGAGAGCGGGAGAGGGAGAGGGAGAAGAGAGAGCGAGAGAGAGAGAGAGAGAGTGAGAGAGAGCGAGAGAGAGAGAGTGAGAGAGAGAGAGAGAGAGCGCGAGAGAGAGAGAGGGAGAGAGTGAGAGAGAGAGAGTGAGAGAGAGAGAGAGAGAGAGAGAGAGAGGGAGAGAGAGCAAGAGAGAGAGTGAGAGGGAGAGGGAGAGAGAGAGCGGGAGAGGGAGAGGGAGAAGAGAGAGAGAGAGAGAGAGAGAGAGTGAGAGAGAGAGAGAGAGAGAGTGAGAGAGAGAGGGAGAGGGAGAGAGAGGGAGGGAGAGAGAGGGAGAGGGAGAAGAGAGAGAGCGAGAGAGTAGGAGAGAGAGCGAGAGAGAGGGAGAGGGAGAGAGAGAGCAAGAGAGAGACAGAGAGCGAGAGAGAGAGCACTGCGATGTGTAAATAACTGGACGATCCGAATGTCTTGAGCAGTGGACGATGTTTTGTTTGCTACTGTGTTGTTGACGCAACAAACTGGGGTTATACACAAACCTTTCCCAGAATGCATCTCTCTGGGCCTTTGTTTTGATGATCTCTGTAATGTCACCCATACTCTGAGTCCCACACTCCCAGCACAACACAACACAACGCAACCACACAACACAACACAACCACATAACACAACACAACACAACACAACCACACCCACACACAACACAACGCAACCACACAACACAACACAACCACATAACACAATACAACACAACACAACCACACCCACACCCACACCCACACCCACACACAACACAACACAACACAACACACCCACACAACACAACACACTTTAGGTTTTGATTTGGGGGCTAAACAGACAGCAGGGCTGTACTGGACCAGTAGCTGTTGTTGTGGTTAGTGGAGGCTCAGAGGAGGGGACTGATCTGAGAGGCTTCATACGTCAAACCTGCAGCGACAAACACGTAGTCTGAGGACGCAGCGCGGGTCCTGGGAGGCCTGTCCCAATGGGACGGACCTCCAGGTGACTGACGGCTCATTCACCTCCGCTCACGCTCCTTATGGAGACGGTCACTGAGACACGGCGTGTGACTCAGGAGGCCTCCAGGGTCAGGGTCCTCCGGACGTCAGGGGGAGAAGGTAGAGGAAGGTAGGGGGCGAAGGTAGCGGAAGGTAGGGGGCGAAGGTAGAGGAAGGTAGGGGGCAAAGGTAGAGGAAGGTAGGGGGCGAAGGTAGAGGAAGGTAGGGGGAGAAGGTAGAGGAAGGTAGGGGGCGAAGGTAGCGGAAGGTAGGGGGCGAGGAAGGTAGGGGGCGAAGGTAGAGGAAGGTAGGGGGCGAAGGTAGAGGAAGGTAGGGGGCGAAGGTAGAGGAAGGTAGGGGGCGAATGTAGCGGACATTACCGGGAATGAAACCACACACTTCTCTGGGTTTAAACGTTGTTGGAAAGATGTAATAAGTAACATAATTACACAACACAACAACATATATCAATCAGGTCTAGTTATTTACAGATAATTTAATGTAACATAATATTAATCAATGGAATAACTGCCGTAAAATGAATGTTGGTTCAAAATTAAAAACTAAAGCAAACCCTCATAATGTATTCATATTAAATCAAACTCATAATGTATTCATAGCTATTAAAAATAGTGTCATTATAAAGGCCTTGCTATACTCAGAACTGGTAATGATTCTATTTCTGGTCCATTGATTGTACACCTGGTATATTGATTGATAGTTTCCGATAGGAGGGAGGCTGAGTGACGTTCTGTTATCTTCAAACTGCCAGCAAGACGTTTAAACAAATAAAAGCCCCAGTCTGCACGTCACACTGGTGAATACTTTACTGTGGTCACTCCCTTGGCTCCTCTCCTCTCCGCCCCTCCCCTCCTCTCTTCTCTCCTCTTCTCCCCTCTCATCTCCTCTCCTATACTCTCCTCCCCTCACCTCCTCTCCTCTCCTACCCTCTCCTCCTCCTCTCCTCTCCTCCTCTCCTCCCCTCTCCTCCCCCCCTCTCTTCCTCTCCTCCTCCTCCTCCCCTCTCCTCTCTTCCTCTCCTCTCTCCTCCTCTCCTCTTCTCCTCTCCTCCTCCCTTCTCCTCTCCTCCTCCCCCCTCTCTTCCTCTCCTCCTCCCCTCTCTTCTCTTCCTCTCCTCCTCCTCTCCTCTCTCCTCTCCTCTCTCCTCCTCCCCTCTCCTCCCCCTCTCCTCCTCCTCTCCTCTTCCCCTCCCCTCTCCTCCTCCTCTCCTCTCCTCTCCTCCTCCCCTCTCCTCTCTTCCTCTCCTCTCTCCTCCTCCCCTCTCCTCCTCCTCTCCTCTCTCCTCCTCCCCTCTCCCCTCCTCTCCTCCTCCCCTCTCCTCTCTTCCTCTCCTCTCTCCTCCTCCCCTCTCCTCTCCTCCTCCCCTCCCCTCTCCTCCCCTCTCCTCTCTTCCTCTCCTCTCTCCTCCCCTCCTCTCCTCTCCTCCTCCCCTCCCCTCTTCCTCTCCTCCCCTCTCCTCTCCTCCCCCTCTTCCTCTCCTCCTCTCCTCTCCTCTCCTCCTCTCCTCTCCTCTCCTCTCCCCTCCCCTCCCCTCTCCTCCCCTCTCCCCCTCTCCTCTCCTTTCCTCTCCTCTCCCCCCCTCTCCTCCCCTCCCCTCTCCCCTCCCCTCTCCTCCCCTCCCCTCTCCTCTCCCCCTCTCTCCTGCTGTGTGTCAGCTGGTCCCTGACATCTCAAAGTGTTCTGTGTGGACGGAGCCCATCAGAGGTATTTACGGCTGGCTGGACCTGACGGCGCTAAACGAGTCACACTTCGTTAGTTGCCATGCCAACCCTCAGCGTAACCAAGGGGCTGTGAGTGGCCTTTCTCTCCATTCCATTTTCTAGAGTCGTGAATCCATAGTTACGATAACAAGTATTTGTGTCTTTAGTTACGATAAAAAGTATATGTATCCATAGTTACGATGACTGGGTAGTATTTGCTCCAGAAGGTACAAAGTGATGTTTAATCAGGTCGTCACTCCAACAGCACAAGGCCAAATGAAGTATGAAGTAGAGGACAGCTTTCACCCCTTCACCCCTTCACCCTCTGAACAGGTGAGTCTTGTGTCTTTTGCGGAAGCTGGTGAGCGACTCTGCCGTCCTGACATCAGCGGGGACCTCGTTCCACCACCGCCGCCACACCAAAACAGAGAAGAGTTGTGACTTTGATGATCGACTTTTACTTGCTCTTGGCGCTGGAGGTACCAGACCTCCAGCTGAAACAGTTAAGCGGAGCGCTGGAGCTGGGGTGTGTGATTCGACCAACGCTTGGAGGTAGGCAGGGGTTAGTTAGTAAGTGTCTTCTGAACCAGCTCAGCTGAGTTAACACGTGTCTTCTGAACCAGCTCAGCTGAGTTGGGGCTCTCTCGTCTCCAGGGAGCCTCCGCCTCAGAGCCCTGACGGAGCTTTTGTCTGTTTACTCCGTTTTAGGTTGAACAGAAGAGATGAGAGGAGGAGGAGGAGGAGGAGGAGGAGGAGGAGGAGAGCGTTGTCCAAGCGGGGAGCCGGTCCGTGTACACTGGCCCCCCCACCGCCCCCCCCGCCCCCCACCTCCACCGTTGACTCAGACCTCCACCGCCTGGGAAACGTCAATAAACAGTGGGGCCCCTGAGAGCCACTGGAGAGGCGCTCATTAAAGCTGTGTACCTTGTTCTAACGACCGCAAACACAGCGAGCACCACGACCGGCGGGGGGCGGGGCAGGGAGAGAGTCGTTAAACCAGGAGACACCAGGAGACACGAGACCAGGAGACACCAGGAGACACCAGGAGACACCAGACCAGGAGACACCAGGAGACAGTAGGAGACACTAGGAGTCACCAGGAGACACTAGGAGACACCAGGAGACACCAGGAGACACTAGGAGACACCAGACCAGGAGACACCAGACCAGGAGACACCAGGAGACACCAGACCAGGAGACACCAGACCAGGAGATACCAGACTAGGAGAGACTATATAAAATATCTTGGCTGACTCTCTAAGGGTCAACTTGACTTGGATTTTGTTGTGATTCTCCGTGTTGTTAATTTGTGATAAGAAGTGAACATTCCAGGTCGCACACCTCAAATACACACTCCTAAAAACACACTCCTAAACACACACACACACACACCTCAACACATACACACACACCTGTGTTTGTTGCTATACAAAATAAACATAATAAAAATATGTTATAGTAATAGTATGTTGTAGGCCCTGGCACTTAAAAATAGGACTTAGCATTGTGTAGCATCTTATCCTAGCTATCTTTTGTTGTATGCGGGGAATGGTTTAACCTAGTGATGGTTAGTGTATATGGGGAATGGGTTAACCTAGTGATGGTTAGTGTATACGGGGAACGGGTTAACTTAGTGATGGTTAGTGTATACGGGGAACGGGTTAACCTAGTGATGGTTAGTGTATACGGGGAATGGGTTAACCTAGTGATGGTTAGTGTCTACGGGGAATGGGTTAACCTAGTGGTGGTTAGTGCTGGCTCTTGGTTCGATGAACATCCTCACCGTACCGACGGCGATATATTGTTGTTGTTTCTCTTTCTCTGGATAAACGTACTGATTGTAAGTCGCTTTGGATAAAAGCGTCCGCTAAACGCCCTCAAATGTAAATATGATTATTACGACTACTTCAGAGCCGTAGCCGAAGAACATAACATGAATTATCTTCAATGAGACGGCAGCGTCCGGCAGGACGTGGATGTTTTCCTAAACTGTGACATCGCAGGTCATTAGTGACAGGAAGTAGCACCAATTAGCAACCAGGAAGAAGGAACAACACAGCCGCCAGAATATAAACCATCAACGTCAGAGGACCTGAGAGAGAGCAGGCAGAGAAGAGCTGCTCAGTGAGGAACAATGTATGAGGTGGTTAGCTCAGCTTAGCTATCAACTAGCAGCTCAACAATAGCAGCTATTAGCTAGCCGCTATGAGCTAGCAGCTATCAGCTCAACGTTATCAGCGAGCAGCTAGCCCCTTCAGATGGCGGCTATCAGCTCAACACTATCAGCTTGCTGCTCGCAGCTAGCAGCTATCAGCTATCAGCTAGCCGCTAGTAGTTGTCCGCTAGCAGCTATGAGCTAGCAGCTATGAGCATGGCTTAGGACACCACAAACGTTGCTCTGATCTCAAAACCAGTTTCAACTCGTTTTAAATACCTCTATTTATGAGTTACTTGGTGTTTGGAACATCTCTCCCTTCTTATTGGTCGTCCTTTTACAGAACTGACAGCGTCCACCTCTCTGAACACGGTGAGATGAGATGAGATGAGATGAGATGAGATGGACGTCATCTCAAAGTACGCATCCTCCACATCATCTAGACCAGAAGATCGTATGCTATCAAACAACCCTGCAAAACACTATTATAATACTATGTACATTATATATTGTAATACTACTAACACATTCTGGTAGTCAGAGTATTGTAGAGAAGTATATAGTACACAGAGTACTGCAGAGGGCTGGGATGGTTCTGGAGCAGACACTAACAGACGGTCCAGCGAGGAGCAGACACTAACAAACAACCACTGATGGGCACAGCAGGAGGGGGTGACGAGCAGAACCAATCACGTGGACAGAACTGCCAGTCTCTTGATTCTGATTGGCTGACAGGATGGTGAGTGTTCTGCGTTAACGAGATTAATCAGAGGAACCTTCTGGTCATTGGACAGTGTGTTGTGTTCTAGGATCTCAGAAGCATGTGAGGAAGGTATGGAGGAGCTGTGTTGACAGATGTGTATATTGTTCCATCCAGGAGGTTGTTGGTTCAGGGCTAAGTTTAGCCACGGAGTCGAGGCTCTCCGAGGCTCCTCACTAAATCACAAAGTGGTCCGGAGCGTTTGACACCAAAAGCAAACGATTAAAGCTCTCGGCTTACACCAGACATTCCCCATCTGTCAACATCTGGACGACCTTTCACACCAACAGGCTCACCTGCAGGCCGCCGTCCTGGAGGTGGAGGGGGTGGAGGTGGAGGGGGTGGTGGGTGGAGGGGGTGGTGGTGGTGGAGGGGGTGGAGGTGGAGGGGGTGGAGGTGGTGGTGGAGGGGGTGATGGTGGAGGTATGCAGCAGCGAGCCACGGGGAGGAGGAATGTGCCCGCAGAACCGGCCCCTGACCCCGCGGGTTCCAACGTAGCGCAGAACCTCTGTGTTGACTGAGGGCCCTCCTACGTCACTACCTCCAGCCTCTTCCTATGTCAGCCTCTTCCTACGTCACAGCCCCTTCCTGTCGGCCTCTTCCTACATCAGCCTCTCCTACGTCAGCCTCTTCCTACCTCCTACCTAACCCTCTCTCAGCTGCAACTCATTGGCCCACGGTCACAAGGTTCCCTCCAATCAGTAGGTGTGATGTGGTTCTAACAGTGTGTTGGTTCTTACTGCGTTGGTCATATATATATATATATATATATATATAAATATAATAGTGATAATACAGTGTTGTAATAGTAGTGTTGTAATGACATAAGAGTGTATTGATTTAGTGTAATGTACTACAAATAAAATACTTCAATGTTGGAGGTATTTTATACCTTTAATCCCAGGAAACCCGTTTCCGTCTCTTTAATCTATAGGACAGCGTTTGTCTTCCTGAAGCACATCCCAGTGAAGGGTTCTGGTTCAGGTGAGTTCAGGTCGTCTCCACGTTGAAGCCTCGACTCGTGAGCGTCTGGCCGAGGGCAGCCGTCACACCTGAGACCGGAGTTATTTCACACGGCCCTCGCGGGCATTCCTCTCCGCTAACACCAGGAACATCTCCAAATCCCCCCGGACAAGTAGGTGCCAAGTCCACAAACCGGTGACCCCACGAGGCTCTTGTTATTCCCCCCCCCCCCGTCCCATCAGGGTGACGGTCAATACGAGGCAGAGAGGCCGGTCACATGGTCTGTCAGGGGTTTGAGGCGTCTAGTCTTCTAAAGCCACGACCAACGTTAAGACGGCTCTGGTCAGACCGATCTGGAGCCTCCACGTCTCTCCGACCAGCCCCACCAGACCGGAGACACCAAGTCCTGGATGAGACCTCGACTACGGGGACGTCAGCTTAACCAATCGGGAGCCTTCAACCTTAGAACCACAAATCATTAAGTTTTTCTTCGACGGTTGGTGAAGAACTTCAATCCACTGACCAATCACACGAGACACACCGGCTACAAAGAGTTGTCAGGGTGTGGCTGTACTGTACAGTCTGTACGTTGTTTGGGTGAAACTAAAGTTTGTTTCCATGTTCTTTGAAAATATGAAACATAATTTAGATTAGAGTGAGATAGAAACACAACTTGTGAAAACAGTGTACGTCCATAAAGAAATTAACTACATGACCGCCTACATACGTGACCCGAGCCTGCCCCCTGGTGGCCAACCCCAGCCCCCCGAGACCATCGGAACACAAATCATCTGGGTTAAGTCTTTTTATTGTCAATATCCCAAAGAACACGCACACACACACACACACACACACACACACACACACACACACACACACACACACACACACACACACACACACACACACACACACACACACACACACACACACACACAGTTAGGAAACTCCGCTTCTGCGGATCATCAACAACACAAACTACCAAACACATGCAGGAGACATTTGGTCCAACGCAAATTCCGTCAGTCGACTATAAAAAAAAACTAAAGGAATTGAGAAGTCGTTTAACAAAAAGAAACGCGGGAGGAGGAGCCGTCCTAAAGCTTCTTCACAGCGTCGTCGATGTCACTGATCTGCTCCTTGAGCTGGCTCCACTGCTCCGCGTTCAGAGAGATACCTGGAGGAGCAGGAGGAGAAGGAGTGAGCAGGAGGATGAGCAGGGGCCAGGACATGAGGAAGAGGAGGTGCAGGTACAGGAGGAGGAGGAGGAGGTGGTGGAGGATGAGCAGGTACAGGAAGAGGAGCAGGAGGAGAGGGAGAAGGTGGAGCAGGAGGAGGAGGAGCAGGAGGGGCGTGAAGAGGGAGGAGACAGCAGGAGGTGTTTAAACAACGCAGCGGTGACTATGAGCCGTGGGTGAAGAGGGGAGCGGTACCTTTCTTCCCGGGCTTCATCTCTCCGTCCTGGTTCATCCAGTACTCCCTGATGTCCACCAGCGTCTTGCCCTTGAAGTCCCTGACGCTCACATACCTCATCTTCCCGATCTGAAACACAGACAGGACGTCACCGGCGGAGCCCAGAGCCTCCTCCTCACCCCTCCAGACGCTCAACATCTCGGCTCGTCTCGTTAGCAGCTCTTCTTATTCTGATCAAAGCAAACCGGAACCGCAGCGGGCGCCTGGAGGGCTGTCGCCTAGCAACACGGAGGAGCCTCACGCCGGCTATGCTAGCAGGTGCAGACACCAAACGCTACGCTGTAAACGCTACGCTATAAACGCTAGCAGAGAGCAAACGCTACGCTGTAAACGCTACGCTGTAAACGCTACGCTGTAAACACTAGCAGAGACCAAACGCTACGCTGTAAATGCTACACTGTAAACGCTAGCAGACACCCGCCGCGATAGACGCCGCGATACGACCGTTAGCTGACTCCGCCCCCGAGAGGCCCCTCCTACCTGCAGCCCCTCCCCCTCCTACCTGGAGCCCCGCCCCCCTGCCCCCTCCTACCTGGAGCCCCGCCGCGCCAACCTGGAGCCCCACCCCCTGGCCCCTCCTACCTGGAGCCCCCCCCCTACCTGGATCCCCGCCCTCCTACCTGGAGCCCCGCCCCCTCCTACCTGGAGCCCCGCCCCCTGGCCCCTCCTACCTGGAACATTCCGTCCTCTGCTGCTCCGCCGCTGCTCTTGGCCGAGCCGCCCGCTCTCGACGGCTCTCCGCTCTTCGGCTTCTTGGCCGGTTTCTCCGGAGCGCTCGGCTTCTTCCTCTTGGCCTAGCGGTTGGTGGTCGCAGAGAGAACCCGTCTCTTATTGGTCCTTACATACAGAGCCTTCTCGGCCATTGGTCTTCACACGGTGGCGTGACGCGCCCACGACGGCCCGCGAGCACCAAGACGTTTGGTTTTTGGTTTTGAGTGACTCCGTAGAATCTGATAATGCTTACATCATAACAGGTTACATTATAACAGGTTACATTATAACCCTGTTATAATGTAACCTGTTATAATGTATAACAGGTCACATTATAACAGGGTTATAATGTATAACAGGTTACATTATAACAGGTTACATTATAACCCCATTATAATGTAACCCTGTTATAATGTAACCTGTTATAATGTAACAGGGTTATAATGTAACCTGTATAATGTAACCTGTTATACATCATAACAGGTTACATTATAACCCCATTATAATGTAACCTGTTATAATGTAACCTGTTATACATTATAACAGGGTTATAATGTAACCTGTTATAATGTAACCCGTTATACATTATAACAGGGTCCGTGAGTGGAATTGTTGACTGTATCTGTGATGCCACAGTCGTCACAGATAGAACCAGTCTCAAGTCATAGTCATCAAGTCATTATTTAGTCATTAAGCAGAAGCCTTTACATAGACAGGCACTGAGGATGAGGTCCTACCTGACCAGGTGAGTCTTACCTTGGTCTCTACCTGACCAGGTGAGTGGTGAGTCTTACCTTGGTCTCTACCTGACCAGGTGAGTCTTACCTTGGTCTCTACCTGACCAGGTGAGCGGTGAGTCTTACCTTGGTCTCTACCTCGCTGTCCGAGTCACTGCCCGAGGTGGACGACAGAACTTCCTTTGACTTTGGCATCCTGGAACAGAGGAGAGGTTAGAACACAGGTCAGCACCGCCCCCTGGTGGGCACCGAGGACGGCTACACGTAACCAACCTATGACCAACCACTGGCCAACTTTAGGGTGCAGAGGATACTGTAGGCTGGGTGCCAGAGGGTGCTGTAGGTTGGGTGCCAGAGGGTGCTGTAGGCTGGGTGCCAGAGGGTGCTGTAGGTTGGGTGCCAGAGGGTGTTGTAGGCTGGGTGCTATAGGGTGCTATAGGTTGGGTGCCAGAGGGTGCTGTAGGCTGGGTGCTATAGGGTGCTATAGGTTGGGCGCTATAGGGTGCTATAGGCTGGGTGCCCTAGGGTGCTGTAGTATACAGTTTGTCCCATTATTCCTCCTCACAGCTGAAGGAACGTATCTCTGACGAGTGGACACTTTAGGGGTTATGGAAGTATCACTACTATCAACTGAATAACTTAGGAAGAAAACAATTCGCCACAACTGTATTCACACACAGAATACATGAATAACACACACCCACCCGTCGGCATATATAGACAATCAAAACAGGGCTACACATAGACTGTGTGTGTGTGTGTGTGTGTGTGTGTGTGTGTGTGTGTGTGTGTGTGTGTGTGTGTGTGTGTACCGCCTCAATGGCCGCTCGTGCCCACCACTGCGCCCCCCAAAAATGCACGTTTTCAGCAGCACGTGCACTTCTTGGTGTTCACCTGCCCTCGAGCTCAGAGGTGAGCGCGTAGCAGCAGCAGCATCATCATCATGTCGGCTAGCACAGCCCGTCCTGTCTAGGATGCTCCATTAGCCTAGCCAGGAAGAATAGCCTAGCCAGTGGAGCAGCTACATTAGCAGCTAACTGGGCTAACAGCTAGCTCCTCGACCTGGTTTCCTGTCCTCGGTTATCAAACGCGCTCCTAGAACTCAACCTGCGGAGAACGTCGTCAGTGTAGCTTCGAGCTGTGTGGCGTAGCGCGTGCGGCGGTTTCTTACGTGTGTCGTCTGGTCGCGAGGCTGTGGAGGTCTGGAGGCGGCGGCTCGAGACGGGGACGGACTTAAAGAAACCGCGTCTCAGCTGTGTGCGCGTGCACGCGTCGGACGTGATGTTTGCGCGTGTACGCGTCGGACGTGATGTGTGCGCGTGTACGTGTAGGGATTAATTATTGATTCATTCTTCAAAACCTTCGGCCAGTAATTGTAAACATTTACACCTTTTTTTTTGTTTCTTTAATCTTCGGCTTCTTTGACAATGTGTTCATTTATTTACAAGTTGTGTTTGACATCAGACAGGATAGGCTGGAGCTGACAGATGTTATTTTAATGACAAATATAAAACTGAACCAAAACCGCACAAACATGTTTAAATATTCTTCACAGCGCCGGTTACTATGGTTACGGTTCTTATGTAACCACAGGTCCTCACATCAGAGGACCGCACCTGAAGAGGGCTTCAGTTCAAACCCTCAAGAACACCTGAAGGGGGGTTTAAATCTGAGGGGGGGGTGGCCCTGGGGGGTCCTGGTGGGTCCCGGGGGCAGTGTCCTGGGGGGGTCCCGGGGGGGGGGGGGGTCCTGATGAGGGGGTCCCGGTGGGGGGTCCCGGTGGGGGGGGGTCCTGATGAGGGGGTCCCGGGGGGGGGGGGTCCCGGTAGTGTCCCGGCGGTGTCCCGGGGGCAGTGTCCCGGCGGTGTCCCGGCCCTCTCACTTCCCGACGCCCCGTGCCAGGTTGGCGTCGGTCTCGGCGGCCTCCTTCAGGACCTGCATCATCAGGGCGTTCCTCCGCCGGGTCTCCTCCGCCCGCAGCGGGTTGGCCTCCGGGAGGTTCTGAGGGAAGGACAACCACCGGTCAGCGTCACTAGTCCCCCGTCACGGCCCCGGGCCGCGACCCCAGACCCTCCAGGGGTTCTCCTGGGGGGCCGTGTGCCCCTAGGGGTACGTTGGAGCCCTGCGGGGGGGTGCTCAGGAAATACTACACAGAAAGCCGACCCGTTTGTTCTTCAGTTTCAGTTCTGAAAGCACGACGACGGAACGCCGAGAGAACGGACGTTGAAACGTAAACAAAGAGGAGAAAGGATTATCTGTGAAGGAGATAGTGCATCCAGAACGGCAAAACATCGTCAGTTTCAGGAGGAATATATTTGAACGGGTTTCACCGCTGCCTGCTCTGACCCTCCCCTGGCGTTGGGCTTCGTTTGTGGGGAGAAATTAGCCAACCTTTTAAACCCTTAATGTTCACGTTTAACCTCCTCTGTAGAAGAGGAACGCAATATCAACTACACAGCAACATGAGTCAGAAACCTGCTGTCAACCCCTGCTTTACGACATGAACCCCTTTATGACATGAACCCCTGCTTTATGACATCAGGTTCTAACTAAGGCCCTGTCCACATGAAACGATTTTTTTGTGAAAACGCAGACGTCTTGTGTGTTTGGGCCGACCGAGAGAGAGAGAGAGAGAGAGAGAGAGAGAGAGAGAGAGAGAGAGAGGGGGAGCTGTTTAAGCTGGGAGGTATACATATGTCCACAGTGTATTGTATTTGGTGTTATATACAGTACATGGTTATTAAAATACCAAGTGTCCTTTATGCACAGTATAAATATGAGAAGTTAAGTTCTTAATGAGAAAATCATTAAGAACTTAACTGGCTCATCATTTGTTATTAGAGCGTTTGAAAAAGGTTTAAAAAAATGTTTTTCGCCGTACTGAATAAATGATTTGTGTCCTTGGCCCCTGAATGTAACGTAACGTGTAACGTGTGGCCCTTAAGCTCCACGTCCCCGCACACCGTGGCCCCCGTTTCAGAAACATCCTAGAACCGCCACTGCCAAAAAGGCAATTAAAGTGGCGGCTCCTAAGTGAGGCATCGTGCGGGTCTGACGAGGGACGTCATAAGCTACCCCACGGGGGTTTCCAAATGCTAAACAGAACGGATTTGACTCCTAAACGCGCCCTGACAGCCCTGACCCGCACTGCGGGGGGCGTCGCCATGTTGGAGAGGGCGTCCCGACGCCGCCATGTTGGAGAGGGCAAGATGTAAACAAATACAAATCAATGAATAATTAAATACGACTAATGTGGTCGCTTGAGGAATGTAAACGTTTAAGTGCTTTTTAGCCAGTTTACTTAATTGTTTTACAGGCCGATCTTGGCCTCTCTAATGTGCTGGGACGTGACGCGAGGTTCAAAGATCACCTGTACGCTACTCGTAGAGAGGTGCAACGCCTGCAGAACATTAACGCTACTCCCATACTGACATGGTCGGAAATATCTTAACACCCCCAAACGCTACGCTTCTCCAAACTACATGAATACATGAATACATGAATACATGGCGTCCTGTATACACTCAGACCTCACCGCACACGTTTCCCCTGCTGTACGCACTGCTGTCCTTCAGGCGCAGTGACCATCACACACTCTTACGGCCCCCCGGGTCACGAACATAGTGTTCTGCTCGTGCTGATGACCTATAATCAGTAATCACCTTCAACATCTCCTTCTTGCGCTCCTCGGAGGGCACCACGATGTACCACAGCCCCAGCCCGCCGCCCACCGCCAGCGCGGACCACGCGTAGGTCACCACCGTGCGCAGCGCGCTCATGCCTTCTGTTGGGGTGATCGGGTGAATCGAGAAAGTGGACCGAAACGCGCTGCGAGGCACCGGCGAAGTGTCAACGCATCGCTCCCACTTTTCGTGCAGCGTTGTTGTCTGTCTGGTTACGTATCCACGCCGGTCGTGTTCGCAATGCATTGTGGGTCAGGCGCTATATAACCGGTCGTCCTTCCCGATATCCTCCACATCGCACTGATACCGTGAACACAACCGGACAACGAGGCTGATGGGGAACGAACGATGTAAAGACGGATATATCGGTAATGTACGACATATATATACCACTTTATATATACCTATATAGAGCCCTTTTCCTTGGTGTAATACATGCAGTTTACGCGAGAGGGCGCCAGATCCACGCCGCTTTTCAAGGAGGATTACATGAATTATGTGTCATTAATCGGCTCTAGTAATATGTTAATGCTGGAGGTAGCGGGGTCATTCAAACGACGTGTTTTAATACAAAAAAACATTTTAATCATTGGAGTTCAGATCAGACAGGAATGATCAACAGCTTTCACAGCTTATCGTTTCCATTACCCGCACGTCCCGGGGTAACACCAGGACCCCCTACCGACCTACCCCACCCCCCCTACCGACCAACCCCACCCCCCCACCGACCCCCTACCATCACACCCCCACCCCCCTACCGACCAACCCCACCCCCCCCCCCCCTACCAACCAACCCCACCCACCCCCCTACCGACCAACGCCACCCCCCTACCATCACACCCCCACCCCCCCACCGACCAACCCCACCCCCCCACCCACCCTACAGACCAACCCCACCCCCCCACCATCACACCCCCCCCCCACATACCAGCCAGCTGGGCTCTGTGCGTCTCCCAGATGCCCTGGAGCCGGACTAGCCCAACCAGACATCCAGGGGTCAGGGCTGGACCATAGACCGGACCATAGACCGGACCATAGACCCGGGGTCAGGGCTGGAGGTGGACCATAGACCAGACCATAGACCGGACCATAGACCGGACCATAGACCAGACCATAGACCGGACCATAGACCGGACCATAGACCGGACCATAGACCGGACCATAGACCGGACCATAGACCCGGGGTCAGGGCTGGAGGTGGACCATAGACCGGACCATAGACCCGGGGTCAGGGCTGGAGGTGGACCATAGACCGGACCATAGACCAGACCATAGACCGGACCATAGACCGGACCATAGACCGGACCATAGACCAGACCATAGACCCGGGCTGTGGTGAGGGGTCTGGAGTCGTCCAATAGAAGCCGGGTCGTCCACAGACGTGTCTGAGCCAACGTGTCTCCAGTCCCACGTTGTCAGATATTATTAACAGAATACAAACATTAAAACCAATCCTCCCGACGTCCATCACAGCCTGAAAAAAAACATCCAACGAGAGAAGAACGGTTCTGATAAAATAATAAGAAACCAAAGACGGCGGGGCAGAGGGACCGCGGCCGAGCAGAACCTCCTCACGGCCCCGTCAGGGAGTCTGTGGCCGTCACACGGAGCAAAGAGGAATCCAACACGATTAAAAACAACCAACGCTCCTGACCGAGCGCCCTCACAATGCATCATGGGAGGTTCTGTAGGACGCCGGCCGCCATGCGTCCAGAGAGAGGTCGTCCTGCCAGACCATAAACCAACGTAAAGACACCTTATTATAAAAAAGGGTTAGGGTCGTTTCAAAAACACAATTATGTTTTCCCATAATGAGATATCATTTCACAATCAACTAAACAATGACCCAAAAACCATGACTATCGCCATGACAACCGACCTCCCATGACTATCGCCATGACAACCCACCTCCCAAGCTCCTCTGATACCAGAACCCACGTTGAGCCGAGATTGCGATGTGAGCCCTTGTTCAATTAACTGCCAATTAAACTAAACAAAAACATTTATTCAACAGTATTAAATTGGACCTTTGATTGGATATCACAAATACACCTTTTTTCCCAGGGACAGTGAAACGACATGTGCCCTTTTTCACTACACTCCGAAGGGGACTTGAACACAACACAGGATCAATGATCCGTTGTTGCTCTGGGATACAGAGAAGACCTTCAGCCTTCCACAGGGAGCCAATGGGAGCGCTGGGATCCGCCCCGCTGCCGTGGGTCCAGAGTCCAGCCCCCCCGCCGGCCGGGGGTCCAGAGGGTCCAGGGGGTCCAGAGGGTCCAGGGGGTCCAGGGGGCCCCGGCCCAGCTCCCCTCTGGGGGGTCCCGGCGGTTCTCAGTCCAGGGAGATGATGTCTGAGATGCTGCCGGGCCCCCCGCCCCCCCCCGTGATGACGCAGGTCTCGTGGGCGGCAGGCCCCCCCCCGTGGAGCCCCGCCCCCCCCCCGTGGAGGGGCCCCGCCCCGTGGAGGCTGGGCTCGTAGCGCGTGCTGGACGAGGTCACCAGGGCCGAGCCGCTGGCCCCCCCGCCGGGCAGACCCCCGGACAGGGTGTCCAGGAACATGGGGGCCCGGTAGTGCTACACACACACACACACACACTTAATTAAAACACATCATTAGCAGCATTAGACTTGTGTGAGCTATGTAGCCAGGACGTTCAACATGGCTACTCATAGAGCTGCTCATAGAGCTGCTCATAGAGCTGCTCATAGAGCTGCTCATAGAGCTACTCAGAGCTACTCATAGAGCTACTCATAGAGCTACTCAGAGCTGCTCATAGAGCTACTCAGAGGTACAGACAGAGCTGCTCATAGAGCTACTCATAGAGCTACTCAGAGCTACTCATAGAGCTGCTCAGAGAGCTACTCAGAGCTACTCATAGAGCTACTCAGAGCTGCTCATAGAGCTGCTCATAGAGCTGCTCAGAGGTACAGACAGAGCTGCTCATAGAGCTACTCATAGAGCTACTCAGAGGTACAGACAGAGTTGCTCATAGAGCTAATAGCCAAGTTCAAAGTTCAAAGTATTTGTGTATTAGTGTGTATTTGTGTATTAGTGTTCTACCTGGGAATCTGCTTGTATCAGGGAGAACAGATCCAGACCTGTAAATAAAGTGAGAGATTTATAAGTATAACAGAATATATAGTATATAGTTACTATATATATATATATATATATATATATATATAACTATATATAGTATTAGTAACGTTGACTCACAAGTTAATTCATTCAATAAAGAGAAAATATTGGATTATAACTTTGATGATGAATGAATTGTCATCTGTTAATGAAACCTAAACGCCGGACATCTCCTGTTATCAGTTTAGATTTATCATCAACAGTTCTGTTCTTCTGGATTCTACAGCCACAGTGAGCTCATGAAGACCCCTGGACCTTCATGAAGACCCCCCTGGACCTTCTGCAGGACAAGAGAAGCTACACCTCATGAAGAACCCCCTGGACCTTCTCCAGGACTAGAGGAGCTTCATGAAGACCCCTGGACCTTCTCCAGGACAAGAGGAGCTTCATGAAGACCCCCCTGGACCTTCTCCAGGACAAGAGGAGCTTCATGAAGACCCCTGGACCTTCTCCAGGACTGGAGGAGCTACACCTTGTGGGAGGAGAGCTGCGCTGGGCCTACTCTGCATGTCTGTGGGGATGGAGGCCAGGGTGGAGTGGTGGAAGGGCACGGCGTAGTCCGCCAGGGTGGAGCTCAGGTAGGGCGCGTCCAGGCTGGGCACGGTGGGCATACGCACCGACGACGGCTGGTAGGTCAACACCCTGAGACGGGAGACGGGAGACGCACGTCAGACTCAGAACACACAGAGACAGAACACACCACAGCTCAGCTGGAGGACGTCTGGGGACCACTGAGAGCGCCGGACCGCTTCACTGATGTCCACAATGTTTACCTGCAGGCTATCCCTCCACAGGACACCCTACCCTACCCTACCCTACCTTAGACCCATCTCCTTACTGTCTAAGTATGGTCATAGTGATAGTATAGTGATATTATAGTGATAGTGATAGTATAATATAGTGATAGAGATACTGGTAGTGTAGTGTTAGTATAGTGATAGTACAGTTATAGTATAGTGATAGTGATAGTACAGTGATAGTGATAGTACAGTGATAGTACAGTGATAGTGATAGTATAGTGATAGTACAGTGATAGTACAGTGATAGTACAGTGATAGTGATAGTACAGTGATAGTATAGTGATAGTGATAGTATAGTGATAGTACAGTGATAGTACAGTGATAGTGATAGTACAGTGATAGTATAGTGATAGTGATAGTATAGTGATATTATAGTGATAGTGATAGTATAATATAGTGATAGAGATACTGATAGTGTAGTGATAGTACAGTGATAGTGATAGTACGGTGATAGTGATAGTACAGTGATAGTGATAGTACGGTGATAGTGATAGTACAGTGATAGTACAGTGATAGTGATATTATAGTGATAGTACAGTGATAGTACAGTGACAGTGATAGTATAGTGATAGTACAGTGATAGTGACAGTACAGTGATAGTATAGTGATAGTACAGTGATAGTGATATAGTGATAGTATAGTGATAGCATAGTGATAGTACAGTGATAGTATAGTGATAGTACAGTGATAGTACAGTGATAGTATAGTGATAGTGATAGTATAGTGATAGTGATAGTATAGTGACAGTACAGTGAACACTGGACTCACCCCTTGCCGTGCACGTCCTCAGTCTTGGTCATGTAGAGGCAGCGTTTCTTCAGGGGGGGCTCCTCCTCCTCCTCCTCCTCCTCCTCGTTCTCTGAGGAGGAGCTGTCCAGCGTCAGGTCGATGATGTCAGCCTTCTTGGTGGAGGGCGAGGACGGCTCAGAGGACACGGAGACCACCGCCGGGCTGGGCCGCAGGGGGGCCGACGCTGGGGGGGGGGGGGGGGGGGGGGGGGGTTAACACCCAGTACTGATCACATGTCTGTACTGACCAGCCAATCTCTGATCAATACTGATCACATGTCTGTACTGACCAGCCAATCTCTGATCAATACTGATCACATGTCTGTACTGACCAGCTGATCAATACTGATCACACGTCTGTACTGATCAGCCAATCTCTAATATCTCAGTTAGACCTTCTACTAGAGATGGGTCTCCTGTAGAAGGCCTATGGTCTGCTGTAGGCCTACCTTCTACTAGAGATGGGTCTCCTGTAGAAGGCCTATGGTCTGCTGTAGGCCTACCTTCTACTTTGGGGATGCACTGTGAGGACAGCTTCAGCGCCTCCTGCTTGGGCCTCATGGGGCACCAGGTCCCGTCCTCCTGGAACTTGATCTCGTCCACGTCGGAGCAGTCGTTCAGGATCTCCATGAACAAGCTGCAGGAGGGACAGGAGGACCATCACCATCATCACTGTGACCCGTGTGAGGAACACCCTGGAACGTCTGGCCCCCCCCCCGTGGTGTGACTGAGCCCGGCCCGCAACGCTGGGAACCAGAGCGGGTAGAGTGGACCCCCACAGAGGGTCTGACTGTTAACAGGACAGTAGAACCCCACAGAGGGTCTGACTTAACAGGACAGTAGAACCCCACAGAGGGTCCAACAGGACAGTAGAAGCTAACAGTAGAAGCTAACAGTAGAAGCTGACAGTAGAACCCCACAGAGGGTCCAACAGGACAGTAGAAGCTAACAGTAGAAGCTGACAGTAGAAGCTGACGGCAGAAGCGGCCACCGACCCGTCGATGATGAGCCCCTCGTAGGCGGCCTTCTTGTCGCACACGGGGCAGATCCAGGTAGGCTTCTTCTCGTTCATCTGCAGGTAGAGCGCGGCGTCGAAGCACTGCAGGTGGGAGCAGGTCACCGCCCGGCACGGCACCGTCAGCCGCATCTTCCCCAGCTGGGAGGAGGCGGACGGGGTCAGAGACGTCACACACACACACACACACACTCAGGACCTGGCGGACAGACGGCGGACGGACGTGGAGACAACGTACCGGGCACATGAGGGACACGCGGAGGCTGGTGGTGGCGATCTCGCTGTCGGGGTCGGCCGTCAGCTTCTCTTTGACTGAACACAAACAGGTGGGGTCAGCCTCTCTGGATGGAAGCATCCGTGATGCGACAACACGGCCTGGAGTGTGTCCTGTGTTACTCATCCAGCAGAATGTGTTTACGTCATTAAAGGGGTAGTTCAGGATTTTGGACATCGGGTCCAAAATCCTGAACTACCCCTTTAATGAGCTGGTAGGAGTCTTGCTGAAGGATTCCTACAGGTAGGTTATTGACAGAGGGGCGGGACCGCACAACTTTGATGAAGATGAAGTGATGCGTACTGAGAGCTCTAACGGTAGGAGGAAGTGATGCGTACAGAGAGCTCTAACGGTAGGAGGAAGTGATGCGTACTGAGAGCTCTAACGGTAGGAGGAAGTGATGCGTACAGAGAGCTCTAACGGTAGGAGGAAGTGATGCGTACAGAGAGCTCTAACGGTAGGAGGAAGTGATGCATACAGAGAGCTCTAACGGTAGGAGGAAGTGATGCGTACTCAGAGCTCTGGAGTGGTCGGGGTTGCGGATGCCCTTCATCCTCAGCCTCTGGAGGAGCAGCGGCGACGTCAGCTGTCTCACCAGGTAGACCGACAGGGAGTAGGTCTGCACACACACACACACACACTGGGCTCAGCAACGCCCCACAGGTTGACCCTGGGATCACCGTGTGTGGAGACGGGACGCTGTACCTTTCCGATCTCCGGTGCCCACGTCACAGAGATCTGATTGGGCACAGCCGACGACAGGCGGACCAGGGAGGTGATGTTGAGCGGCCGTCCCGGTCGCTTCTGCTCCACGCCGTTCTTAGGGGGCGGGGCGTAGCCCTAGACGCACAACAACAACGACTAAAATGAGGGAACGGCGAGCGCCGGAGCGCAGGGTGCCCGGGACGCGGCGCCCGGGGTCAGACGGGGCGGGAGGGGACTCACCGGCAGCGGGAACAGCTTCCCGTTGACCTTGATGCACAGGCTGTTGGGGTAGTTGTCCTCCTGAGGACAGCTGGTCTCCGACAGACAGAACCTAGGAGACAACAGGGGGCGACAGCTGGTGTCTTCACCACAGGACGACACACACAGGACAACACACACAGGACGACACACACACAGGACGACACACACACAGGACGACACACACACAGGACGACACACACAGGACGACACACACAGGACGACACACACACAGGACGACACACACACAGGACGACACACACACAGGACGACACACACAGGACCACACACACAGGACGACACACACACAGGACGACACACACACAGGACGACACACACACAGGACGACACACACACAGGACGACACACACAGGACGACACACACAGGACGACACACACAGGACGACACACACAGGACAACACACACACAGGACGACACACACACAGGACGACACACACACAGGACGACACACACAGGACGACACACACAGGACGACACACACACAGGATGACACACACACAGGATGACACACACACAGGACGACACACACAGGACGACACACACACAGGACGACACACACACAGGACGACACACACAGGACGACACACACAGGACGACACACACAGGACGACACACACAGGACGACACACACAGGACGACACACACAGGACGACACACACAGGACAACAGCTGGTGTCTTCTCCACAGGACGACGTCCTGAAGATAAAGGAGCGGTATTAACTCACCTCAGCTGGATCTGAACCATGTAGTCCCGCCTACCGCCTGGCAGGAAGTCTCTGATGAACCAACAGACAGTGTGTTAGTGTGGCTCTGCCAATGGTAGAACTACAGAGAACATGAAGGAGCTGCAGCTACAGCATGAAACATGTGAAGAAGGTCTCCATGACGGAGGCTCTTCTGTCGGGGCGGAGTCCTACCTGGAGATGCAAACCTCTCGTACTTGCTGAGGCGTCAAGGCGAAGATGAAGTACTTCTCTTGGTGGTAGCGCTGGACTGTGCTCGCTCCTGTAAAGACACACAACCGTGGTCAAGAACCAGTCAGGAGAACACGAGCCACAGTACTGCTGAAGAGGAACCGAGAGGAACCGAGAGGAACCAGACCCAGGCTGGAGGGCTTGATCAGCACGTCCAGCACGTCGTAGAACGGCAGGGCCTTCATCTGCACGTCAGGGTGGACGGGGGGCGGGAGAGGCGCCGGCTGCTGGAGATTCATCCTGCTACCCTGTCCCTGGAGGTCGCCTGGAGGTCACCAGGAGGTCACCTGGAGGTCACCAGGAGGTCACCAGGTCGTCACACTGGAGCAACACCGAGACAAGGGGACTCCGGCAGAAATATCCGGGTTTCCTGAAGTCACACTTGGGAGTGGACTGCAGACCTAGCTGAAACCAGGTCAGGAGAGGGGGTCAGGGGTCAGGGGTCAGGAGACGGGGTCAGGGTCAGAGTGGTCTTTACTCCCGGGGGCCGGAGGGGAGGGGGGCAGTGAGCTGTCCAGGGCTCAGCGGTCCTCAGCAGAAGGTCTTCAGGAACACTCCAGTTTGGTCCAACAACACTTGAAGCTCGGGAGCTCTGGAGAAAGAGGGTGAAGGTAAGAGAGACAGTGAGGCTACAATGAGGCTACAGTAAGGCTACAGTAAGGCTACAATGAGGCGTGTGAGGGTGTTTTTAAGTATATCAGTATTTTGGCTGGTTTGAGGCCCTGAGGGAGCAGGACGCCTACAACTACAAGACTGCGGACATCGGGGATTGAACCCAGAACCCTTAGGCTGGGAGTCAACCTAGCGATACGATACGATACAACTTTATTAATCCTGATTCCCCCGTAGGAGAAATTAGTTTGTTGCAACAGCCCAGCAGCAGTGGAAAAACACAGGATCAAAATAAATAAAATACAATAAGAATACAAATAATGCAAACAAAAAATAGACACTAAAAGGTTAATGCTAAAAGTAATGAGAAGACAAGACAAACAGAACAAACAACAACAAATAGGGAAAAACAAGATAGACAGTATAAACAATATAAATTATAAAAGTGAAAATTATAACATGGCTAAGTTCCAGAAATGCAATGTGAAGAAAGATGCAATGTAAACAAAGAGAAATAGTGACCAAGTATATATATATACACATATATATACATACACACATATACCTATCTGCACGTACATACATATATAGACACATATATACACATAAACACAAACACACACACATATACATACATAGCCGCTAGATGATAGCCCCTATGAACAGATGAACAGAGCTATGGCCAAGCACTTTTGACACTAGTTAGGTCATACTGGTTCAACAGGTTAATAAAGGTCTGTGGCCGAAATGCCTTCACCAAATTCTCCAGTTCAGTAGACGTGAAGGGGGACCGTTCAGGGTCATGAAGCTCTACCTGCCGCTCGTTCAACAAAAAATACGACAGCAACCGATCAGACTTCAACCAGTGGAGCAGCTCCACAGCAGACTAGACTGTGACCCCAGCTCTCCTCATGCAGGGCAGCCCAGACCTTCTGCACAACAAGCGACCCAGACGAGCAAATCGGAATATACAATGTGTGTGTGTGTATATATATATATAAATATACACATATATACACATTGTATATTCCGATAGATATATATATACACACACAATGTTGACGTCCCCTGGCGAGACGACAACACAACGCAGGACCTCGACGCGTTACGACGCGTTCACTCCTCCGCTGCTCCCGGTAGCTGAGGGTTAGATGATGCTCCTCTTGGTTTCATTAGTCAGAAACAGAGATGATAACACTCGGTGTATCCACCAGGTCTGCTCTGAACACCTCACCAGCGTCCGCTCGGAATCCTTCACCACTGATTGAAGTAGATCAAGTGTTTAACGGGCGAGTGAACTCTAACCCCCACCTCCCCGGAGCGGTCTCTGAGCAGCGGCACGGCCCGTGGCGGGGGGGGGGGGGGGTCGGGGGGCAGGCCCGCCGTGTAGCGCGGTCACATGACATCAACATACTGATATTTATATTAATGTTATAATTACATCTCAACAGGAACTGTTAGCAGGAGCTATCGGCTAGCCGCCACGAAGCCAGCGACCAGCAGCGGAGGAGCGACCCCCCCGGACCCCCCGGACCTCACGGGGCGAGAGCCCGTCGGAGGGGAGCGGGTGTTCGCGTCGCTATTGATCACAAACAACGTTATTGATCACAAACGCTCCGTGTTGTTCTCACTCACCATCACAGTCCGCCATCTTGTCTCCGCGGTCATCCGCGTCATTCCACTCGTGTCACGTGACCGGCGTTGCCAGATTGGGCGGGAAATCTGGCGCAATCTGGCAACGCCGGTCACGTGACCAGGGTCTCCGGGTCCCCCCGTCCCTCGATGATCGATGATCGATAGCAGCAAAGATCGAATGTTTCCAAAAAGGAAAATGTGTGAAGTGTCTTTATAGCCAATGGAGTAGAATATCAAAATAATTCAGTATTGTGTCCTGTTTATTTAATATTATTTAATATTATAATTATATATAATAAATAATATCATTGATTGGAATGTCCACTTGGGGATTTATTACGTGAAGGGGGATAGCAGATGAGACATTTTAAAAACATATTTATATCCTCTTCATTTAGATTTAGACGGATCCTTGTTTTCAATGGGAAATAACGAAGTGAATTGGACGGTAAATTGGCCTAAGTAAGGTTTTATCTCGCTATAGTGTCATTGTGTTTCAGGTAAGTAAAATCATCTGCATAGAAGGCAACTCTCTTAATACACATTACATATGAAATACCCAAATATACTAGGTATGTAAAGGAATATACACAAGATAGATAAGGTATATACCATATTGGTACATAATCTATAGGCCTTTCTACTATACCTCAGAAACCTAGGAAAATAATATAACATACAAGGGAAATGACATAATATGGGCTGGTATGGATAATAAGAACTAGAGTGTAGATGGTGTATACAGGTATTAAAACAAGGAAGGTGAGGTATAGAAGGGATTTATCCAATATGATATGTTAATATATGTGTATAACATATATTCCAATATGAAAACGCATGCATAATAGGAAACATGTATATCAACTATGATGTATATAATAATATAAGCTATACAACATATAACCTGTTTATAATAATGTTTACTCCATCGTCATCATCATCATCATCATCCTCCTTCTCGGAAGTACCCCCGACTGCAGCCCGCAGACTCAATGTGGGCGGAGTCAAACGTTTGACTCAGCCCACATTGAGCTCCGCCCCGATCAATGCAAAGATAATGCACCATCTAGTGGTGGAAATAGTGCAATACATGTATTAAGAATAAAATCTCGAACAAGGCAGCCTTTTACACTTACTAAACAGGCTCAATAAAAATGTGATGAGTTAACTTATTCAAATTCAATCATAGCATATTTTCTCTCATATACAGGACATTGTCTTATATAATAGCCATTTATAAGAAGTTTATTTACTTTTTATAAATGTTGACACTTGCATTTTCTTTGTCAATGCATAATAAAGTAGTAGCCTACTATGTTGATTGCTAATGCTATCTTGTAACAGTTTCCTTATCCAAAAATGTCCCTATGGGATGAATAAAGTATCTATATATCAAGTATCTATCTTATGAGGTCATAGATGATTGTCCTGTGAGCAAGGCTGTCTCCCAAGGGTCCGCACTGAGATCTACAGACAAATTAAAGCCAGTATCTAAGAGAACTCCTGTACCTGCCTGTCTGAGAGCTGCAGGCCCAGCTGCCGATGACCTAAGAGTCTAAATAAGATTTGGTGAACTATGAAGGGTCCACTGTGACCCCAAGGTATGACCTTAACAGATGTAATGTGAGGATAACGAAGTGGCCACATCTAAGGACAAGAAATGTACCTCAATAGACACAATAAAAAGCTACATGTGACGCACATTAAGTTACACCAATCTCAGGAGCCCTAACAACAGTCTTTTTATTCAGAACAATTTAAGATTTGTTTCAAAATAACAAAAAAAACTATTAACAGAAAAGATAATCAATCAATAAAGAGGAACAAATAAACAAATGGGTAACAAGTGGTTAATAAAAACAAAGCTTCTTGTGATAATATTTACCATAAATAAAAAAGATAATCAAGCAATAAATAACAAATCAATCCATTAAATAAAGAAAGAAAATATTTACAGTAAGTAACAAAAATAGTAGCTGAAAGTTTGCAGCAGAGGAACAAACATTTGATAATCATTCTATGATTTGAACGAGAAGAGGAACGGTTCTATCTTGTTTTGTATTTCAGCAGCTCTGGTGATGCTGCCTCCTCCTCCTCCTCCTCCAGCCCAGGGACCAGTGGGAGAGAAACGCTGTCAGTGAAGGACGGCAGCCGGCCCCATGCTGCTGCCTCACACGTGTCCTTCAGGAAGACATCATCTTCCTTGAAGAAGAAAGACAAATAATTTGTGTCTGTACTTGACAAAAAAAACACAATAATTGACATCCTACTCTCCCAAAAACACAAAATGGTATGCAAACAAAGTCTACTACTACTGATGAGTTTTCAGTGATGAAAAAAACTATTCAACTAGTCATCAGAACTATTTTATCTGACTATACATACAACCTCCAGTATTACACTCATATTATATAACAGGTTCCCAGGTCCCAGTTTCTTCTCTATCTGGTCTTCAGTTTTGTCTGGAAATAATACAGATTGTTGTCTGTAATGTCGAGTAGGCTAATTCAATGGAATAATGAAAGTAGTAGGGCAATAGATCAGCCATGGACTAGGCTATAACGTGTATAATGATGGAGATATACAATTTAATTGGGAAGTAGAAGCCTAATAGAATCAACGAGAGCTCACAAATACTAGGAATATGATTTCATTTGATTTCTATATGAATGAATATTCATTCGGCATGAATATTACTAAATATATTAAGCATTTTTTTGACAGTCTCACTTACTTGCATGGTTTATGTGTCAAACAGCAAAAGACCGTTACTACTTTCTTCTTTCATGAGATAATAACTAATAATAAATAATAAATAATAACTCGTACTGGAACAGGAAGCCCCGCCTCCTCGGCGGGGGCGGGGTCAAACGTCTGGCTCCGCCCCCGCGGAGCTCCGCCGGGCTGCGGCTCCGCTCCTCTTCGGCTCTGGGGCGTCGCGCCGTGCATGCTGGGAGCACATCGGTTTCAGGATGGCGGCGAGCAGACGGCTAGGGAAGGTAAGCCATCACTCCGTACACTCACTGCACCCCCGACACGTTCGCACCAGCTCGCCGTGTGTGTGTCCGGGGACCCGTCGCGGTTGTTCACCGGGGGGGGGGGGGGGGTATCGTCGGTGTCGGCTCCCCGCCCTGTGAGCGAGGCTAACCTCGGTCCGGTGGCACCGGAGTCCCGGCAGAGTGAGGCCGACCCGGGCCCCTCCGGACCCGGCCTCGGAGCGTCCACACCCCGCCGGAGCGCAGCGCGGGGGGACCGGGGGGACGGGCGGGGGAGATGATGGAACACGGGTCCTACAGCTGCTTCGTGAAGCGCTGCTTCACTGAACGAACCGCTGATCGTCTCCGTAGCGGATAGCAGCCGTTAGCATCAGTTAGCAGCTCGTCGCCTAGCATCCCTCGGCTAGCTGCCGGAGCTCCGCTGCTAGCCCGGCTCTAGCTAGCCTGTGAGGGCTCCTAGAGGAGCCGCGGAGCCGCTGGCTAGGATAGGAGCTGCCAAGGGACAGCTAGCTATTTGGCTAACCAGGTAGCTTCGCTGAGCTAGCTGGCTAACCAACCAGTCATTGTGTGTGTGTGTGTGTGTGTGTGTGTGTGTGTGTGTGTGTGTGTGTGTGTGTGTGTGTGTGTGTGTGTGTGTGTGTCATTCTGACATTTAAAAATACGGCCAATATTTTATTTTAATAATGCTGGCTAACCTCTCATCCCGATCGTCAATAACACAATGAAACGACGAGCCTTTACATCTCCACTGCCGTTAGATGTTATCACGACGTTTGGTTGAGCCTTAATAATGTATAAAGGCTTATTTAGACTTATAACTAAATAACTAAACATGGAAACAAAAAGTGAAACTAAAGACAAACTATGCAGACTATTTGATGACGACTTGACATCCGCTTCCTCAAAGAGACATGTTGTCTCCTCCCCCTTGTTGTTGTCGTTTTTGACACGATCATTAGTCAAGTTTCCGGACTCCGTTCAGCAAAGCCCTGATCACTTGATGGTCATACCGGTTTGTTTTTGGCCCTATGTCCCTGTGGTGTGGTAAGAGGGCCATAGGACCCTGTGGTACGTTAAGAGGGCCATAGGACCCTGTGGTACGTTAAGAGGGCCATAGGACCCTGTGGTACGTTAAGAGGGCCATAGGACCCTGTGGTACGTTAAGAGGGCCATAGGACCCTGTGGTACGTTAAGAGGGCCGTAGGACCCTGTGGTACGTTAAGAGGGCCGTAGGACCATGTGGTACGTTAAGAGGGCCGTAGGACCCTGTGGTACGTTAAGAGGGCCGTAGGACACTGTGGTACGTTAAGAGGGCCGTAGGACCCTGTGGTATGTTAAGAGGGCCATAGGATCCTGTGGTACATTAAGAGGGCCATAGGACCCTGTGGTACGTTAAGAGGGCCATAGACCCTGTGGTGTGGTAGGCTCACCTCCTGGTTAGCTGTGTGGTCTTCTTGTAACCTCAGTCTTCTAGTGTGGACACAAAATTAACTGTTCTTTGTCTTTACTCCACCATTCCAGGAACTCGATGAAATCCGCAAGTCTGGGATGAAAAACTTCAGAAACATTCAGGTTGATGAAGCAAACATATTGTCATGGCAAGGACTCATCGTTCCTGTAAGTGGAGTTTTGATTCTATTGAATTTAAGTGTATGCTTATTATAATCACCCCTTTTGCTGGAATGTGTGATATAATTGCAGTGTTTCCCACACATAGACCACAGATTCAACAACAAGCGCCACAAATTAATTGATTCCGCTTTTTTTATTTTAACGCGTTTAAGTATAAATATCTCACGCTCTCACAACATGTCACGCCAAAAAAACGCTGTTGCTTCGGACGAGCGCTAAATTGCTGCGGCTGCAATCCCGTCCGCCCGCAATCCAACACAACAATCCCGTCCGCCCGCAATCCAACTCCCCTCCCCACCCTGTTATAATGTAAGCATTATAAGATTCTACAGAGTCTCACTGCGGCCAAAAACCAAAAGTTGCCAACCCTGCAGGGGGCACCACACATTGCTACCTGGTCTGTGGGAAACACTGAATTGCTAATTCATTGTAACTCTGTCTTTGAGTGTTTCTTGACTAGTTTGTTATTTTAATGATAAATAATGGAATCTGATTGAAGCACACTGTAGATCTCCATGATGTACCTAGCTCCCCCTCCAGCACACCTGAACCTCTTCATTCAAAGACAAGCATAGCTAGTCCAACCTCCAGGAGAGGAGCTAGTCGCTCTTGACACCACGTTGGTGAAGACCCTTTACATGTGGTCAGAACCACTGGTCTCCAGTTCACCACTGGTCTCCAGTTCACCACTAGTCTCCAGTTCACCACTGGTCTCTCCCGAGTTCACCACTGGTCTCTCTTCAGTTCACCACTGGTCTCCAGTTCACCACTGGTCTCTCCCGAGTTCACCACTGGTCTCTCTTCAGTTCACCACTGGTCTCCAGTTCACCACTGGTCTCCAGTTCACCACTGGTCTCCAGATCACAACTGGTCTCCAGTTCACCACTGGTCTCTCCCGAGTTCACCACTAGTCTCCAGTTCACCACTGGTCTCTCTTCAGTTCACCACTGGTCTCTCCTGACTTCACCACTGGTCTCTTTCCAGTTCACCACTGGTCTCCAGTTCATCAGTTCACTACTGGTCTCTCCCCAATTCACCACTAGTCTTTCCCCAGTTCACCACTGGTCTCTCTCCAGTTCACCACTGGTCTCTCCCCAATTCACCACTAGTCTCCAGTTCACCACTGGTCTCTCCCCAGCTCCCCCCTGGTCTCTCCCCAGCTCACCCCTGGTCTCTGTTCCAGGACAACCCTCCCTATGACAAGGGGGCCTTCCGGATTGAGATCATCTTCCCTGCGGAGTACCCCTTCAAGCCCCCAAAGATCACCTTCAAGACCAAGATCTACCACCCCAACATCGACGAGAAGGGCCAGGTCTGCCTGCCCGTCATCAGCGCCGAGAACTGGAAGCCCGCCACCAAAACGGACCAAGGTGTGTGTGTGTGTGTGTGTGTTCTTGGTCCGTTAAACACCTAGTAGTTGTGTAGTGTATGTAGTGTGTCTTGTGTCCCCTGTATGACTGTGTGTGTCTTGTGGATCCTGTGTTACTGTGTGACTGTCGTTTGTCCCCAGTATGTGTCTGTCTGTCTGTCTCTGTCTGTCTGTCTGTCTTGTGTCCCCAGTATGACAGTGTGTGCGTGTGTGTGTTTTGTGTCCCCAGTGTGTGTGTGTCTTGTGTCCCCAGTATGACTGTGTGTGTGTGTCTTGTGTCCCCAGTATGACTGTGTGTGTGTGTCTTGTGTCCCCAGTATGACAGTGTGTGTGTGTGTCTTGTGTCCCCAGTATGACAGTGTGTGTGTCTTGTGTCCCCATTATGACAGTGTGTGTGTGTGTCTTGTGTCCCCATTATGACAGTGTGTGTGTGTGTGTGTGTGTGTGTGTCTTGTGTCCCCATTATGACAGTGTGTGTGTGTGTGTGTGTTGTGTCCTATGTCCCCATTATGACAGTGTGTGTGTTGTGTCCTATGTCCCCATTATGACAGTGTGTGTGTGTGTGTGTGTGTGTGTGTGTTGTGTCCTGTGTCCCCATTATGACGGTGTGTGTGTGTGTGTGTCCGTCCCCAGTGATCCAGTCCCTCATCGCGCTGGTCAACGACCCCCAGCCGGAGCACCCCCTCAGGGCTGACCTCGCAGAGGAATACTCAAAGGACCGGAAAAAATTCTTTAAGAACGCCGAGGAGTTTACAAAGAAACACGGCGAGAAGCGACCAATGGACTGAGCCTCACCCCCGGGCCCTCCCCCCCTCTCGCTCTGTCTCTCTCTCTCTCACCCGCCCAACCAAATATCCTCCCTCCTCCTGGCCTCCCTCCCTCATGCACCCTGCTCCTCTCTCACTTCACTCTGTCACCTCACTCTCTCACCTTCCCTCACCTCACCCTCACCCTCTCTCTCTCTCACCCTCCCCCTCTCTCCTAACTCACTCTTACATCAACCTCTCCCCCTCCTACTCTCTTACCTCACTCTCTCCCCCCTCCCCCCCTCTCTCTCCCTCCCCCCAGCCTGGCCGAGCCCCCCCCCCCCCCCCCCAGGAGGGCGTTGTATAACTCACCATGCTGTGTCTAACTTTCTACTGTTGAATTAAAAGCAAGGAACCTGTTTTAGCGCGCCTCATGTGAGTGTTAGAGCGGCGGTGGTTCTGTTGTAGTCCTCACGCGTAGCCCTGTTGTATTTTAAACTATGATTCCCTTCCCGCTCTCCCGGAGCCCGTCTGCTGTCCCTCGCCCGGTCCAGAGGGGAGGCCCCCGGGAGCCGGCTCTAGAGGCCCCTGTGGGGACGTCCTGTCCCCCACGGGGGCCGTCGTTCAACACTCCCCCCCGCTGGTCCACGGCTGTATGCTTGGGTTTCTGTGCCAAATAAAACGGCACTGAGCAATCTGTGAGACGTGATTCTGATGGTTTTTGTAGATGCATTTGTTTCGGTGTGTAGTGACTCCAGGGTTTCTGAACGAGTGTCGGCTCTTTATCCCTCATCTACTTCCTTTTACCGTTTTACTTTAAATTATTTTAATCGGCTCTGGGTGCCAGAATGTTTCGTCCTTCTGTGTCTGCTGAGACCCCCCCGCTGCCCGCCTGCCCGGGCGCCACGTGACGGGACTCTGAGGACTCTGAGGTCCCCCCCCCCGGCCCCCCCCCCAGACGTCTGTCCAGGTGTAGAGAGGACGGGGGCAGCCCCACCCCCCCTCCCTCCGTGAGCCGCTCTGACCCGCTCCACTCTGGTTTCATAATAAAGATGACCCCCGTTAGCCCCTCCGTCCGCCGGGACACCGGCTGCCTTGTGTGTCTGCCTCTTCACGTTTGCTGGTCCTTAGTTCATTACTAGTGGGAGGTGTGTGCTGTGCGTGAGGGTTGGTTACAGGTCGGTAACATTTACAGCCGCTAGGGGGCGCCAGAGCAGCAACATGGACGACTGAGAACGATACAGTGAGTTCCAGTCAACAGGCGGAAGATGGCAGCAGTGACGGAAGTCTAAAGGCATTACCGGACCGTTGGTTTGGGTCACACCTTAGACCTAAGGTGGGATAAATCAAAGCAGGAGCGCCCACCATTAATGTATTGTATGTACTTTAATCCCCTGTTTGCATTGTATGGCTTGTTAAAGGAATTACGTTGGCTCTACACACTTAACTTACTGAGTCCACAACGAACAGATGCATGTGCTAGACAGATATTCAATATCACTGGACCAATGAAAGGCATTATTATACAGTTAATAATAGCAGCGAGCATTGCATTGTCTGTTAGCAGACCTGAAAGTAGTGGAATGTAGCCCAGAGAGTCTCTGGTGCTCCACAGGAGGTCCAGAGAGGGGGGGGCCCAGGGTGGCAGTAGTGTTAGTGTGAGGAACGGACCTGGGTTCAACGCCCATGAGGCCTGTGAGGGTCACATGGTCCTGACATAGTAAAAACCCGTTGAAGTACATGAGCGCCTGAAGCTCTTCATGTGAACGTCCTAAATAAGTCCAGATTCTATCTGCAGCAGTCACTGAGCGTGATGAGTTCTAAAATGGTTGTAAATAATATTCATTCAGTCATACACTTAAACAAGACAACGGCAAAACTCCTGAAATGGTGTTCTGTGTGTGTGCTTAGCACATTGCTACGAGCTACTGAACACGCCCACCTGGTGGGGACCCCTAGCTACTGACACGCCCACCTGGTGGGGACCCCTAGCTACCTACCTATCCCCGAGGATAGGGTCACGGCGGAGACCTGAGGACCTCTGTGTCTCTATGGAGACACAGAGGTCAGATGGCTTAAGGTGGAGTTCAGGTGGAGTTCAGGAGGGGGCGTAGCAGCTGGGTTCAGCTCCGTCCTTCGCCTCGTGGCGCTCTCCTCCTCAGAGGTCCTTGAAGGCACAGAGCTGGACCCCCTCCTGGGCGTAGAGCTCCAGCAGGGCGGGGTCTGAGAGGGTCTCCATCTCCCGCCGACGGTCCGGCGAGTAGGAGAACTCATCGGGCCCGGCGCCGCAGCCCCCCTCGGCCGGCCGGCTGGGGTAGCCCGGGTGGGCCATCAGCTCGGCCGTCAGGACGCGGGCCGGGGGGCCCGGGGAGCAGGCGGGGGGCTCCATGGCGAGGCGCAGAGCTCTCCTCACGTTGGACACGGACATGTTCTGGCCCATGGTGGTCAGGCCCAGGTAGACGTCAGGCCACCTGCAGGAGGACAGCAAGACACCCACGTGAAAACCTACATCACACACACACACATCAGCCTCTAGGGGCTTCACTAGAGACCACCGTGTAGTTCCTCTAACGGCCTCTAGGGGCTCACTAGAGACCACCGTTTAGTTCCTCTGACGGCCTCTAGGGGTTCACTAGAGACCGTCGTGTAGTTCCTCTGACGGCCTCTAGGGGCTTCACTAGAGACCACTGTGTAGTTCCTCTGACGGCCTCTAGGGGCTTCACTAGAGACCACCGTGTAGTTCCTCTGACGGCCTCTAGGGGCTTCACTAGAGACCACCGCGTAGTTCCTCTGACGGCCTCTAGGGGCTTCACTAGAGACCGTCGTGTAGTTCCTCTGACGGCCTCTAGGGGAGGCTCACCTGATGCCGTGGCGTGAGAAGACGGGGGCTGCGTCCAGCGCGTCCTGCTCCACCTGGGCGTAGAAGAGGTGTAGGTGGGGGGGCAGCCAGGGGCAGCTCCTCCACCCCCGCTCCACCGGAACGCGGGTGTAGAGCACCCCGAAGTCTGACAGCACCCGGGCAAACACCTCCCGCACACCTGCACACACACACGCACACGCACACACACACACACAAACACACGCACAGAGGGAAATGCACACACACACACACACACACGCACACACACATGCAGGGAAATGCACACGCACATTTATAAACACACAAACAAGATTTTACGGGACAAGCTAGTTCCAGTTGAACTGGATTTTAACCGGCTGGGTTAACCCTAACTAACCACATCTCAAAAGCAATTCCTTAGCCGGCAAATCCACAAGAGAATTAGGGCATTGAATGTTCCTGATCAGTATAACATGTGTTCTATCATAACTAACATCAGCCTAACATGGGTTCCATCATAACTAACATCAGCCTAACATGGGTTCTATCATAACTAACATCAGCCTAACATGGGTTCTATCATAACTAACATCAGCCTAACATGGGTTCTATCATAACTAACATCAGCCTAACATGGGTTCTATCATAACTAACATCAGCCTAACATGGGTTCTATCATAACTAACATCAGCCTAACATTCTCTACAGCTGCCATAAGCGTGTATGATTGATAATATTTTATTATATGTACAAATATTATAATGAGTCAACCACGACCACCAATCAGGACGCAGGGGTGTGAAGGGAGGAGCTGTGCTCTGATTGGCTCACCAGGCAGGACGTGGACATGCTGGTGTCCGTCCATGTGACCGGGGAGGTGACCCACCAGCTCCGCGAACAGCAGTACCTGAGAGCGCAGCTCAAGTTCCACCTACACACACACGCATGCACGCATGCACGCACGCACGCACGCACACACAAACACACACACACACAGATACACACATGCACACACACACACACACAGACACACACACACACACACACACACACACACACACACACACACAGACACACACACACACAGGAAGAATGAGTGAAATATGTTACATATTAACATGAAGATGTGTACTGTGTGGCAACCCGGCCTCGTCACAATCAACGTGACGCAGAGCACCTGAGGAGGCCCGCTCTAAAGGCTCCCACAGCCAATCAGGGCTCTCTCTTGGCCGGGGTGGAAGGAGAGTCCGGCCGTCGTGGCCACGCCACCAGATCATCTTTTAGTTCTTTTTAGAAACACTTTATTGTTTGATTAAACGGGCCGTGGTGGCTTAACACCCAAGTGATTCGCGTGCTGTTTTGAACCAAGGCGGGTTCACTCCCCGAGGCGGGTTGCCACGACTGGAGTACGCGGTCGTTATGGAGACAGAAGGGGGTGACATGTGACATGTTGACATTATTCAGACAGAACCGTCTCTACACACCACAGTACGGGGTTATAATAGATTTAGATCTGGTATTATATGTTGTTATGATATATATGTAATTATATGAATACAGGGTTATGATATATTTAAGCAATAGATCACGACAGGCTGTGGTATACGCTCATTATACCACAGTTAAGGGGCGTTGTCCGTCCCGAAGCGCAGCGGAGGGACGGCGACCCCCTTCACTGTGGTATAATGAACGTATACCACTGACTGAAGTGATCTATTGCTTTTATAAAACGGTTACGTAAATATGGCGAAATTAAAGTCATAGACACCGTCAATTTTGAAAAAGCTAGAAAGTCGGAAAAGCATTTTTTTTAACGAATACAAAAAAGTAGTCCCTCCCGGCTGCCGGCAAAGTGTACGGCGGTTGCTATGCAACACACTGTAGCGTCCTTCAGAGAGAAGGCTAGAGACGGTAGCTCGGTTCGCCGGCAATTTAGCCTTCTATCGAGTTCACTCGAACTCAATAGTAGGCTAAATTGCCGACCGTGTGCCTATTGCTTTACAACATTTCCACCCTCGCCAGCAATCAACATGTTTTTAGGCTTCAGTGAACTATGCTATCGCTTTTATATATACATAAACAACAGTTAGAGTTAGGCGCAGAGTGATACTGAACTCCGTAAACTGAACGGGCGTCATAGCTGTGTGTATACGCTCAATATACAACAGTTGGGAACCAATCAGATCGCTTGATTTAAGCCACCCGTTTTATAAATGTACATATATATGTATATGATGTATATGATGTATATGTATGTATATATGTATGGATATGATGTATGTGATGTATAAGCACCTCCTCCATGAGCAGAAGCCCCGCCCTCAGGGCCTCCCTGAAGCCCGCCTTGCCCCTCAGGAGGCCCCGCCCATCCAGCAGGGAGGCGGAGCCCCGCAGCGCCGTGCACACGGGCACGCCCTCCGACAGGTTGGCATGGAGACCGATCGGGATGGCGTAGCTGCAGACGATCAGTGAAGAAAACCAAGGGTCACATTATCAATACATTATCAATACATTATCTAGGATCAGGCCTGCCTTTACCTGCCAGTAGGCCCTGAGGCTGAGAGGAGGTCTTACAATTAAAATGTGTAAATGCCATGTGTCTAGAGCAGTGGTTCCCAAACTTTTCTGGCTCACGGCACCCCTAAACATATTTCTCTCCATCCACGGCACCCCTATTTTTTTTTTTTTTTACTCTCAACCTCCTTTGTGCCATATTTGTACTTCATGCCATTTAATTTAACCTTTGTGATATGATGGACAGACCATAACTGCTTTTATTATAGGCACTAAGGTGAGGTTTATCTCATTTTCGTTTGTATCATAGTTTATCAACATTATTTTACAATGTTGCGTTGTGATAATGTGTGATAAAGTGTATTGTAAATGTTAACAACAAGCCTTTGACCCTGGCTCTAACTTTAAATTTGGTTTGTCATTAAAGTCAGATCGTGTTTTATTGTGTACTAAAGGTGAGATTATTGTGTTGTGTACTAAAAGTCAGGTTGTTGTGTTGTGTTGTGTACTGAAGTGAGCGGTGGGGTACTATGAATTGATTGAATAAACTGTTTAATCCGAACGCACCCCTGGCTCCACACACAAACTGCTAGTGAGGAGACGGGTTAACAACGAGATAAGCGATTATGATTGGCTAAGGCAGAGTCATGTTTCATGGTAGCCAATCGGAGCCAGTGTTTTTACACACAAGCCAGGATACGCGTGCCACACGCACCACACACACACACACACACACACACCAAACAGATTCGATGAAGCAGCAGCGACGGCAAGTCCGGAGCAATCCGGTGAAAAGTTGGCATTTTCAAAGTGGAGATATAAGCACTACTTCAAATTCATTGACATATAGCAACTTTCTTTTTTTTTTTTTTTTTTACAGTAGGCCTAACGCAAATAGTTCTTTCCCTGATAACTAGTTACTTTTATTATAAAGTAATTCAGTTACTAACTCAGTTATGGACTTTTTGGAACAAGTAGTGAGTAACTATAACTAATTACTTTTTTAGTAGTAGCGTTCCCAACACTGTTTGACAGTATATTGTGTGATCATGTCGCCGTGTTATGGGGTGACGTCACATATAGGCGACATGTAGTCTTTCTCGTTATGTCTTTTTCCACAACTGCTAGACGAAGAATCATACAATATACAGTTTTAACTTCAAAGCAAATTAATATTATTGAAATTTATTTTGAAATTTATATTATGATTTTTTTTATTTTTTTTTTCATACTGCGGCTCATGATAGGCCCCTGATCGTCGTAGGCCCTGGGGCTTCAGCCCAGGTAAGCCCGTGCATAAAGGCAGCCGTGTCTAGGATGTATTGATTTTGAAACATTGAGACATTCATAAGGTTGTATCTACGTTTATAATCTAGATCTACATTTCTATATTATACTTATTGTTCGTACTTATTGTACCATCTATGGTCCTCTTATCCGTTATATTATGCTGCTCCTGCCTCACTAGGTCACCTGACTTTTGCTTCTGTATTACGTTACTGGACCCTATTGTTTATACTGGAGTTACTGGAGTTATATTGCACTATATGACAATTCATTTTCAAACTGCACCTTAACTACTCCTTTGCACTTCTGTTTCTCCCAACTACATTTCGTTGTCTCTGTCCTTCTGCTCTGCGCAATGTCAATAAAGTTGAATCTGAATCTGATAAGGTCTTATCTACATTCATAATCAGTTGATCTACATTTATAAGGTCTTATCTACGTTTTTAAAGCATTATCTACATTTATAATGTGTTGATCTACATTTATAAAGTCTTATCTACGTGTATAAAGTCTTATCTACATTCATAATATGTAGATCTACATTTATAAAGTCTTATCTACATTTATAATGTGTAGATCTACATTTATAAAGTCTTATCTACGTTCATAATGTGTAGATCTACATTTGTAGCCTAACGTCTTATCCTGTTCACAAGTTCAGTGAATATAAACATCTTTCTGTATACTTTTGGGGCCATTCTCATTCAATTAATCATATAATATATTTTAATCATTTTTTGTAAATTCTTATTCCGACTGATCTTCTTCTTCCTGTCTGTACGTCCCGCTCCATCCGGGACGAACGCCTCGGTGATCTTGTTATGAGTCTACAGTCTGTCGACTCGGTACCCGGGTACCCGGCAGCAGGTCACCACGGTGTCACCCCCCACCGGGCTGACCCCGGGATCATAACCATAACCTTACCCTAACAGCAGCTGTGCGTTATGTAATGTAAAGTGTGCGACGGAGGCCCCGGTACCGTTTGGCCAGCTCGGCCGCGTCCTTCGCCCCGGCGCCGTTGACCAGCAGCGACACGGCGGACAGCCCCCCCGCGCGGAACGCCTCCACGATGCCGCGGTTCCTCCGCGCGCAGTAGCCGAAGTCGTCCCCGGTCACCACGAGCTTCACTCGGGCTTCAGGCATTCTCCTCCGCCGAGCGCAGGACTCTCTCTCTTTCTCTCACACACACACACACACACACACACACACACACACACACACACACACACACACACACACACACACACACACACACACACACACACACACACACACACACACACACACACACACACACACACACACACACACACACACACACACACACACACACACACACACACACACACACACACACACACACACACACACACACACACACACACACACACACACACACACACACACTACCGGATCCCGTGAGTAAGTAAACCGGGACACATCAACCCGCGGGGCGCGCGGTGAGCCGCAGCGACCGGACAGCTGCTGCTGCTGCTCCCCCCCCCGCGCTGGTGGCGGCGCCCCGGGGGCATGGCTCCCGCCCTCCCTCCCTCCCTCGATTTGAATACCGTGCGGAGAGTCGAGAGGACGGCGAGGTGCTCGGGTTTGACTCCTCGAGTTTGTCTCGAGTCTCTGGTGGTGACCGGGGTGACGTGTGGCGGGTCTACACCACGTGATCTGTAGAAGAGACGTCATCAGACTACTGCGGGAGATCCACGTCAGCCAACGTGTGTGACGTCATGGTATAATGTGGTCTAATTTAGCTGGTAAGTCCCGCCCCTTCCGCTGAACCCCAGTGGACCGCTAGGTTGAAAAATCGTTAATGCGAAGTGAACGTGAGAATTGTTTTTCTTCGGCTCGCAGTTGTGGAAAAGACGTAACGAGCAAGACTACATGTGACGTCACCCCATAACACGGCGACATGTAGTCTTTCTCGTTACGTCCTTTCCACAACTGCGAGCCGAAGAATCATACAATATACTGTCAAACTCTTGACATGAAAAATTATATTAAAAATTTCACAGACAACATATGTTGACATTCAGGGCACAATTCAAACGGGACCAGAAAATAATTATTGTCTCACGTTCACTCTCATTAACGATGTTTTTCAACCTAGAGGTCCACTGGGGTTTGGCGGAAGGGGCGGGACTTACCAGCTGGTACACGTCCCACGTAAACATAAAGGAGTCTCTGGCCACGCCCACCTTCATGGTGATGCTCTATTAATTACTTGGTTTAGTTTCCACTAATCATAAAGTGACTGACTGTCTGCTGTCCGCCAATAACACCGGGTTCGACCCCGCGGTGCTACGTGTAGATAGTTTTATTGTACTGATTCACTGTTCAAGTAAAAAAAAATGCAATCCTTTGACAATTTCATGAATCGTTAATCTTCTGTAAAAAATAAATAAATAAATAATAATAATAATAATAAATATATCAATCCTGCAAGTCCCCATGTTACTTTTCATTAATTTAGTATGTTGTAGTATGTTTTATTATGGTTAATATATCTAAAACATATTTAGCCCACATATGATGACGGAAGTCAGAGACTGATCCGACTGATCATGAACGCATCTCCGTCAGCCAATCGCACAGCTGCGTGTGGAGCTCCGTCACTTCCGCTCGCCAGGACTTGTCACGCTGCGATTGGTCCAGATCAGCGTAGCGTCTCAAAGCGTCTCAAAACACCGCATCCTCGGACCGGACGGAGGACTATGAGAACATCGAGACCAGCATGCAGCCTCTGAACGCTCACGCCTCTCTGCGCCCCGGGCTCCGGGTCCTGCTCCTCGCCCCCTGGCTCCTGGTCCTGGTCCTGTCGCCCTGTGACGGCCGGGAGGCGGACCAGGACCTGGTCACCTGCGGGTCCCTGGTGAAGCTCCTCAACACGCGACACAACGTGCGCCTCCACTCACATGACGTCAAGTACGGCTCCGGTAGGTCCCCCTCCGGTAGACCCCCTCCGGTAGTCCCCCCCCCCCCCCCCCACCCTCCAGCGGGTTGTGACCTGTTGTTGTCGTGGCGTGGTGACGTCAGCGTGTTGTTGTGCAGCGCGCTGCGTGAGGTACGGAGTCTGTCTGGTCTACAGACCGGGTCGGTACTAGACCCTCTGTAGACCACTAGACCCTCTGTAGACCCTCTGTAGACCACTAGACCCTCTGTAGACCCTCTGTAGACCACTAGACCCTCTGTAGACCACTAGACCCTCTGTAGGTGGAGGAACCTGACAGACGTCATATGACCAGTCTTGAGTCTCTTGATCAGCGTGAGGCTGAGGGCTGTCAGACCGCTTCCTCCATGGCTCCAGTCCCAGTCCACCAGACCCCAGACAGACCCCCACCAGACCGCTGGCCTGATGTACTGTACCCCAACAGTGTTGTGTGTGTTTTAGACCCCCAACAGGCCATTGTGCTGTTGTTGTTGTGTTGTAGACCCCTAACAGTGTTGTGTTGTAGACCCCTAACAGTGTTGTGTTGTATGTGTTGTTGTAGACCCCTAACAGTGTTGTGTTGTAGACCCCTAACAGTGTTGTGTTGTAGACCCCTATCAGTGTTGTGTTGTGTTGTAGACCTAACAGTGTTGTGTTGTGTTGTAGACCCCTATCAGTGTTGTGTTGTAGACCTAACAGTGTTGTGTTGTGTTGTAGACCTAACAGTGTTGTGTTGTGTTGTAGACCCCTAACAGTGTTGTGTTGTTGTAGACCTAACAGTGTTGTGTTGTGTTGTGTGTTGTGCTTCCAGGCAGCGGGCAGCAGTCGGTGACGGGTGTGGAGAGCGCTGACGACGCCAACAGCTACTGGAGGGTCCGGGGGCAGACGGGGGGGCCCTGCCAGCGGGGGGCGGCCGTCCGCTGCGGCCAGGCCATCCGCATCACGCACATGACCACCGGACGCAACCTCCACACTCACCACTTCACCTCCCCGCTGTCCAACAACCAGGTCACTCACTCACTCACTCACTCACTCACTCACACCACCGAGGAATCATTTAGCTTCTGGCTGCTCAAGTTAAAGAATAAGGAAGTGTGTGTGTGTGTGTGTGTGTGTGTGTGTGTGTGTGTGTGTGTGTGTGTGTGTGTGTGTGTGTGTGTGTGTGTGTGTGTGTGTGTGTGTGTGTGTGTGTGTGTGTGTGTGTGTGTGTGTGTGTGTGTACTGATGCTGTGTGTGTGTGTGTGTGTGTACTGACATGCACTATACCGCACTACCTCACCTGTTCAAATACCTCACTTATTTAAACACTTGCCTTAATTCTTGATTGTTAGGGTTAAAAAAAATGATTGCTTGTTTGCACCGTGGGACCGAGAGAGGATTGCAATTTCATCTGTATTGTATGTCGTGCATATAGCACACTCGACAATAAAGTGACTTGACTTGACTGTGTGTGTGTGTGTGTGTGTGTGTGTGTGTGTGTGTGTGTGTGTGTGTGTGTGTGTGTGTGTGTGTGTTGTGGCAACCCGCCTCGGGGAGTGAACCCGCCTTGGTTTAAAACAGCACGCAAATCACTTGGGTGTTGAGCCACAACGGCCCGTTTAGTCAAACAATAAAGTGTTTCTAAAAAGAACTAAAAGATGATCTGGTGGCGCGGCCACGACAGCCGGACTCTCCTTCCACCCCGGCCAAGAGAGAGCCCTGATTGGCTAAGGGAGCCTTTAGAGCGGGTTTCCTCCCGGCTCCTCAGGTGCTCTGCAGCACGGTGACTGGGACGGGTCACACAGTGTACTGACGCTGTGTGTGTGTGTGTGTGTGTGTGTGTGTGTACTGACGCTGTGTGTGTGTGTACTGACGCCGTGTGTGTGTGTGTGTGTGTGTGTGTGTGTGTGTGTGTGTGTGTGTGTGTGTGTGTGTGTGTGTGTGTGTGTGTGTGTGTGTGTGTGTGTGTGTGTACTGACGCTGTGTGTGTCTGTGTACTGACGCTGTGTGTGTGTGTGTACCTCCTGTCAGGAGGTGAGTGCGTTCGGCGAGGGCGGCGAGGGCGACGACCTGGACGTGTGGGCGGTGCAGTGTGACGGGGAGCACTGGTCCCGGGACGACGCTGTGCGCTTCATGCACGTGGGCACGAAGGTGTACCTGAGCGTGACGGGCGAGCAGTACGGCCACCCCATCCGCGGCCAGCGGGAGGTCCACGCCATGCCCTCGGCCAATCAGCACAACTGGTGGCGCGCCATGGAGGGCGTGTTCATCCAGCCCAGCGCGCCCCCCCTCCGCCACGACGAGCTCTGATGACCTCAGAGCACGCGCGCGCGTGTGTGTGTGTGTGTGTGTGTGTGTGTGTGTGTGTGTGTGTGTGTGTGTGTGTGTGTGTGTGTGTGTGTGTGTGTGTGTGTGTGTGTGTGTGTGTGTGTGTGTGTGTGTTTTGTCGCTGCGTAGTCATGGAAACGTTTTGACTGCTCATTAAATATGATGTCCGATGTGAGGACTGTGTTTGAGTGGTTTCTGTAGAGATGAGTTTGGGTTGGACGGGTTAGTGTTGGTTGGACGGGTTAGTGTTGGTTGGGTTGGACGGGTTAGTGTTGGTTGGGTTGGACGGGTTAGTGTTGGTTGGGTTGGGGTTAGTTGATGTAAAGGTTAGTTCTGAGACTTAAGATCCACATTTACTTTTTTGTTTAACTAAGTTCAAACAAAAGGGAATTTAAACCTGGATTATTTATATATGAATATGGATGATATACTAATAATATTTTTTTTTCAACAAATATTCTCCTTGATTGTTTTAGTTTCCTCTTGTCTCGTGGTACTCTCGGTGCTCATGTCCGGAGAAATGCAGAGTTGTCATTTCATGAATGAGTTTTCTGACCCTCAATAAAAGGTGTGGGGACGTTACGGCTTTAATGAGTTGTGGTTTAATGAATAGTGTCTGTTTGTCTGTCAGCTAATCGTCCTGTATCGCCATTTATTTATGTACCACAGAGTATGTAAGCGATAGAAAAATCCAATCAAGATATCCACGTTTTTTCAAAGATTAAATTATTGCCAGATTATGTGATCGTATGACGACAAAATAGGCCAAAAAGTATTTATTTAGGAAGTAATAAACTAGTAATTATAGCTGCTGCGCAGCAATGGGTCGGGTCCGGGCTAATTTTGGCAAATTCTGAGCAACAAACAGGAGAATAGGAAGACAGGACAGTTGACCTTATAATGTTCATTTGCACCAGTTGAGGATTGAACCCACAACCTCTGGAACCAAAGACCATTGTCTATCGCACTGAGCTAATTGGCAAGTGGCATTTCAACAGTGGCTTCACAAATTGAGTAAGCCATTCACTGTCGTGCAGGCAGATTTGAAACCACAGTAAAAAGAAAAATCAGTTTTTGAGGTAAAATTATGATATGTATTTGTCAAACATCTACTATGAGTCTAAGATGTTAGGAGCCTTCGCACATGGTCCAGTCCAAGCTATTTGGATTTTTAAATTTAGAGGCTTGCTGTGATGCCACCATCAGTACAACTGTCATGTGTTTCATGTTGAGGACATCTGACATTTTGATCTGTCATCATCATCATCATCATCACCACCCTTGCTGGGTCTCGAACTCACAATTCAGAACATTTTGTTGTTTTGTTTCGGAGTGCCAGCCCATAATGATTTTTTGAAAAAGGGGTGCCATTCCGAACCTGAAAAAAAGTCTGCCTTTGAAGGGACCTGCAGTTGTTCCCATGAGAGCAGAATTCAAAATGTTCTCAAAAATTCAGTTTTTGAGATAAAATTCTGATATTTGCCAAACTTCATCAACCATGACTCCAGAATATTCTCAATATAATATAATATTCTGCCACAGGTTGTTCAAAACCCAGTTAGAATGAAGTTGATACCTCATCAAAATACCAGATGGCCTCATTTACTTGATGGAGACAGCACACCTCTGAATAAAAAAAAAGAGAATCCAGGACACAATTGTATTCCTAGGTTGTTTTCTTTTTCTGAGAAAATCATCATGAATGAAAACTCACCAAACTCTGCACACAAAAGACAATAGTCCTGATGGTGGCGCTAAAGCAAATGTCTAAATTTTAAAACTTTGAAAATTCATACGAAATCAACCATATGCGACAGCTTCACAACTTCCATTTAACTGTAGCCCCAACATTGGAGAAAGTTATGTACATTTTTTTTCCTTCACTCTGTTTTTTCAAAGACCAATTATGCTTTTCCAGCTTTTCAGACTCATAATGATTATTTCTATCCTGTCTTCCTATTCCCGTTTGTTGCTCAATTGCCAAATTTTGCCCGGAACCGACCCATCGCTGCGCAGCACCTATAATTGTATTTTTTATTTGGAGGCTTGCTGTGATGTCACTATGAGGACTTCTGGCATTTTTATGTGTCATTATCATCATCACCCTTGCTGGGTCTTGAACCCACATCCCCTCGCACCACAAACCAGCACTTAACTCAGTGAGCTAATTATCTGGAAGTGAGACATGGTGTGTGTCTTCTCAAATAGACTCAAGGAGTCAGTGTCCGGACAGCTGTTGTAAAGGCAAATTTAAAAAATGGTCAAAATTTCAGAAATTCAGTCATCTAAACAAAAATCTGATAATACATAAATTGCATCTTGACAGCATGGAAATGTTGGTGATTTGTTTTTAATGATAAGTGTTTTGCTTCATAAGAGAAAATATGATGTTTAAAAATTCCACTCTCACATTGGCTGCAGTTGTTCCCATGAGAGCAGAATTCAAAATGTTCTCAAAAATTCAGTTTTTGAGATAAAATTCTGATATTTGCCAAACTTCATCAACCATGACTCCAGAATATTCTCAATTTTTTTCAGGAAGATTGAAAATGTATTTATCAAGAATTTGATGGTATACGTTTACAGTACTGTTTACAGTCATACGTTTTCATGCACTGTAGGATCAATTTTTGCTTAATCAAAAATCCGAGAAACAAGTTTTGTTGAGGACGGTCTGGAGATGCTCTGTACCAAGTTTGGTGACAATTGAGCAAAAATTGTGGGAGGAGATACATTTTAAAAGTTTTACAGTTATTGAAAAAAACAGAGTGATGGACTTCATAATTTGTAATGAGTTTAAGTGGACAAAAGTTTCAGCAGTATTGAGGCTACATTGTGGTGAAGTTTCAACACTGTAGCATCTACCGTTGGTTTGGTAGGAATTTTTTAAGTTTTTAAATTTAAACGCTTATTGTGCCCCCCCTAGGAGGGGGGGCACATGTCCTTGGAGTTGAGTGAATCTGGCATGGGACTGGACCTTTGTGCAAAGTTTGGTGAGTTTTCACCCATGGGAAGTATGACTTCCTTGGAAGAAGAAAGAATTCCTAGGAATACAATAGGTTCCCGGCAGCTTAGCTGCCCGGACCCTAATAATATTTTTTACTGTGGAGGAAACCGCATCATCTGGTGTCATGATACTGCTGAAATCTGATTGGTTGATGGTTAAATATTTTAAATGGAATTGAATACAATATTCATGACTGTTTTAATTAGAGTATAATCGCATGGAAATAAGAATCGATATGTTTAAGCAACCTCAGAAGGAATTCTTCGTTTTGCTCCGCCATGTTTCTACAGGAGCCCAGAACGGACAAACGGCTCGAGAGAACGCGTTAAAAAAACAAAACGCTCTTGAGTTGTGAGTGTAAAGAAATGGGGGGGGGGGGGGGGGGGGCGTGTTCTCCCCAATGAATTCAGTTCGTTGCATTCTGCAACCGCACCGCCAGCTGCTACTGTGTCCCCCACCCTAGACCTTCATTCATAAACATGAATATCAAATGGGTGGTTTAAATACATGTGCTTGTGCTTCACTTATGACTGACGGTCGTTCATTGGAGAGTTTTACAAAGTATTCTGTACTTCATTTTAATATTCAGATTAGAAATGATCCTGTTCCCTCCACAGACAACAAGAGCCCCGGGGTCAAGGGTCACCTCGGAGAGGTCAAGGGGTCACCTCGGAGGGGTCAAGGGGTCATCTGGGAGGGGTCAAGGGGTCATCTGGGAGGGGTCAAGGGGTCATCTCGGAGGGGTCAAGGGGTCACCTCGGAGGGGCCTTTGAACAAATAACAATATAGAACATTGTGCCGTGGTCAAGGGACAGGCCGGTAGGCCTACTGATTACTTTAGCATTACTTGGGTATAGCCTACCTAACTAATAAAAGGTATAGCCTACCTAACTAATAAAAGGTATAGCCTACCTAACTAATAAAAGGTAGAGCCTACCTAACTAATAAAAGGTATAGCCTACCTAACTAATAAAAGGTATAGTCTACCTAACTAATAAAAGGTAGAGCCTACCTAACTAATAAAAGGTAGAGCCTACCTAACTAATAAAAGGTATAGCCTACCTAACTAATAAAAGGTAGAGCCTACCTAACTAATAAAAGGTAGAGCCTACCTAACTAACAAGACAGACATGCTAGTGTTTGGAAACACAAGCTGATCAAAACTGGGAAATCTGCAGATAATCTGAACATTATATACTACTGCTGTCGGTAAAATGGGATAGGATAATTAAGAAGTTATAGCCCACATTTAATACATACTGGAAATGTATTCTAATTATTGAACATTATTAAATCAATACTTGCCAACTGCCTTCACTTTGAGTCTTTTTTATTGGAATACATGCGTAAGTTCATGTTTGATCCACAAGGTGGCGATGTCACACAGGGGCAGCGTTACCACCAGTCTGTTACTTCAGTTCATCAATCACCGGTGTTCAGTTCATTGTTTATAAGTAGCCTTAAACTACGTTCATTTACTTGGTAATAGTAGAAACATAGTTATTTGTAATTGCATTAATACACGTTTTGTGTAATAGTTTGATATATAAACATAATGATATCAATTATTTTTTATTATTTTTATGTATATATAAAGGCTTAATAGTTTGACGTTCATAATCTTTCTAAAGTGTAATTATATTAATAAAAACTTGCTGTAGGTAGTTTGATATTAATGTTTATAAAGTGTACTATTTTAATAAAGGCTCGTAAGTTTGACGTTCATTTCTAAAGTGCAATTATATGAATGAAGGCTTGGTGTAATAGTTTAATGTTAATGACCAACAGCCTGGAGGGGGAGGAGCTAACAGCCTGGAGGAGGAGCTAACACCCTGGAGGAGGAGGAGCTAACAGCCTGGAGGAGGAGGAGCTACCAGCCTGGAGGAGGAGGAGCTTTGGAGGAGGAGGAGCTACCAGCCTGGAGGAGGAGGAGCTATGGAGGAGGAGGAGCTATGGAGGAGGAGGAGCTACCTGGCGCTCTGTCCCGCTGATCGAGGCTCTTTCATCATTGCACTGCTCGCTGCAGAGCCACAGGAGTGCAACAGGGAAAGAGTGACAAGCAGAGGAAGACTATCTCACTCCTCACCCCTGTACTCACCTCTCCTCTCACCCCTATACTCACCTCTCCTCTCACCCCTACCTCCCAAAGCTCCCCCCCGCCCTGTCTCCATGTGTCAGGTTCCTCCAGAGCCTGGGGAGGAGACAGGCTGCAACTCGTCTGCTCCTCCTCCTCCTCCTCTCTCTCCTCCTGCTCCTCCTCCCCCTCCTCTCTCTCCTCCTGCTCCTCCTCCCCCTCCTCTCTCCTGCTGCTCCTCCTCCTCCTCTCTCTCCTCCTGCTCCTCTCTCCTCCTCCTCCTCCTGCTCCTCCTGCTCCTCCTCCTCCTCTCTCTCCTCCTGCTCCTGCTCCTCCTCCTCCTCCTCCTGCTCCCCCTCCTCCTCTCTCCTCCTCCTGGACGATAGAGGCCCCTGGAGATGTGGGGGCCCGGCTGCTCCTACCAGCCCCCCCCTGAAAACACTAACACTAAGAAGGAGGCGCACACACCCACAAACAGACATGCAGACACACGCACACACACGCGCGCACACACACACGCACACGCGCACACACACACACACACACACACACACACACACACACACACACACACACACACACACACACACACACACACACACACACACACACACATTCCTTCCAAGAAGACCCCTCCCCCAGCGAGCCACAAATAGGAAGTGTCCCCCCCCCCCCCTCTTCTCGCCCAGCAAGACTTGAGAAGTTGAGAAGCAGGCTGACAAACGTCAACCACATGGTAGCCTACTGCCACTAGTTTAAACCCATGGTAGCCTACTGCCACTAGTTTAAACCCATGGTAGCTTACTGCCTCTTGTTTAAACCCATGGTAGCCTACTGCCACTAGTTTAGACACATGGTAGCCTACTGCCTCTAGTTTAAACCCATGGTAGCCTACTGCCTCTAGTTTAAACCCATGGTAGCCTACTGCCTCTAGTTTAGACACATGGTAGCCTACTGCCACTAGTTTAAACCCATGGTAGCCTACTGCCACTAGTTTAAACCCATGGTAGCCTACTGCCTCTAGTTTAAACACAGGGTAGCCTACTGCCTCTAGTTTAAACCCATGGTAGCCTACTGCCACTCGTTTAAACCCATGGTAGCCTACTGCCACTAGTTTAAACCCATGGTAGCCTACTGCCACTAGTTTAAACACATGGTAGCCTACTGCCTCTAGTTCAAACACAGGGTAGCCTACTGCCACTAGTTTAAACCCATGGTAGCCTACTGCCACTAGTTTAAACACAGGGTAGCCTACTGCCTCTAGTTTAAACCCATGGTAGCCTACTGCCTCTAGTTTAGACACATGGTAGCCTACTGCCACTAGTTTAAACCCATGGTAGCCTACTGCCTCTAGTTTAAACACAGGGTAGCCTACTGCCTCTAGTTTAAACCCATGGTAGCCTACTGCCACTAGTTTAAACCCATGGTAGCCTACTGCCACTAGTTTAAACCCATGGTAGCCTACTGCCACTAGTTTAAACCCATGGTAGCCTACTGCCACTAGTTCAAACACAGGGTAGCCTACTGCCACTAGTTTAAACCCATGGTAGCCTACTGCCACTAGTTTAAACCCATGGTAGCCTACTGCCACTAGTTCAAACACAGGGTAGTCTACTCCTTCCAACATTCTCTTGGCCCAGTAGGCCTACCTGCAGGTCCAGGGGAAGGAGGTCCTGCCGTCCCACCAGCAGCAGTATAGCAGTAGGCCTACTGGTAGGATGTGCGGAGGCCCTCTGCTATGACAATACTGTTGCACTGCTTGGGCGTTTGGAACAGTAGTGCAACGTCATCACGGCAGAGGACCCCAGCAGGGGGGGGGGGGGGTCCTCAAGATATGGCTTGGGGGTGGAGGCTAAGCCTGTATGGTGGACGAATGCAAAGCCTGTTTTGTGGATGATGAGCCTGTATGGTGGATGCTAAGCCTGTATGGTGAATGATAAGCCTGTATGGTGAATTCTAAGCCTGTATGGTGAATGATAAGCCTGTATGGTGAATGCTAAGCCTGTATGGTGAATGCTAAGCCTGTATGGTGGATGATAAGCCTGTATGGTGAATGCTAAGCCTGTATGGTGAATGCTAAGCCTGTATGGTGAATGCTAAGCCTGTATGGTGGATGATAAGCCTGTATGGTGAATGCTAAGCCTGTATGGTGAATGCTAAGCCTGTATGGTGGATGATAAGCCTGTATGGTGAATGCTAAGCCTGTATGGTGGATGATAAGCCCATTAGTAGACAGAGGAGTGAGGGGCCAATGCCCTTTTAATATTGCACTGCTCAGCGTTTCACAGTAGTACAACAGAAAGAGGGCAGTGGACCTCCACCAGGTAGGCCTACATCCACCTCCGCCAGGTAGGCCTACGTCCACCTCCGCCAGGTAGACCTACATCCACCAGGTAGGCCTACGTCCACCTCCGCCAGGTAGACCTACATCCACCTCTGCCAGGTAGGCCTACATCCACCTCCACCAGGTAGGCCTACATCCACCTCCACCAGGTAGGCCTACATCCACCTCCACTAGGTAGGCCTACAACCACCTCCACCAGGTAGGCCTACATCCACAATGAGGCTGTAGACCTACATCAACAGTATTTGGGGATATGTCGATTCTGACTCACTTGAATAATTTCTAAAAAATATATCAATAATAAATAATATTTCATAACTATGTGTTATAAGTAATTAATCAGCGACCGTAAATACTGAACCTGGAACATGAGATGTTCGCTAAATATTATTAACAAAATATGGTATTCTATCAATCATAATTGTGACAAAAATAATAACATTGATGTTTAGTAAATGGGATATTAATGCAATTCCTTAAATAAAACTAAGATAAAACTATGAAGTCAGACGGAACCGCAGCAGAGCGCGGTGCGCGAAGGCCCTCTGAACGGATGTAGGCGCGGTACGCGGTGCGCGGTGTGCGGTGCGCGGTGCGCGGCGCGCGGTGCGGCAGGCCCTCTGGACGGATGTAGGCGCGGTGCGCGGTGCGCGGCGCGCGGCGCGGTGCGGCGCGGTGCGGGAGGCCCTCTCGGCGGATGTAGGGCAAAGAGCACATTCCTGCTACAATGGCAGAAAGCTTCGAGTAATGCGGACTATTCTGGTCCCGGAGCCCGGCAACCCGAGACCCGGGGGGGGGAGGGGGGGGGAAGTGTTCATTTTTGGAAACCAATTCTGAACCACACATCGATAAGAAGAAGAAGAACATTGATTACAACAATGAAGTCTCATGTTGTCTTCATCGTCCCTCCAGATCAACTCCGCCGCCGTCTTCATCGCGACAGACCGACGGACGGTTTCGAACTCGCAGCCTCCGTCGCGTCATCAAGAGGACCGAGCGGCACCAACTTCTCAACCGGCAAACCTCTGCGCGCGCAAGGCCGCGCCACGCGCGCGCATGAAGTCACCGCTATGAAGCAGGTTTTTCAAACAGCTGTCAATCAACTCTCTCTTCGGCCAACCACGGCTCGTCATCACACGCACACGCGCGTGCGTGCGCGAGAAATTCGGTTATCCACACGCACACGCGAGAAACCGTGGCGACAACAGCTTTTAACCCGAGATAAAAACCGAGCCCTCGGGGTCCGATCCACCGACACCCGTACCCCCCCGGACCCCCTCCCGGTCCCGGAGCCCCCCCTTCCCGGGTTCCCTCCCGGTACCGCCTCCCGGGTCCCTTACCGGTACCTCCTCCCGGACCCCCCCCCCCACACACACACACACACTCCTCCCGGTACCTGGCCGACCGCCTCGAGACGAGCAGAAGGGAAACGTAGTAAAGTTGAAGACTTGGGGCGGGAGATACGGTCCCGTCGGTCCCTCCGGTCCCCGGTAGGAGTCCCTCCGGTACCCCGGTGGGAGTCCGGTACCACGAAGGGAGGCGCGCCGTGGTGTCCGTGCCGGCGCGTCCCGGATGCGCGGTCCTGTGAACCCAA
>NC_140275.1:8259217-8405619 GCF_964030765.1 Micromesistius poutassou | reverse complement strand
CTTTAACACTATCCCTGTCATGTTATAATGACAGGGTTTAGGTAAGGGTTATTGTAATGATGTTATAATAACATAACAGCAGTGTGGCTCTCCTGGAGAGGCTCAGACGTCGACCTTGTCTCCAGGGCTTCCAGATGCAGACCTTCTCAGGGCCGGTGTTCTGCTCCCTGAGGAGGTCGCTGGGTCTGAGCGAGGAGGAGTACCGCTCCTCCCTCAGCTCAGACGACTTCTACCTGCAGTTCATCAGCAACTCCAAGAGCAAGGCCGACTTCTTCATCACGTACGTAGACCCCTCCTCTGGACTCTACAGGGACAGGAAACGGTTCTGAAGAGCATACTCAAACAGATGTTCTCCTGAGAACATCTGGTGGTCTTCAACTCTTTGGAAGGAGACCACGCTGGTCAGGTGAACCGTGTCTCTCTCTGCTGACCTTCTGCTGTGAGGTCAGAAAGTTCTGCCGGATGTTGTAGAGACTCATGTTATCATCGTTTCATTGGTGGTTTGATTTGACTGTAAGTCGCTTTGGAGGAGAGCGTCTGTGAACGTGAACATGTGAACACGACGGTGAACACTTCTCTGAACACGGCTCTCTCAGGAGCTGGCCTAAAGGTTAGGTGCCTTGCTCACAGACCGGGACTAGAACCAGCCACCCTGAGGTCCTCACGCTGGCGTCTCTCTCCCTGCAGCCACGACAAGAGGTTCTTCCTGAAGACCCAGAGCCATCGAGAAGTGAAGTTCCTCCTGTCCAACCTGCCGCTGTACGTGGACCACCTCAACAGATACCCCCACTCCCTGCTGGTCCGCTTCCTGGGTATGTACCCCGGACCCCCTCTCCCTCCTGGTCCAGACTAGGGCTGAAAACTGTATCACGATATAAGTGTTTCATATCGGTCAAAAAAAATTTAAAGGACCAGGAGAAAAATATAAACGTAAACAGTTTTATTTTAAACTTAACCTTCCCCTGATTGTAGGCAGACAGGGAAAGGAATGTCAAACTCAAATAAGTATAAACATAAGTCTGAATGAAAATGAACATCACAATGAAAACTTAACAATTATCAATTATAAAGTGCTCAAAAACATGTGCTACAAAAAAGTGTTCTAAAAACATTTGCAGTGTTAAATGTAAACATAAGAGATGAGATCATGAGATCACTATTGCATTTCTTGGTAGGTGGATTAAAGCTTATCTTCAACCTGGAGTCCCTACTAGAACATGGAACATATGGATGTCATTGTTGTTGGGACATGGAGATGTGTCCAGTACTGTCATGAACCAATGCTGACCGCGGCGCCTGAGATCTGAGAAGAACTATCTTCACATATATTATTTACAATTTCCTCACTCGTTGCGGTGCTCATCTTTCGTTTCTCACATCGCGCTGTTTCTGAATGATGAATTATGAAACACACACGCGAGACGAGACGGCGCAGCCAGACGTGATACTGTTACATGATTGGCCATTGCCGTGTCGCTCCGTACGTTGCTCTCCACAGGTATCAGAGGACGCGTGCCTTTGTTCACGCAACCAACCTCGCTTTGCAACCTCTGGTTCAAAGCGGAGCTAGACTCTTTGCTCCGTTAACTTCCAACGAGGAAAAAAATTATTGAAACCTATCGAACGCATTTTCTATTGATATTGATTATGTGTCTATCGCAATACATATCGTTATCGTTTTATCGCCCAGCCCTAGTCCAGACCCCCTCTCCCTCCTGGTCCAGACCCCTCTCCCTCCTGTGTCCAGACCCCCTCTCCCTCCTGGTCCAGACCCCCTCTCCCTCCTGGTCCAGACCCCCTCTCCCTCCTGTGTCCAGACCCCTCTCCCTCCTGGTCCAGACCCTCTCTCCCTCCTGGTCCAGACCCCTCTCCCTCCTGGTCCGCTGCTGTGATGTAAGCTGGCTCTAAATGTTTCTTACGTTCTTCTGTCCTCTCAGGCGTCCATAAGATCACCGTCCCCAACCACACCAAGGTACCCCCTGCTCCCCTCAGTCTGTACACCGGCTTCTACTCTCTCCTTGTATTCTACTACAAACTACGGTTGTCTACTGTATACTACTGTAGTATACAGTATACTACTGTATTACACTGTATAATACTGGAAACTGCTGCATGGCTCTGTATTTTATTATATACTACTATGTACTACTGTAGTTTACTGTAGTCTACTGTATATAACTATATACTACTGTATTATACTGTATATAACTATATACTACTATACTCTAACCTTTTGGATGTACTGTATATAACTATATACAGCTATACTCTACATTATTGTAATGTACAGAACTGTATACATCACCGTATTCCACTGTGTACTACTCTCACCCTCTCCCCCGTCTCTCCAGAAGTACTTCATCATCATGCAGAGTGTGTTCTTCCCTGACGACAGAATCAGCAGCAGGTAGGGGTTAGACAGTACAGAGACAGGTCATTAAGGAGCAGGTAGGGGTTAGACAGTACAGAGACAGGTCATTAAGGAGCAGGTAGGGGTTAGACAGTACAGAGACAGGTCATTAAGGAGCAGGTAGGGGTTAGACAGTACAGAGACAGGTCATTAAGGAGCAGGTAGGGGTTAGACAGTACAGAGACAGGTCATTAAGGAGCAGGTAGGGGTTAGACAGTACAGAGACAGGTCATTAAGGAGCAGTAGGGGTTAGACAGTACAGAGACAGGTCATTAAGGAGCATGTAGGGGTTAGACAGTACAGAGACAGGTCATTAAGGAGCAGTAGGGGTTAGACAGTACAGAGACAGGTCATTAGCAGCAGTAGGGGTGTCTAACCCGTGTGTCTGTGACCCTCCAGGTACGACATTAAGGGCTGTGAGCTGGGCCGGTGGACGGCTCCAGCCCCACAGGGCAGCCCGGTCATCAAGGTGTTGAAGGACAACAACTTTGAGGGACAACAGATCATACTGGGTACACGTTACTATACTACTGTACTGTACTAGATCATACTGGGTATACGTTACTACACTACTGTACTAGATCATACTGGGTACACGTTACTATACTACTGTACTAGATCATACTGGGTACACGTTACTATTACTACTGTTACTGTACTGTAACATACTGTACTGTAACATACTGTACTGTAACATACTCTACTGTAACACACTCTACTGTAACATACTCTACTGTAACACACTCTACTGTAACATACTCTACTGTAACACACTGTACTGTAACATACTGTACTGTAACATACTCTACTGTAACACACTGTACTGTAACATACTGTACTGTAACATACTCTACTGTAACACACTGTACTGTAACATACTGTACTGTAACACACTACTGTAACACACTGTACTGTAACACACTACTGTAACACACTGTACTGTAACACACTGTACTGTAACACACTACTGTAACATACTGTACTGTAACACACTACTGTAACACACTACTGTAACATACTGTACTGTAACACACTACTGTAACATACTACTGTAACATACTGTACTGTAACACACTGTACTGTAACATACTGTACTGTAACACACTACTGTAACACACTCTACTGTAACACACTCTACTGTAACACACTGTACTGTAACACACTGTACTGTACTCTACTGTACTGTAACACACTGTACTGTAACACACTGTACTGTAACATACTACTGTAACACACTGTACTGTAACACACTGTACTGTACTGTAACACACTGTACTGTAACACACTACTGTAACACACTGTACTGTAACACACTGTACTGTACTGTACTGTACTGTAACACACTGTACTGTAACATACTACTGTAACACACTGTACTGTAACACACTGTACTGTACTGTACTCAGGGGCGGAGCGGGCGTGGTTCGAGGAGCAGGTGGAGCTGGACAGTGTGTTCCTGAGGAGCCTCAACGTGTTGGACTACAGCCTCCTGATTGGCCAGCAGGCGCTGCACCGTGACGAGCTGGACCAGAGGCTCTCATTGGCCACGCTCGTCAACCGCACCACCAAGTAGGGGGGGGGGGGGGTGTCTGTCTGTCTGTGTGTGTGTGTGTGTGTGTGTGTGTGTGTGTGTGTGTGTGTGTGTGTGTGTGTGTGTGTGTGTGTGTGTTGGTCGTGTGTGTGTGTGTGTGTGTGCATGTTTCCGTGTGTGTGTGTGCGTCTCTGTCAGCCCCCCCCCCCGTGAGTCTCTCACTGATCATGTGACCGCAGGTCTCTGGATCTGGACGAGGGCCCCAGGGCGGGGGCCCCCCCCAGCCGGCCCCTGCTGGAGCGGCAGCGGTCCCTGGAGGAGGAGCAGGCCTCGGGGGCCCCCCCCGGCGAGGGGGTCCCCCTGCAGACCCCGCCCAGCGGGGGGGCCAAGGGGGAGTTCCACGCCCGCCACCGCCGGCTGCTGCCGGCCTTCCAGAACGCGGTGCACGTGCTGGACGGGCCGGAGCGCCGCTACTTCGTGGGCATCATCGACGTGTTCACGGAGTGGGGCTGGAGGAAGAGGCTGGAGCACTGGTACAAGAGCCTCCGCTTCCCCGGGCGCAGCTTCTCCACCGTCAGCCCCGCCCTCTACTCACGCAGGTTCTGCCAGTGGGTCCGCAGCCGCACACAGTGACCCCCCCCCCCCCACAGTGACCCCCCCACAGTGACCCCCCCCCCCCACAGTGACCCCCCCCCCCCCACAGTGACCCCCCCACAGTGACCCCCCCCCCCCACAGTGACCCCCCCACAGTGACCCCCCCCACAGTGACCCCCCCCCCCCCACAGTGACCCCCCCCCCCCCCACAGTGACCCCCCCCACAGTGACCCCCCCCACAGTGACCCCCCGCTGGGGCCCCAGTGACTGTCTAAGTGGCCGTCACTTAGAATCCTCTGGGGTTGACGAGTTACCGGACTGTGCGGAATGAACGGAGCGTTCCACAGCGCTGAGAAGAGCCGTGGAATATATATATATATATATATATATATATATATATATATATCGGCAAATACATCAGTATGTAAAGTTAAATGACATTAGAACATGAGTTTTATTTGTAATCTTATATTATATCGTATGTATTTGTATATATATGTTATATTATATGTTATTTTATATGTTGGTCCGGGTTAGTTCTTTAACAATAAATGTTGTTTTAGTTTTCTTGAAACCAAACTAGTCATCTTGTCGACTGTTCATAAAAAATAAGAAAAATAATAATCTTGAATTTAATAAATGAACGACTACAGTAATATAATCATAACAAAGCATTTAAAGTCCACGTCCATATGACATTTCATTGCTCTGAACTAAAAAGTACTTATTACTTTACTATTATTAGTATCTATTTATCTCATTTCATTTTTTTCCTGACTTTATATATTTTATTTTATCTTATTCCGCGGGTCGTTCCTCGTCTTTCTTCATGCAAAGTTCGAGCTGGGCAGAGGGTGGCGCCAACGCAACAGCAGTGTGCTGCTACTACAGTAAAATACAAGAAGAAGAAGTGGCAGACCGCGGCGCCCCCTGGCGGCTCACCGTCAGACTGCAGACCGCGGCGCCCCCTGGCGGCTCACCGTCAGACTGCAGCCTGACCGCGGCGCCCCCTGGCGGCTCACCGTCAGACTGCAGCCTGACCGCGACGTCCCCTGGCGGCTCACCGTCAGACTGCAGACCGCGGCGCCCCCTGGCGGCTCACCGTCAGACTGCAGTCTGCAGCAGCAACAGACGCAGCAGAAACAAACTTCCAGTCGCAGCATGGATTTCAACATGAAGAAACTTGCTTCTGGTGCCGGGGTGTTCTTCACTCGGGCGGTACAGGTGGGAACAAGGACTTTATATGTTTGGATAGACTGAACGTTTGGCGAATGTTATGAAATGAAAACCTTTCCATGAGCATTAGCAGGGAGCTAATCACGAGTCACGACCTGTCTCCTAAACATCTGGATTCATGTTCAAATTAATATATTATGGGATGGTCGACTGCGCTGTCATTGCTTAGTGTACACCACAACATGTCGTCACACACAAAGGAGTAACGTTATAATGTCCAGCAGTAACATCAGTAGTTGACGTTCTGACTGCAGTAGTTCTCAGTCCCCTGGTTGTAGTTTTGGTAGAACTACAGAATTCGACCCAGGGTTGTGTTCGGCGTGTTGTCTGCTCCCTGCTCTCTGACGGTGCTGCTCCCTTGTGTTATGGTCCAACCCGTCCGGTTCGGTTCGGTTCCAGTTCACGGAGGAGCGGCTCGGTCAGGCCGAGCGGACCGAGCCGGACGCGGACCTCGAGCGGCTGGCGGGCCGCGCCGACGCCACCCGCCTCTGGACGGAGAGGATCTGCCGGCAGACGGAGGTGCTGCTGCGGCCCAACCCCGGTACGAGCCCCCCCTCCCCTCGGTCGCTAGACTGATGACACACGACAACACGGAGGGACCTTATCCGACTTATGGTGGGACGTGGGCGGCATGTGGCTCAGGAGGCAGAGCGGGGGGGCTGGCGGGGGCCTGAGGTGTCCCTGGGCAAGTGACACCCCCGTCGGTGTGTGAATGTGTGCATGAACGGGTGAATGTGAGGTAATATTGTAAAGCACGTGAGTGGCAGCTGGTTAGAAAAGCGCTGTTTAAATGCAGTCCGTTTACCATAATAACACATGGAACATAATAACATATGGTGGAGGATAATAACACAGACTGCCCTGACGAGAGAGGGATCTGGAAACTAAACCGAAACAAACGTCCTGCCTGCTTCCCGAACCCGTCATGAAAGAGGCGCCCTGATTGGCCTAAACTAGGAGCCGGGGGCGGTCCTCAGTCTGACTGGCAGCACATCTCTCCACTAATGTTCTGACGGACGGCCAGCCCTTCTCTATCCAATCACAGTTCCTAAAATACCAACAGCTCTTGAACATTAAATATGAAGCTTTATCATAGTGGTGGTTTTTCAGTGATGCGTCTAACTTGTGTTTTAATCTCCACGCTTCAGTGGACTACACTGGTGAGTACTGGTCTGATGATGTCACTGCTCTGATGATGTCACTGCTCTGATGATGTCACCGCTCTGATGATGTCACACTTGAACACCCAACATAGTCACGTTCTGTTCTGACAACACCATTTTACACACACACACACACACACACACACATACACACACACACACACACACACACACACACACACACACTACACACTATACACACACACACACACACACACACACACACTACACACACACACACACACACTACACACACTATACACACACACACACTATACACACTATACACACACACACACACACACACACACACACACACACACACACACACACACACACACTATACACACACACGTACATCAATACACACACATATATCCAGTGTGTGTAAGCGTGCTGACGCCTCCCGCCCTCCCTGCGCCGCCATCCTTGCGCCGCCGTCCCTGCGCCGCCGTCCCTGCGCCGCCGTCCTTGCGCCGCCGTCCCTGCGCCGCCGGCTCCAGGCGTGCGGATGGAGGAGTTCCTGTATGAGAAGCTGGACCTCACGGCGCCCCAGAGACCGTCTGGCGGCCAGCTGCTGGGCCGCCACATGGAGGACGCCGCCCGCTCCTTCGGCCCCGAGATGGCCTATGGTGAGCGCCGCCGCGGGCTCCTAGCGTAGCTCCTAGTAGCTTGTAGAGGATGGAGCATGTAGCATAGTAGCCTATGTAGCTTGTAGCATAGCTGTGAGTCGCTTGTAGTGTAGCCGTGGTTAGCTGGTAGTGTAGCTGTGGTTAGCTGGTAGTGTAGCCGTGGTTAGCTGGTAGTGTAGCCGTGGTTAGCTGGTAGTGTAGCCGTGGTTAGCTGGTAGTGTAGCTGTGGTTAGCTGGTAGTGTAGCTGTGGTTAGCTGGTAGTGTAGCTGTGGTTAGCTGGTAGTGTAGCCGTGGTTAGCTGGTAGTGTAGCCGTGGTTAGCTGGTAGTGTAGCTGTGGTTAGCTGGTAGTGTAGCCGTGGTTAGCTGGTAGTGTAGCTGTGGTTAGCTGGTAGTGTAGCCGTGGTTAGCTGGTAGTGTAGCCGTGGTTAGCTGATAGTGTAGCCGTGGTTAGCTGGTAGTGTAGCTGTGGTTAGCTGGTAGTGCAGCTGTTCATGCGTAGAGGGCGCTGTCACTTGTTTCCTCCTCTTTGTTCCTCTGTGATTGAGACACTGATTCCAGAGCAGTGAGTCACGCTGACCTTTGCTGTGTGTGGTTGTGTGTGTGGGCCGGAGCCTGCTGCTGGTGGGCGGCTGTGAGCAGCGTCTGGGCCGCGCAGAGCGGGAGTTTTCCCTCGTCTCCGCCGCCGCGCTCGTCGGTCCACTCAGGGACTTCCTGGAAGGAGACTGGAGTCTGATCACCGTGAGTCACCCACAGAGCAGCTCTCATCCTAACACTAGACATGTGATGGGACCGTGTGATTGTTTTTTTTTGTTTTTTAATTAGTTTATTTGTCAGGGACAATGCAGCGCACATTATTACATACATAGCTATCGCAGTCAATGCCATAACAATGTCTGTAGATGTGTTACATAAAAGGTTTCTAGCCATTGGCTAATTTGCAACCCCAGTCCCTGGTCAGACCTTTCTAAAAACATGTTGTAGTCCAAAAATATTATATTATATTATAAAGTGTAGTATACGTGTGCATACACCTCTCTATACACATAGAGACCAACAAAACATCAAGGGTAATCTTAGTGTTCATACCCTAACCATACACATCAGAACAACCACAACAAACAGCAAGTCACGTAACACAACCCCCAGACACCCAGCCGCCCGCAAACTCTCACTTGTACGGACAGCCAGTCACACACACACACACACACACACACACACAACATACAACAACACAGACACATAACATCACATCACGTACGACACAACCCCCAGATACCCAACCCCCTGCAAACTCTCACCTATGCGAACAGCAGGTATCTACACAGACAGTACAGTAAAACATAGACAATAGAGTGTGTGTGCGTGCGTGCGTGAGTGTGCGTGCGTGCGTGTCTTAGTGGTCACATCTCTGATTTACTATAAGATCTGGGTTGTGATTGGTTGGGTTAAGATCTGGGTTGTGATTGGTTGGGTTAAGATCTGGGTTGAGATTGGTTGGGTTAAGATCTGGGTTGTGATTGGTTGGGTTAAGATCTGGGTTGTGATTGGTTGGGTTAAGATCTGGGTTGTGATTGGTTGGGTTAAGATCTGGGTTGTGATTGGTCGTCTCGTGGTGAGTAGAAGGAACGCCGTCTGCTGGAGAACCGCCGGCTGGACCTGGACGCCTGCAAGGCCCGACTGAGGAGGGCCAGGACCACCGAGACCAGGGTCGCCGTGAGTCTGTCTGTCTGTCTGTCTGTCTCTCAGGCTGTCTGTCTCTCTGTCTGACTCTCTGTCTGTCTGTCTGTCTGTCTGACTCTCTGTCTGACTCTCTGTCTGTCTGTCTGTCTGTCTGACTCTGTCTGTCTGTCTGTCTGTCTGTCTGACTCTCTGTCTGTCTGTCTGTCTGTCAGTCTGACTCTCTGTCTGTCTGTCTGACTGACTCTCTGTCTGACTCTCTGTCTGTCTGTCTGTCTGTCTGTCTGTCTGTCTGTCTCTCTGTCTGCCTATCTGACTCTCTTACTGTTAAAAAAAAGAAAAAAGGAAATTAAGTTAAATGTAAACTATTATCCAGATCAGGGATGGGCAACTTTCATGATTAAGAGGGCCACTGTTTAACCCTCAGGAGAGAAGCTACAAATTAAATTAAAAAATAAGAACAAATGATGTGTAGATTAGAGATGCGCGGCGGATCGGGCGGCAGACGTGACAAAAAATAATATTTTAATTAAATTTGGGCGGGTGGCGGTTTAACCGGTTTAACCAATCAATTAAAGAATATATTAAAAATATATAACCCAGACAACCGGCGGGCGGGTGCAGTTTTGAATATTCATCAAAAACGTTGATGCGGATGGATGGTGCGTTTTTTGATGCGGTTGCGGATGAAATAATAGCCCATCCACGCATCTCCAGTGTAGATATGTGTCTGTGTCAGTGGAGGTGGTGAACGCTGTTGGTGGGGGTCATGGACGCCGGTCTGGGGTCGTCCCCTGAACATTGTTAATTTGGTAGATGTGATTTCCTGTATTCTGATGCATTTTAGGGATTTTACATTTCAGGGAATCATTCAGATTCATAGCCTATGTATGTTAATTTAGCTTAATTTAGCACTCCAATATACATTCATTTCATATTCTCCATGCTCAAATGCCATTTTTAACATGTCTATACTCTTGTTAAACGACAAACACAACAGGTTTGTTTTAAAAGCCACATGAGTGATTCTTATGTTTTCCAGTGCAAAGGGCTCTCATTCAATGACGGCACAAAACTTAAAAACAGCGGCCCAACATTAAGTGAACAACTAGCGTTATATTCAGTGCAGTTGTAGCAGTGGCGACTTAAGTTGAAATCTTTCATGACTGATATTGTTTCTAAGCAAACTAGTCACATGGGTTTGCCTTTGAATTCTATGAAAAGATAATCTGCTTCTCATCTTGACTGAAAGGTACGGTTTCTGTTGATCGAGTTTTCTGTGAATTTTTTATTTATTTTAATTTTTTATCTTAAATTATCTGCGGCCCGCATCCTCACAGACTGAGGGCCATAGATAATTTAAGATAAATTCAAACTGCGGGCAGTGATGAACGGGACCTCGTACCGGCTTGCGGCCGCGTCACGTGCCGTCGTAACATGTGCGCTGACAAGTGCGCACATGTTAGGACGGCACGTGACGCGGCCGCAAGCCGGTACGAGGTCCCGTTCATCACTGCCACAGTTTTAAAATTTTTCGCGAATTTATGTAATCTGTAGAAGCACATGAGATAAATTCCCTAGGAGGAGTTTGTTGAAATACAAGGCGAAAAAGTGAAAAAATTCCATTCAAAGCGGCCAACTTTGACGACACGCCACGGACACGCCCTTCTACGTACAGTCACAAATAGCACGGCGTTCATTCAGCAACATTATTCAAGTGTACTGACCAATTTTGAAGCAGATCTGATAAATTCCCTAGGAGTTTGTTCGTTCAAATACAAGACCACGGAATTATTCAAAATGTCCAACTTTGACGGCACGCCACGGACACGCCCTTCTATGTACAGTCACAAATAGCAGGGTGTTGGTTCAGCACCACTTCATGACTGTACTGACCAATTTTTAAGTTGATCCAATAAATTCCCTAGGAGGAGTTCGTTCAAATACAAAGTGAAAAAGTGAAAATGGCCGCCAAGAGTGAAAATGAAAAATTAAAATAGCCGACTTCCGGTGGGTTTTGGGGCATGGGTCCAAGAGGCTTTTCTGTAGGTATTGGCACTTTGTATGTGTCTACCGAGTTTCATACATATTGGTGAAACGTGGCGCAGGGGCTGCTTTTTAAAGATCCTGTAGGGGGCGCTACAAACACGACAAACACGAAGTTGGGTTCATCTTGTTCAGAATTTGATTCCGAACAACTTTTGTAATGGAGTCAAGGTCATAGGAGTCCAACTTGATGTTGATAATAGCAATTGAAGATTTTTAGCCTCTGGCGGCCATGTTGTTTTGTCAATCAACTTAATTTTACTTGAGGAGTTGGAACTTTGGACCCCAATAGGCACTGTGTCGGTCCCGCTCAAATCAAACATTGCGTCTATGAACTGTGGCAATTTTAGTGACAGGCCACACCCATTTCGATGCCACGCCCTATTTGAAAATATGTTGAGTTAATCTTGTTCAGAATTTGATTATGAACAACTTTTGTATTGGGGTCAACATCATCCCGCATCCTCTTGCACATGCAACTTGCTCATTGTTCGAATCGCAGGTTGAGATCTGCAACCATTTGGTCACAGTCTGGAGCCCTGCAGGGATGGCCCGCATGCCGCATGCGGAGGATGATGATTCAGAGCAATGTGTGGCTAAAAACCCACCATTTTCAGGAAGACTGGCGCTCGTAGAACCTTCTTAGGTCTACCGTAGTGAAGCTTCAGCTCCTGCAGTCTCCGCCACTGTACAGTAACCTTTAGAAATCCCTGTTCATTCCAAGTTCGCATCCGTATACTAATTGAGGCCAAATGAAACGGCATGTTTGAATTAAGGATATTGTCTCGGCTGTTCTTTATTTTGGGCCGTGGGTACAGCAGGCAAGGTCAGCTCAACTCGCTTCCAATAATTTCAAAAACGCGCAACTTCAAAAAAATATTTTATTTAGGCTATTTTACAATTCAAAAATTAAGGAAATGATACTGGGAAACAAATAAACCATTATAAGCAATGAGTGAACTTAATAAGCGATCTAAATACTTTTAGTTTTCACCTTAAATATGCGACAGATGTAATTAAGGCAACCTGGTCTCACAGGAATCCGTGAAATGAGTCGGTCTACATCCCGTTTACAAAAAAATAATGCCCATAAACTGTTTGAACATTAAGGGCTGCCTAATATTCGTTCAAATATGATATATCTTTTTAATATTCTAATAACAAAGTTCGGAGTCAAAGCCCTACTGTGAATATGTTTGTAGATGAAATCACTTCAGGTGCCATTTTCACACGGGATGCGTTTGTCGCGATGCATTCTCAATGGAGAGGCGAGCGGGCATGCACGGAGGTGCAGCGTCCTGTCAAGCTGCACGACAAGCGGGCGCACTCCCGTGGAACTGTCGCTTCCGTGCTCGTCGAACGCATGCGCGCACGCATGGAAACCGTTGGGATAGATGAGAACTATCTTTTATTAACTAACCATTTTTTTTCTAACCCCTTTTTTCATTTTAAGGTGTACATGATGCCACCAAAGAGGCATTCCAGCATCTAGGGACAGAGACAGGGTGGTTAGAGAAGACAGTCCCATTAGAGCTGATGATGCAGCTGTCAATCTCGGGCATAAAGGAGGGGTATTAGTCCTCCTAGTAGGCTAGAAATGTGAATATTTGGTTAGCATGTTGATTTACGGTGTGTGCCCCTAAAATTTCTGGCTGCGCCCCTAAAAATTTCAGTTAGGGGCTACAGTGCTCCTAGTGAAAAAAGTTAGTCTGGAGCCCTGCCCTGATCCAGATGTTCTTTCTTCTTAACCTTTTGGCCCCCTTGGGAGCATAGGGCATCCACCATGGATCTCACTCCAAGTTGCTTCTGTGATCCTTTCTGGTGTAGCCTAGTCCTAACTAGACCTTCGTACTCGTTTCATTCGCACCGATGGTCTAGAACTGCTATAGGGACAAACGATTGCTCACTTGAAGGCGGGTGCTGTTGAAGTTTAAAACCTATTGGCTCTGCCCAGTGCCACTCTGGATCTGCCTTAACCAATCGCTAACGTTTGGTCGTGACGTCTTTCATGCTTAGCAAACTCCTTCACCACTAACAGCTGGAAAATTAAACATTTCCCGAATCCCGTGGGAAGAAGCGGAAGTACAGAGGCGGGCGGAACCAGGCTGTTTCTGGTGGTCTTTTCTCCTGGGACAGATTTGCAGAAGTGTTACTGAAAGCCGTCTTGCATCTTTCCCTTATGTTCTCCTTCTGCTAGGGTGTGAAACCCCGCTGGGAACCCCCAGCGTTGTTCTTCACTGCTAGTTTCATTCTGAGTTCTCCAACGACGTCAGAGTCTAATGAGTCTGTGACCCCGACCCATCACTCTCCCCGTAACGACACTTGCACTTGCCTTGAGTTCCCTCCACAGTAAAGTCCCCTCAAAGAGAGAAGTGAGAGTGAAGCTCTTTCCCTGTGAAATAATGTAATTAATTACTATATATTATTAATATTATGCTCCCCTGGGTCACGTGCAGCGTCGCCGCGTCCACACGGCAGGAAGAAGCCGGGTGTGTGGCGCTCTTGTTCTCTGGAGTACCCTGAACAGAGAACGGGCTCTGCCCCTGCTCAGCCCACGTGCCCCCCCCCCCCCCCCCCCCCGCTGGGGCCTCTGCTGAGATTGCCACAGGCGGTTCATGCGTCCCACTTGTGGGCCCCCCACATACACTCGTGAGTGAAAGATCAACTTATATGTCTGCAAGAAATCCGTGGTGTGAGCCCACTAATTCCATTAGAGTACTGCTCTATGGCGTGTGCCATAAAGCATGCTCCCAAAAAAATAGGTTTTAAATCATTGCTCCAAGTCTATTTTTAATAATGTGATTGTCACATTAACTATATATAGTTTCTGTAGGCTTTCCGACTATTTTTGGTCTGTTGACATCACATTTTGGATGATGGTGGTGGGCGGCGGTTCCAGCTGAGTTTAACGTCTCAATGTTGGGGCAGCTCAGCGACCGCCTTCCTCCGTATGTTGATCACCCTGCAGGCTGCAATAAGGACTTCAATCCGCTGACAGTGGACCCCTGCCCCCCCTCCCCCCTTGTCCGTTCCGGAGACCCAGAGGTGAAGTGTCCCCCGCGCCCCCCTCCCCTTTCCCCCCCCCCCCCCCCCACAGTGATGTGATAGACCTCCTCAGCGAGCAGGGCGCCTGCAGCCAGAGGGGGCGCCAGTGAGCCCCCCCCCCCCCACAGTGATGTGATAGACCAGGGGTCAGCAGCCTTTTCAACATGCAGTGCCAGTTGGACATTTTCTCGTTAATGAGTGTGCCTTAAGGAACAATATATTAAATATTAAGCTGAATTATGACACAGCGACCAAAAACATTTCCAGAAGACCTGGAATTGTATTATTTCCATATAGTTCACAATCATGCATCAACATTTTAAAGTTTTTTTTTGTTGTTATATTTGCATCATGGGCTTACAGATTATAATTACATATATCCCATCTTAAAATACTGCTTTCAGAAACTCAAAAACATATTTGCACTGAGAAATGTAAAAACAGACATTATATGAGAATGATGGAAACATCCACATCAATATCTTTAAGACATGTACAGCTTTGCAAAAAAACATGTGAAGGCCGTGCATACAGGCCACTTGCAACAATCTTTTAAATATTTTCTTCTCTATTACTCACAACATAGGTTTAAAAACGATTAATTGATCCCAATTCAGAACACTGCTTTCAGTAACTCATTTAAACATATTTGCACTGGGAGGAAATGCCCAAAACGGAATAAAGTGCAAAACAAATCGGTAGTAATGATTACGCTGCCGCATTGTAGCGGTGAAAATTGGCACACTTGAAGAATTTTTTTCTTCAAGTGTGCCAATGATTATGCGTCCACGTGCCAGTGGTGGCACGCGTGCCTAGGGTTGCCGACCCCTGTGATAGATAATAGAAAACCGCTTCGTGGAGCAGATTGTTTTTTTTTCTCGTGTGCTCGTGCCGCCCCCCATGTGACACGATACAATGCCGCCCCGGGCGGCTGCCCGCTTCGCCCGTGCCTAAAACCGCCACAGCCTCCATCCCTCAAAAGTTACCGTTGGTTGCTCCGCTTGCCATGACGACTGACTGCTCTCTGCTGCTAGAACCAGCCTCAGCGTGGGAGGAGCTGAGGCAGTGTCGTTGTCAAATCTGTCCCTGGGAAAAGTAACGTTGTGCCCAACTGAAAAAGGAACTACGTTTCATATTTTCAGTAGTAACGCGTTACACTACTTTTTACCCGAAAAAGTAGTTCCGTTACTGTAACGTTACACACTGGTCGTCAGTTAGGCTTCGGTCAGTCAGAGGTAGAGTTTCCATAGTTTCAGTTTTTGTGACCAGTTTCTTTTCTTCCGGGGACGGGTATTTAGCCCATCGCCCAATCCCCGACCTGGAGGGCCAGTGGGGTCACTCTGACTGCTCTTTGCCCTTCCACCTGGAGGGCCAGTGGGGTCACTCTGTCTGCTCTCTGCCCTTCCACCTGGAGGGCCAGTGGTCCTAGGGGCCTAGGTTTTGTGTGTTTCCACGAAGGGGTAGGGTGTCTCCCAGCGGAGCAGGAGGGAGTGCCGCGTTTCCCTTGAACGCTAGCCAGCTCGGTAGACGTGCAGCTAAGGGCAATCAAGCAAGTAAGGTGAGAGGAATGGGACCGGGCCTAAGACTCCTGCCGTCATAACTCTAGGGGTCACGGAGAAGTGCAAACCGCCCAACCACCAATCTGTCCCGTCAGGACAGATTATTCATATACAGTATGAATAATCGACATACAGATGGTTGTATTGTGTAAGTTATATTATCATTATAACTAGTAGTATTATAATAGTATTAGTACTATAGTAGTTATTATTATAACTAATATAGTTCCATTGTGCAGTAATATATATGTTATGATGTTTCCATTAAAGACTGTTCTCTGTTTCTGTAGACGCAGCCCGACTTCCAGGAGACCAGACCTCGGAACTACGTCCTTTCTGCCAGTGCCTCAGGGGTAGGGTGGTGTCTGACTCGGGGTAGGGTGGTGTGGTAAGGTGGTGTTTAACTCGGGGTAGGGTGGTGTGGTAGGGTGGTGTTTAACTCGGGGTAGGGTGGTGTGGTAAGGTGGTGTTTAACTCAGAGTAGGGTGGTGTGGTAGGGTGGTGTTTAACTCAGAGTAGGGTGGTGTGGTAAGGTGGTGTTTAACTCGGGGTAGGGTGGTGTGGTAAGGTGGTGTTTAACTCAGAGTAGGGTGGTGTGGTAGGGTGGTGTTTAACTCGGGGTAGGGTGGTGTGGTAAGGTGGTGTTTAACTCAGAGTAGGGTGGTGTGGTAAGGTGGTGTTTAACTCGGGGTAGGGTGGTGTGGTAAGGTGGTGTTTAACTCGGGGTAAGGTGGTGTGGTAAGGTGGTGTTTAACTCAGAGTAGGGTGGTGTGGTAGGGTGGTGTTTAACTCGGGGTAAGGTGGTGTGGTAAGGTGGTGTTTAACTCAGAGTAGGGTGGTGTGGTAGGGTGGTGTTTAACTCGGGGTAGGGTGGTGTGGTAAGGTGGTGTTTAACTCAGAGTAGGGTGGTGTGGTAGGGTGGTGTCTGACTCGGGGTAGGGTGGTGTGGTAAGGTGGTGTTTAACTCAGAGTAGGGTGGTGTGGTAAGGAGGTGTTTAACTCGGGGTAGGGTGGTGTGGTAAGGTGGTGTTTAACTCGGGGTAGGGTGGCGTGGTAAGGTGGTGTTTAACTCGGGGTAGGGTGGCGTGGTAAGGTGGTGTTTAACTCGGGCTAGGGTGGCGTGGTAAGGTGGTGTTTAACTCGGGGTAGGGTGGTGTGGTAAGGTGGTGTTTAACTCGGGGTAGGGTGGCGTGGTAAGGTGGTGTTTAACTCGGGGTAGGGTGGCGTGGTAAGGTGGTGTTTAACTCGGGGTAGGGTGGCGTGGTAAGGTGGTGTTTAACTCGGGGTAAGGTGGTGTGGTAAGGTGGTGTTTAACTCGGGGTAGGGTGGCGTGGTAAGGTGGTGTTTAACTCGGGGTAGGGTGGCGTGGTAAGGTGGTGTCTGACTGGGGTCAGTGCTGGCTGATGCAACAGGTACAAAGTGTATCTGTGGAGAGCAGACGGGGAGATTCTGGCCCACTGCCAGCTGGACATGATCTTCACACCCACCACAACATTCAGAGACAAAAGAAATGTCAATCATTTCAATGACATCACTATTAATCCAAACAAACATCTGAAATCTTACACAATTGAACTTCCCATAGTTGGTTAACACCCCAAACATCTGTGGTTGGTTATGCTGACAAGACTGGAAAAGGTTCTCACCCCAAGGGAAAAACGTGTGTTTTCATCATTTGGTCTGCGTGGTGTCTGGTGTCGTACGTCAAATACCAGAGTGTCTGGTGTCCTACGTCAAATACCAGAGTGTCTGGTGTCCTACGTCAAATACAAGAGTGTCTGGTGTCCTACGTCAAATACAAGAGTGTCTGGTGTCCTACGTCAAATACAAGAGTGTCTGGTGTCCTACGTCAAATACCAGAGTGTCTGGTCCTGATGCCAGGGCTCCTGTTTGGTTGAGGTCAGGGTTAGGTTAGGGTCAGGGTTAGGTTTGGGTCAGGGTTAGGTAAGGGTCAGGGTTAGGGTTAGGTTTGGGGTTGGGGTCAGGGTTAGGTTGGGGTCAGGGTCAGGGTTAGGTTGGGGTCAGGGTTAGGTTTGGGGTTGGGGTCAGGGTTAGGTTGGGGTCAGGGTTGGGGTCAGGGTCAGGGTTAGGTTTGGGGTTGGGGTCAGGGTTAGGTTGGGGTCAGGGTCAGGGTTAGGTTTGGGGTTGGGGTCAGGGTTAGGGTTGGGTCAGGGTCGGGGTCAGGGTACATCTTCTGTTTCTGAGAACTGCTCAATGTTCTTTTTCTTCTCCAACAGCTCTGGACCCAGGAAGTGGAGAAGGTGAGTTTGACCCCTGAACCACATTAACAAACTACAGCGGGGAGGGGAGAGAACTACAGCAGGGAGGTGGTGATAAACTACAGCAGGGAGGTGATGATAAACTACAGCAGGGAGGTGATGATAAACTACAGCAGGGAGGTGATGATAAACTACAGCAGGGAGGTGATGATAAACTACAGCAGGGAGGTGATGATAAACTACAGCAGGGAGGTGATGATAAACTACAGCAGGGAGGTGATGATAAACTACAACGGGGAGGTGGTGATAAACTACAGCAGGGAGGTGATGATAAACTACAGCAGGGAGGTGGTGATAAACTACAACGGGGAGGTGATGATAAACTACAGCAGGGAGGTGATGATAAACTACAGCAGGGAGGTGGTGATAAACTACAACGGGGAGGTGATGATAAACTACAACATGGTGGTGATGATAATCTACTACAGGTCTGTAGTAGTGCATTGATGACAAACTATGGCCTCAGGTGTACAGCGGTGAAAACATTGCTTACAACCCAACCAATGGGTTACAAAATGTAAACATTCCATATAACAGTTAACTAGTGCTGTTGTGCGATTTAAGAGCCATTATCTGAGTGCATTTTATTTCTAAACGGCTTCTGGTTTTCAGGCTAAGGACGAGCTCCAGCTCGCCCAGGCGGAGTTTGACAAGCAGGCAGAGGTGACCAAACTACTGCTGGAGGACATCAGCAGCACACACGTACGTCCACACAGCACACGGCCCTCCACACCTGTCTGTGGTGAGCCACCTGTCTGTGGTGAGCCACCTGTCTGTGTGTGTGTGTGTGTCTGTGTGTGTGTGTGTGTGTGTGTGTGTGTGTATTCAGGTGAACCGTCTGTGTGTGTGTGTGTGTGTGTGTGTGTGTGTGTGTGTGTGTGTGTGTGTGTGTGTGTGTGTGTGTGTGTGTGTGTGTGTGTGTCTTCAGGTGAACCGTCTGTGTGTGTGTGTGTGTGTGTGTGTGTGTGTTTGTTCAGGTGAACCACCTGTGTGTGTGTGTGTGTGTGTGTTTGTTCAGGTGAACCGTCTGTGTGTGTGTGTGTGTGTGTGTGTGTGTGTGTCTTCAGGTGAACCGTCTGTGTGTGTGTGTGTGTGTGTGTTTGTTCAGGTGAACCACCTGTGTGTGTGTGTGTGTGTGTTTGTTCAGGTGAACCGTGTGTGTGTGTGTGTGTGTGTGTGTGTGTCTGTGTGTGTGTCTGTGTGTGTGTCTTCAGGTGAACCACCTGTGTGTGTGTGTGTGTGTGTGTGTGTGTGTGTGTGTGTGTGTGTGTGTGTGTGTGTGTGTGTGTGTGTGTGTGTGTGTGTGTGTGTGTGTGTGTGTGTGTGTGTGTGTGTGTGTGTTCAGGTGAACCACCTGTGTGTGTGTGTGTGTGTGTGTGTGTGTGTGTTCAGGTCAACCACCTGCGCTGCCTGCATGAGTTTGTGGAGGCCCAGGCTGCGTACTACAGGCAGTGTCACCTGCACATGGAAGACCTGCAGAACGAGCTAGCACGGTAGGACGCAGACGCAGTACTGCTCAGTACTACACAGTACTGCAGAGTACTACTCAGTACTATAGAGTACTACACAGTACTGCAGAGTACTACACAGTACTGCAGAGTACTACTCAGTACTACTCAGTACTACACAGTACTGCAGAGTACTACTCAGTACTACTCAGTACTACACAGTACTGCAGAGTACTACTCAGTACTACTCAGTACTACACAGTACTATAGAGTACTACACAGTACTATAGAGTACTACAGAGTACTACTCAGTGCGACTCAGTAGTACTCAGTACTATCGAGTACTACACAGTACTGCAGAGTACTACTCAGTACTATAGAGTACTACTCAGTACTACAGAGTACTACAGAGTACTACTCTGTACTACACACAATTCAAAGATGCTGTAATCTGGCAACCCCTGGCAGCGCGCTTGGCAGGAATTCTGGCCCAATCTGGCAACACTGGCTGCAGTCCCCCCAGAGGGAGGTTGAGGTCATGAGACCCGGGACCCTGACCCCCCCCCCCCCCCCCCCCCCCCGTTGTGTGTGCTCCCCAGCGGCTCCGCGGGCGCCTCGGGCCCCCAGGGGGCCGCCGGGGGAAGGGGCCCCCCCCCCCCCACGGGCTGCCGGGCCGCCCGCGTCCTGTTCGACTACGACGCGGCCGACGGCTCGGAGCTGTCCCTCTACGCAGACCAGGTGAGGACCAGGACCCCCACGTGGACCAGGACCCCCACGTAGACCAGGACCCCCACGTAGACCAGGACCCCCATGTAGACCAGGACCCCCACCTGGACCAGGACCCCCACCTGGACCAGGACCCCCACGTAGACCAGGACCCCATGTAGACCAGGACCCCCACGTAGACCAGGACCCCCACGTAGACCAGGACCCCCACCTGGACCAGGACCCCCACGTAGACCAGGACCCCCACGTAGACCAGGACCCCCACGTAGTCCAGGACCCCCACGTAGACCCCCGTGTATCAGAGTCTAAGTGTGTGTGTGTGTGTGTGTGTTCTCAGCTGATTACAGTGTACACGGTGCCTGGGATGGATTCTGATTGGCTGATTGGAGAGAGAGAAAACCAGAGAGGAAGAGTTCCTGTCACCTACCTGGAGCTACTCAGCTGAACACACACAACACCACACACACACACAACACCACACACACACAACACCACACACACAACACCACACACACACACAACACCACACACACACAACACCACACCACACACACACACACAACATGTTAGTCAACATGTGATGGGACTGATGTTAGTCAACATGTGATGGGACTGATGTTAGTCAACATGTGATGGGACTGATGTTAGCTAACATGTGATTGAACTGGTCTTAGTTAGGATCAGTTCCATCACATGTTAACTAACATGTTTGTGTTCATTTGTCTTCAAACACAACAGAGCCAATCTGCCCAGGCCCTCTTTCAGCCAATCAGAGAAGTCCACTAACCTGCCATGGGAGGGCTCTGTCTGGAGGGCTTATCTATATATAATCTCTATATCATTGAATTTACTAATATAGATTATTGTTAATGTTATGATGTTTTATTTAACTTTGTGCCATGGAAGTACAGCCTACTTCTGGAACCAGACAGTCTGGTCTGAAACATGTTTACATATTTATTTGTGTGTGTGTGTGTGTGTGTGTGTGTGTGTGTGTGTGTGTGTGTGTGTGTGTGTGTGTGTGTGTGTGTGTGTGTGTGTGTGTGTGTGTGTGTGTGTGTGTGTGTGTGTGTGTGTGTGTTTTTTTCCTGTATGTACTGTGTATGTATTTTTTTGTGTCTATGTATGATTCTCATTTTTCCAGATTAAGCTTTAAATAAAATTTGTTTTCAAAAGTCTGTGTGGTTTTCAAAAGAATAGAACAAATGTTTTCCATGTTACAAATCGTTTGGCAATCTCTGCTGCACGGGTCAAAACATGAAGACAAGAGCCAGCATGTGAGCCTGACTCACCTCAAATATAGATTTATTATTTATTATTGAAAAATTTACATTTAGGGCATTTAGCAGATGCTTGTATCCAAAGCGACTTACAATAAGTACATTTGTCAGAAGAAAGTGAAAAAATATATCGCTGTCGCTACAGTATGTTCATAGAACCAAGTGCAAAGTAATAAAAAATAATAGACCTGTAACTCCTTACAGGTCTCCCAAAAAAACCTCTAAGGCAACTACAGCTTGTTCAGAATGCTGCTGCTAGAGTTCTGACAAAGACAAAGATTTAGTTACTATGCAACAAATAGCTGGAATAAACTCCCTGAAGATTTAAGGCTTGCCCCAACCCTGACCACTTTTAAAGACTGGAGACCTTTATGTTTGCTTTAGCTTTCTGCCAAATCACTGAATAAATGCAATAAACTCATGGTGCTTGCTGGTCGCTGATCAACCATTGCAGTAATCAAGCTTACGCATGATAAATAATGTATAAGTTTTTGTAAGTCTTCGGTGGACATGAGCCCTCAAGTCTCACTACGTTTTAAGGTGATAATATGCAGATTTTATAACTGATTTGATGTGACTGTCGAAATCCGAATTCGAATCCATGATAACCCCTAGATTTCTGACTTTGATTGAGGTTTTCAGGGACAGAGAGTGTGGGTGTTGGGTTACTTTAAGCCTTTCTGTTTTATCACCAAATACAATTATCTAGATTTTGTACTCATTTATTTGAAGGAAGCGTTTGTTAAAGTGTTTGTTAAACCTCCGTTCTTGGAACACCCCACAGAGACCATCATTCTGGGCTGGTTACATATCTCGTGAATGCGCGTAATCCAGGATAACGTTAGCCTGGCTTGAACTAACCTGAGCAAGGCGCGGCTGAACTGTGTTGATGGCTTAAGCAGTGACGGACTGGGAGCAAGGGGGTGGGGGGGGGGTGCATGTCATCACTTTGTAGGAAAATAGAAAAGAAAAAGCTCCCCTTCTAAAGATGCTTCTCTAATAACAGAAACGTGTGTGAACGTGGACCTGGGCTGTAGCACTTAGACATTCAGACTTTTGTAGGTATTTTTTATTAATTCTGGAATCTTCTTCAACATTACTTTTAATAACAGAATTGGATATAGTGACTGTGAAGGCATGAGAGCACTCAGTGATGTAATTGGTCCAGTCTAATGGCCACACATGAATTGGATAAAAACATTGGGTAATAGACTGCAGGTAGTATCCCATTTCTTTTCACAAAATGAACATTAAACAATAACCACAATATCAGCATAACCATAACCAACAATTTTGACACTGATGTCACAGGTCCGGAAGGTACAAAATATATACAGGAGTACCGCAGCATTCAGCACTCAGTGCATTCATTGACCAACGCAAAATCTATGAAAAAACGATGCAATGACACCTAACTAAATTGTCAGATTGCTTAGATTTTAATTATCATTGTAAGAAATTGCAGTAACTAATTTGAGATAATTAATACCAAGTCACTTCACACCATGTTAGGTGTGTATTTTATACTATGTTTATATATACTTTTTTGTTTTATTGTTCTATATTTGTATTTATAAAGTGCTAACAAATGAATGTGAACTCTACAGCTGCAGGTGTCCATGTCTACAGCTCCAGGTCTGCTCCCAGGTACCCGGGGGTGTGGAGCAGTCCCGGGTGGTTGGTCTGCACGTACAGCAGATCTCCGTCCGTCAGGTCGAAGGCGGCCGAGGCCTGCAGGGTCTTCATGAAGTGGTCCAGGTTGCAGGGTGCTGTGTCCTGGACCTGCAGCAGCGTCGTGTTGTCGGGGTAGCTCTTCCTGACCCATACCAACTTCTGGGTGAGAATCAGCTCGCTGTGGTTCTTGCACGCCTCCAGCCTGCTGGAGTTTTCCAGCTGTAAGTAGGACAGCTGGAAGTAGACCCTGTAGCGGCCCTTGCTGGGCACCACCAGTCTGCCCCCTTCGTAGCGGAACTGTCCGCGCAGCGTCATCTTCTTGCCCCACAACACCGCGGCGTTACTCCAGGCGGGCTGCTGCGGCGCCACCCAGGGGGCTGACACAGACCAATCAGGATGAGTGTAGTCCTACTAGTGGACCAATCAGGATGATATATATGATATGTAAGGGACAATCACCTCAAGGCAGGGCAGTAAACAGTTTGATACGCCCGGCTCGTGCGAACCTTTTACTGCCCTGCCTTGAGGTGATTGTCCCGTTTATTCTACTTCTTGCTTGCCAACATAATACAACAATTGCCAACAATTCAAATACTTTAATAATTATGCTTTTTCTTATTTGTATTGCATGCTTATTAAATGTATACTCTGTTTGAGTTCATCTCCCTCAAAAAGTAGTCCCCTTTAGAACTACGGTGAATAACGTTAGCTCAGCTGTAGCTCATTAGTTTCTATAGCAACCACACAAGGCTGCATCTGGTCACTGATCACTGATCACTGGCTCACCGCTGAGGAAGGCGACGGGTTTCTGCGGCGGAGGAGTCCCGGCTCCGGCTGTGGAGGACACACGGGATTACGGGATGTTGATGACTTCAGTGACTGGTGGACTACCGCTGCGTACCCAGTAACTATTCACACAGGGGCCCCTGAGAGGGCACTCCCAGACCTCCACACAGTGACGGACTGGGATCAAAAAACGGCCCTGGCATTTGCACCCACCCAGTGGTGAACTTACCCGTTTGGTGGCGGGCGGACTGGATTGTTGACGGAGGGGGGGGGGGGGCTGGCGGAGCGTGGTTGCGCGTTAGCAGTACAAGACCGTTAATGCTTTACGCATGCATGCGTCAATGCAGTAATTAGACATCCAGACGCTGCTATAGTGAAGAGATGTTTATAAAAAAAAAAAACGTAGAAAATTATTGACGCTTTAAAGTGTGGCGATCATCAATCATGCTGCTCTCTGATTGGCCGGCCGGCTCAAACGGCCCTACGAGAGCCCGCGGGCCCTCTGGCCAGAGGCCCAGTCCGTCACTGCTCCACAGACAGATGACACATGTATCGCATAGTGCCTGAAGGAGAAGACATCGCTAATTAGCGGATATGTTGGGGTTAGGGACCGGTGTCACACACGGTGCCGGGGCCCGGGGGCTGCAGCTGGACGCTCCAGCCTCCACTTGCCCTCATCCGTTCCCTCACGAAGAGGGATGTTGGTTCATTGGTTGGCGATGGGAACTGAACGACACTTGTTTAACTGTTTCATGTCGGGAAATCTTAAAAAAAAAAATCGATTTTAATCTCGAAACGCTGTGCTGGTCAAGTGAAGGTAAAATGTTCACCTGTCTGTCGAACAGCCCCCAGACTCCTGGAGACGCGCTGCGGCGAGAGGAACATTATCACAGCATTATTATTACTGTCGGTTAGTATATATATATAATATATAGTATATATATATAAATATATGTTATTTATTATGAGTATGATTAGTGTCATTATTTATATTATAAATATGATTATTATTGTGATAATGATCCTAACATAAGTGTCATTTTTAGTAGTAGGCCTATATATATACACATACAATAATAATGATACTTAATGCTTAATACATAAGTATACTTATGTTAATGTGTGTGTGTGTGTGTGTGTGTGTGTGTGTGTGTGTGTGTGTGTGTGTGTGTGTGTGTATATGTATGTGTGTGTATATATATATATATATATATATATATATATATATATATATACACACACACACAAAAATAAGTATACTTATGTTAATACATAAGTATGTTAATAATGTGTGTGTGTGTATATTTGCTGTTGTTTACCTGGTTGCCGTCCGGACCGCGGTAGGACGAGCAGAGGACCAGCAGCGCTGAGCCCACAAACAGAAGCCCGCAGAGCAGCGCTACGGCCGGGCCGGGGCGCCGAGAGCGGTCGGGGTCCGCCTGCATCCTGGGAAAAAGGTGGCCCGCTGAGACAAGGTAGCCTGCTGAGACAGAGTAGCGGACTGAGACAGGGTAGATAAGGTAGCGGACTGAGACAGGGTCGCTAAGGTAGCGGACTGAGACAGAGTAGCCTGCTGAGTTTTATTCAGTCAGGTGTGGACTCACTAGCGCTCCAGCCAATTATAAGAGGGGAGAGGTCGCACAGTGAGCTGATTGGGCGATCATTTGAGGGATACATGGCTCCTCCTTGATCAAGTCCCCTGGTAACACGCTGCCTGGACACGCACGCACGCACGCACGCACGCACGCACGCACGCACGCACGCACGCACGCACGCACGCAATCCACCCACCTACATCCTTGGGGAAAATCCAGGCGTCAAACAACTGGACCGGAGGCAGGAAGCCGTCCCGGCGGACGCATTCCATCCTCTGACGGGATTCAAGAGGTTGATGAACCGTGACCGCGTGACGGGTCCATCAGTGTCTCCATATATCCCAGATAACAAATTGTTTATGGCCCAAATTTGGACCAAATGTGGCTTGCCATTTTGGAAAAGCTTTGGAATGATGTACGGCCCAAATTTGGCCCAACTCTGGCATGCCAAGAAAAAAACAAATCTCAGCCAAAAGTCAGCCAAAAGGGATTTTGGAATTCCAAAATGTTGCCAGACCTATCCCAAAGAGAGGCCAAAACCCCATAACCTTGCCAAAAACTAGCCTAAACTGATTCAAAAGGATGCCATAATTGAACCAAAGTGATGCCACAATATATTTTTTAATTATATTTATTTATTTATTTATTCATTCATTCATTCGTGTGTAAACTATGTCCTAGTATCCTAGGCTCATGTGCTATTTATGTGTTATAACTGTATGTATAAAAAATGAAACAAAAACACACGGATATATATATATATATATATATATATATATACGGTTGGTGTGAGTGTATATATATCCTATATATATATATACTCACACCAACCGGATATATATATATATATATATATATGATAACTGCATCGTAGTTATCTAACCCTAACCGATTCCTAACCGCGGTTGATATGCCAATGTGGTTATAGTTGTTTTGTCTGGTTGAGATAACTGACGTCAGACTTGGAGCCTGGTATACTAACATAAATATGTTCTGAGTCTCGCATAACCTGTGTGATTATCCTAAACTGTAGGGGACTTTATTTGCGGGCAGTTTGCTTATATGACTGTAAGAGACATACAGGCTGAAGATGAGCAGCACGGTGTGTTAGAGTGTGTGTGTGTTGCAGAGGGCGTGGTTCACCTGGGAGTGGGCGTGTGCACGGTGCGGAAGTGTGTGTGCGTAAAGGTGGGCACTCACCGGTGACGCAGATGAGAGAGAGAGAGAGAGAGAGAGAGAGAGTCATGGTTGGGAGTAGCCGTCATTTTTGTTGACCGCTACCGCTACTCATTCATTCATTTATCACCCTTTTTTCCTGTTTAATCCGCCAGTCTCATTTTCACGTTTATCCATCCTTGCTGCGCTGTGATAGCTCTGTGCTGTTTTGTTACAATAAATGCACCTAAGCATATTTGGATCTCAGCGTATCTTTAAAATAATCTACTATAGCGCGTCACAAATCTACGTACCTGAGGACCCAAACCTCATATACTCTCAGCGGCTAAAAGGTTTGCGTTTGGAAGCCGCAACATTTGTCAACAAAAAAGGCGTTTAATGAAAATCATCAAGCCGCATCAAAGAACCAAGTCGTCCCGCACCGACTAGCCCGAGAACAAAGGAGCCACAGCTAAGTGCCACACCACGCCAAACATTTACCTGGGAACAGGTAGGCCTGAACCTGTTAATGTTTGTGGATTAAGGAATCCGCTTCGATTGGAATGCATTGAGTCAAATGAGGACAATGTATTAAATGGATACGCTGGTTGCATTGGCGCATTGATGGTGGCGCATATTCTCCGTGCTTTAATGGATTGTGATGTCGGGACTTTGTGGCATGTGGCGGCTGATGTTGTCTAAAGACCTACTGCTTGTTGAAATGCTTGGATCGAATCCGCTCTGTCAATGAATTTAAATGCAATGTCTATGGATGGATTTGAATACGCTCTTGAATGAAATGTGATTGTGTTGCTTCATACAAAAATACAATCTAACGAAAATGAGTCAAATAAACGCTGATGCTGAATGTTCAAACATGGAACGTGAAAAGAGGGAAATCAAACTGACGGCCAAAGCAATGGAAAATAAAATCGAACGGTTTCAGCATGAGCGCAAAAGTGCCGTTAATAAAATCAAAGAGCTTATTCCGCAAATAAAAGCGCACATGAAATCAAAAGAAAATGTAACTGAAATCCCCTCACAACTGAATAACTTGAATGCACTGTGTAAAAAGGCCACTGACCTGCACAACGAAGTATTGCAACTTCTTCCTGATGATGAACATAAAAAACAAAAAGAGTGGTTTTCTAGCATTATGGATTACAGTGATGCATTCAAGGAACAAGTGGAAAAATGGATAAAGGAAAATCCGCATGAAAACTCAAATGAATTACCACTACAGACAAATACTTCTGAGCAACCAACAAAGGAAATAAATTATGCAGAACAAATTCCTGTCGAAAAAAGTAAGGATTTGTCTGTTGCTGACCCTCCAGTACCTGTTTCCACTGGACAAGATCCTCAGGATGAACTACAGCCCTGTGACAGCATCTCAAATGCAACCAAGAAATCACGCTCACATCATTCCTCATCCTTGGCTTCACGCTCATCTGCTCGCTTAAAAACGGAAACAAATCTTGCAATTTTGGCAACAAAACAAAAGGCATTAAAGGAAAAACATGCATTGGATGAAGAGGAGTTAAAGCTACGCAAAAGAAGAGAACAGCTTTTACTGGAGAATGAAATCGCTGAGGAAATGGCAAAACTAAGTGTTATAAAATCACAAAGCAGTGTTGGCAGTAAATCAAAGTCAAAGGTTTCAGATGGGATGAACTCATACTATGAAAAGACATGCTCAAAACAACAACTTAACATCAATGCTATGGAATTTGTCCCATCACTGCCAGTTAAACTAAAATCCAACGCAATTGAAACCACACAGACAGTTGTGAAGCCTAAAGTCACTCACTTACCTGACATAAAACATCTCCCAGGTCCTTCTTACCTGCTCCAACGTTATCTAACCACTCCTGAAGATCCTGTGACCAATGTTACACAAACTGATGCATCACAAAATGACAGTGTGCTGGACATAATGAGAAAACAAAATGAAATTTCAACACTCTTGATGCAACAACAATGCCTCTCAGCACTCCCAAAAAGGGAAATTCCCATTTTCGATGGTAACCCACTCAAATACCATTCGTTTATTAAAGCATTTGAAAATGGAGTTGAGCGAAACACCAGTAACAACTGTGACAGACTCTACTTCCTTGAACAATACACCAAAGGGCATGCAAAGGGACTAGTGAGGAGCTGTCAGCACATTGAGTCGAGCAGAGGATATGTGAAGGCGAAGGCTCTATTGAAAGAGCACTATGGCAATGAGCAAAAGGTGGCAGCAGCATACATGGAGAGAGCTTTGTCATGGCCCACTATTAAAACAGAAGATGTGAAAGCCCTCCAGGAGTACGGCCTCTTTCTGCGTGGATGCTGCAACGCTTTGGAGGATGTGCAGTATTTAAGTGATCTGGACACACCCACAAACATGGTGGAAATCATTAAAAAACTGCCGTACAAACTCCGAGACCGCTGGAGGTGCGACGCATGTGACCTGCAGGAAAGGTACAATAGGAGAGCAAGGTTTGTGGATATTGCCAACTTTGTTGAAAAACAGGTAAAAATCTTGACAGACCCTGTGTTTGGAAACATTCAGGACACTGTTATAACAACTAAACAAATGAAACACAAACCTCCCCCTCGCTCCAGCATCAGAGGAACCAGCTTCGCTACCACAGTGAATCGTGTGGAGAGAACAGCTCAACCTGTGAAAGCTACATACATAAAACCACCAGCCAAGAAGATCTGTCCCTGCTGCACCGGAGGACACACATTGGATGTGTGTGCGCGGTTGGAAAAAATGGCACACAAAGAGAAAATTGACTTCCTGAAGGAAAATGGTGCTTGTTTTCGCTGCCTGTGTATAGGACACATAAGCAAAAATTGCCAAAGGAAGATTTCCTGCTCGAAGTGTGGCCTAAGACATCCAACTGTGCTCCATAAGGATAGTGTGGCAACGGCAGAACCAGCTGAGAGAAGCATCCAGGTTACAGTGGACGACACCTTGGTTTCCAGTGGGCTTACAGGGGCTGGTGAGATGGATTGCAAGCTTCCTTTCGTGCCGATCCAAGTGAAGGCGAAGAAGGGCAATAAAATCATTCTCACATACGCCTTTTTGGACCAGGGAAGTACTGCGGTGTTCTGTACTGAGAGTCTGAAGCAGAAGCTCAATTTGTCTGTGAAGAGAGCCAACATTCTTCTCAGGACCATGGGGCAGGAGAAGGTGGTCAGTAGCTACATTGTGCCAGAGCTGGAGGTGGCAGCACTTGAAGATGACAGCTTCATTGAGTTGCCAAAAGCGTATACTCAGTTGTCAATGCCAGTCCACAAAGCAAACATACCCACAAATAAGGATCTGACAAGGTGGCCATATTTAAAACACATCTCCTTACCACAGATTGAGGCTGGAATTGAGTTGCTGATTGGAACGAATGTTCCACGAGCCATGGAACCGCTGGAAGTTATCCGCAGTGAGCACAATGGACCCTACGCTATAAGGACGGCGCTGGGCTGGACGGTAAATGGACCACTGACAGGAAACGGTGGAGAGGCCAATTACTGTGAGCAGCCAGTAACTGTGAACCATGTGTCCATTGTAAATTTGGATGAACTGTGGCAACAGCAATTTAAGATGGACTTTCCAGAATCTGCTGTGGAGGAACAAGTGGGTCTGTCCAGGGAAGACCTGAGGTTCATGGACATGGTCACAAAGTCAGCCAAACATGTCAATGGTCACTACCAGGTCGCCCTGCCTTTGAAAAATCCAAACGTCAGCATGCCAAATAACAGGAAAGTGGTGGATACAGCTTCAAATCCAGCAGACGCAGCATCCAGAGGGCTCAAAGTGGAGGCATTTCTGAAGGACAGACTCTGGTTAACAGGACCTCCGTTTCTTTGCCAACCTGAAACAGAATGGCCTGTGAACCCTGAGCCTGTGAGTCATCTCCCCCAGGACGATCCAGAGGTGAAGAAAACTGCTGTTGTCAATGCTGTACAAGCTGAAGAGGATCCCACTACTCACCTGATCCATCATTATTCCTCGTGGATCCGATTAAAGAAAGCTGTGGCGTGGTGGCTGAAATACAAGGAATGGTTGTCATCCTGTATCAGGAAGAGAAAAAGGCTAATAGCCAATCAGAGTGAAGAGAGCATGCAGCAACAGAGAATGATGGAGCAGGAAAGGTGCACATTTAAAGGTGCAGCTGTTCTGGGAGCTCCTACAGTGGAGGACATTGACAAGGCTGAGCTGGCCATAATTCAGTTTTGCCAGAAGAGAGTTTTTTGAGGAGCTCTCGTGTCTGGAAAAGGGACAAAATGTCAAGAAAAATAGTCACCTGCACAAATTGTGTCCAAGGCTGGAGGATGGAGTCTTGCATGTGGGAGGACGGCTTAGCAAAGCAGCACTGCCTTTGGAGTCTAAGCATCCTATCATTCTGGCAAAAGACCTTCATATTTCTACCCTGCTGCTGAGAAATATACATCAAGAGGTAGGACACAGCGGCCGCAACCACATGTTGTCCAAGCTCAGGGAGAAATACTGGATGACAGGAGCAAGTACTGCCATTAGGAGAGTTCTGTCCAAGTGCACCATCTGCAGAAGACTTAATGCCACTCCAGTTTGCCAGCAGATGGCAGACTTGCCCACAGACCGACTCAAGCCTGATGAACCTCCATTCACATGTGTAGGGGTTGATTATTTTGGACCCATCGAAGTGAGGAGCAGGAGGAGTACAGTGAAGAGGTATGGTGTCCTATTTACCTGTCTTGTATTGAGAGCTATTCACATCGAGGTGGCACCTTCTCTGGACACTGACTCCTTCATAAATGCACTAAGGCGTTTTATAGCCAGAAGAGGACAGGTCCGCGAGCTGCGCTCTGATAATGGGACAAATTTTGTGGGTGCAGAACGTGAGCTAAAAACAACGATTGCGCAGTGGAACCAGGCACAGGTGCATGATGTGTTACTTCAAAAGGGCATTAAGTGGACGTTCAACCCCCCTGCTGGATCACATCATGGAGGAGTGTGGGAAAGGCTTATTAGATCGGTGAGGAAAGTCCTGAACTCCACTCTCAAAGTACAACGCTTGGATGAGGAGGGACTCCACACAGTTCTTTGCGAAGTGGAAGCCATTATTAACAGCAGGCCCATCACCAAGGCCTCCACAGATCCTAACGACCTGGAAGCACTGACGCCGAACCATCTGTTACTGCTTAAAAACCAGCCTTCATTACCACCTGGAGAGTTCCAAGCAGCAGACCTGTATGCACAGAGAAGATGGAGACAAGTCCAGTACATATCTGATCTGTTCTGGAAGCGCTGGACAAAGGAGTACCTGCCTCTGTTACAGGAACGACAGAGATGGACTGGAGTCCAGAGAAACCTTGTCGCAGGAGATCTAGTTTTGCTAATGGACAGTACTGCACCTCGTAATTCTTGGATTATGGGACGTGTCTTGCAAACTTTTCCAGATCGCAAGGGATTTGTGCGTCAAATTCGGATTAAGACAAGAACCAGTTGCTTGGACAGACCCATATCCAAGGTGTGTTTGTTGCTGGAGAAGGAGGAGGCAGCATGAGGACGTTGCTGACCTCTATATGGACTTTGTGTTTTCGGACGTCAGATGGACTTTGCACTAATCGGTCATGACGACCAGAAGAAGGAATATTCGTTGTAATGACTTTTCATGGACTTGAGCAATTTATTAGACATTTTTGCATTATCGTTGAAATTGATATGATGATTTATTATGTCTCCTATTGTGTTTTGAAGTGTGAATTATTATGTGAGACCTAATAATTAGGGGCTGGTGTGTAAGAGACATACAGGCTGAAGATGAGCAGCACGGTGTGTTAGAGTGTGTGTGTGTTGCAGAGGGCGTGGTTCACCTGGGAGTGGGCGTGTGCACGGTGCGGAAGTGTGTGTGCGTAAAGGTGGGCACTCACCGGTGACGCAGATGAGAGAGAGAGAGAGAGAGAGAGAGAGAGTCAGGGTTGGGAGTAGCCGTCATTTTTGTTGACCGCTACCGCTACTCATTCATTCATTTATCACCCTTTTTTCCTGTTTAATCCGCCAGTCTCATTTTCACGTTTATCCATCCTTGCTGCGCTGTGATAGCTCTGTGCTGTTTTGTTACAATAAATGCACCTAAGCATATTTGGATCTCAGCGTATCTTTAAAATAATCTACTATAGCGCGTCACAAATCTACGTACCTGAGGACCCAAACCTCATATACTCTCAGCGGCTAAAAGGTTTGCGTTTGGAAGCCGCAACAATGACGTTGTAACGTTGTAATGACGTTCGCGAGTGTTTACTGGTGGTGAGGATTTGGCAGATGCAATTCTCCTCTGACGCTCATTCTTTTCCTTTTTTTAATGCATAACATAGCCAGTAGCCCTTGCTCTTCTTCAAAAGGCTGATGCTCAGTAGGCCTACCTCGTTTCATTTCGTACCCCCTCTACAGTCTGCCATTGTTTGTCTGGTAAACTTTGTTGATGTCAAGAGAAGTGTTTAATTGCCAACACTGTTCTCTATCCTATATGATGTGCGGCCACCCACCACTCAAATAACTTTTCATGCCATTTATTTTTCATTTCTTTGAATATTCTTAATTAGGGAATTAATAAAATTAATAAAGGGAATTACAAAATGAAGCCAACGCCAAGAATAGGCCTACTATGAAATACTCTGGACGCGAACTCGGGTCGCTGGTATCACAGGACAAGGCTAGACCATTCCCCCAGCCGCTGATTCCTGATTACGCGATAATACATAGATAGTGATAGTGTAGATAGTGTAAAAATGTGTTGAAATATATATATATAAATATATAATAGCCACAGTAATAATAGATAGCAATTCATTGAATTATTTCATTTGCATCATTTAATCTTAGACCCTTAGTGAAAATATACGCAGTTTGTACTTCATATATGTACATTTATGACAACATTGTGAGGACTAGGCTTGGCGGAACCTTCTGATGGTACACTTGTTGCTGACAGATGGGTTTGTTTGGTCGGATAAGTTGCCATGGTTACTTAGCGGAGATTCCCTTAAGTCACGTTCATGGAACGCAACTCTGGAGTTTTTTGTTTGTTGTTTTGTTGCCGTGACATTTGTTGCGTGTGCGTGAGATTGATGGTGAGATAGATTGATGCGTGACCAGAGTTGAACACGAGTAATGTCAACTGGAGCCGTGTGTGTGTGTGTGTGTGTGTGTGTGTGTGTGTGTGTGTGTGTGTGTGTGTGTGTGTGTGTGTGTGTGTGTGTGTGTGACCTAAAGTTAAATTTGACTTGCTGAAACCTGCAGATACCCTGGAACCAGAACTCTCGTAAAACGTAAGCGTGACACATGATTATTTGTAATTCCAAGGAGCCTCTCCTGGAACCGTCACCTTATCGTGGTGGAGAGGTTTGCGTGTCCCTGTGAACCTGAGGGCTGTGTTGTCTGGAGCCATGTGCTCCTGGTAGGGTCTCCCATGGCAGAGTGGTCTCAGGTGAGGGGCCAGACTAAGAGGAGGAGACAGCCTCTATGACGTGCCTGGAACGCCTCCCTTGGGAGGTGTTCCAGGCACGACCAGTGGGGAGGAGACCCCGGGGAAGACCCAGGACTAGGTGGAGAGATTATATCTCAACACTGGCCTGGGAACGCCTCGGGATCCCCCCGTCAGAGCTGGTCAATGTGGCCCGGGAAAGGGAAGTCTGGGGCCCCCTGCTTGAGCTGCTGCCCCCGCGACCCGACCCCGGATAAGCGGACGGCGATGAGGATGAGGAGGTAATTCCAAGGAGGATGTGGAGGAGGAGGAGGAGGAGTGAGTCAGCCATAAACTGCATGAGGCCGTTCTATTTATAAACCACAAAGATTTTCCTGATCACGTAAAGATGCCGGAGGCTGCGGTCGGGACCGGAAAGACTTCAGGGTGCTACTTGATTTATTGATCTCATAAGAAGCCTGTAGAGGCCTACATGCTGACTTGCAGGGCCTGGACAAGCCTACACTGCACATACAGACCTACTTTATGGCATTGCACCACCACTGCTATTGGTCCTATGGGTGTTATTCTGATATTGAGGCACATCATGATCACTGTCCTATAGGACTACTGCTCACAACAGAGACTAACGGGGAAAACGGGGTATAGCGTCCGACAGGCTTTAGCTGGGACTCGGGACACGCAACTCAAAATCGGGACGTCTGGTCACCCTAACCTAATAACTAAACTAACCGTCTCTAACCTAATAACTAAACTAACCGTCTCTAACCTAATAACTAAACAAACCGTCTCTAACCTAATAACTAAACTAACCGTCTCTAACCTAATAACTGAACAAACCGTCTCTAACCTAATAACTAAACTAACCATCTCTAACCTAATAACTAAACTCACCGTCTCTAACCTAATAACCAGCGCCGTCGTATAGGGGGGAAAGGTTATGACAATTATAAGGGCCCACAGCCCGCTAGGGCCCACACACAGCCCCCAGTAGCCTCTATGACAAAATGATTATGCATACACTGAACTAATATATATTCATATGAATGAATCCGAATTAAAACAAAGCCACAAATCATACAATATTCTAATTTTAATAATTTCAATAATCCCCTTAGCCCCTTCTTAAAAAATGTTGACGGGGGTGGGTGGGGCGTTCGATCGCGGACGAGCACTTTTGCGGGCGCGATTGTTGAAGAACACTCAGAGGGCACTTTTTAATACGAGGCAAAAAGGGCAGGGGCTCAAGCACCCCTAGGGCCCTATGTGTGCACGTGCCTGGGTCTTCCCATGGTTCTTCCTCATCGGAAGTGAGTGAGCGATGAGACTTACAGAGAACAGACAAGCCAATTGAAACTTTAATTGAGATTAGATGAGGCTTGTTGTTGTTTTTGATATTTGTTTTACAACAACGTATTCCATGTGCTCTTTGTTTCACTTGCACATTTAAGTTAAATGCTACATATTTACCTGTGGACTATCTTGAGCCAGGACACTTTGTTTTTTGCATATCAGTGCTTGATTGTTAAATACAATAAAATACCCACACCTATTTGTTGAGTGGTTAATTGAAAATGTATTTGCAATCAGAGGTGTAATAACATGTTGCAAATCAGGGAAATGAGAATAGGACAATTAATAATACATAATTTACACAATAATAGGCCTGCTCTGACTTGTTAAGTTGTTAAATGTAAAAAATGAAACAAATTGGGTGTATTACACCAGGCACCGTCAAGAACACTGAAAAACAAGAACATTTAAGGTGGCAATGAATGGGGGAGAGGGGCCCACACCGATATTCTTTCAGGGGGCCCAGAATTCCTAGCAACTGCCCTGGTCATGACCAGCAGGTGGCGGTGTTGACCGAAAAATTTAACTCCAACGCAACACTGCTGCTGAAGTTGGAACGACGACTACAGTAGAAGACTAACATCCACATTCCTGTTCAACAGATCTATTGAGGCATTGTTCTCATCTGAAGTTATCTAGTTTAGAGATAAGATCAGATCATACTCTTTAACATTACAACTACACTTTTTTGTATTTGTGTCAGAAAATCCAATCAAAGTTATCCCATAATTCTTTGCATTTTGTAGAAAGCATGCGAGCCAAGGGTCATTTCAAAATTGCCAAATCAAAGAACTTGATTCAGTCTCGTCCTCAAAGATCGTGGCAGCTCTTTATTTAATCACAGATGAATGCAGCTGATGCACGATTCACCCCAGAGTGACTTTAGACTTCACCTCCACCAAGATGGAGCAAGACTTTAAAGAGAACTCACAGTGTTCTGTATTCTCCTTATGAATCCACTCCTCTCACTCTGGTGATCAACACGTCACACTCCTGCAGCCTCACTCCTCTCACTCTGGTGATCAACACGTTACACTCCTGCAGCCTCACTCCTCTCACTCTGGTGATCAACACGTTACACTCCTGCAGCCTCACTCCTCTCACTCTGGTGATCAACACGTTACACTCCTGCAGCCTCACTCCTCTCACTCTGGTGATCAACACGTTACACTCCTGCAGGGCCTTGGAGCAGCAGGTGTCTCTGGCCCCGACCCCGGGGGCCTAGGAGACCCAGAGGGAGACCAGAGGGAGACCAGAGACCCAGAGGGAGACCAGAGGGAGACCAGAGGGAGACCAGAGGCTGCTGGAGCAGGCGGAGGAGCTGCAGTCCAGGCTGCGCCACATACACATCTAAACACAACTGGACGTTCCTTCCAGAGAAAGATCTAAAGATCCTCCCACACGAGGTTCTGCTGTTCTCCGTTGAAGCAGCAGCTCCAGCAGGTCGTCACAGACCTGGGATCAGACCTCTGCTGGTTCCGTGTTACACAACAATTTCTCTCAGACACGCCAAAGTCAATTCAGCCGTGTGTGTGTGTGTGTGTGTGTGTGTGTGTGTGTGATAGATACAGATAGAGATACATGCACCTGCACATCCAGACACACATCAGCCCCCCCCACCCCCCCCCCCCCCCCCCCCCCCGTCACCCGGTGGGGGCTGACCTCTGACCTCCGGCGGCGTGAGCAGAGCTCCTCACAGAGCAGTGTGTGTCGGACCCTCGGGGGCCCGGGGGCCTCCAGAGGGGGCCGTCCTCCGCTAATTAAACCGGGGGGGGGGGGGGCCCGGGGCCCCCGTCATGATCACCGGTGAAGGAGTGCTGAACCTCCCCCTGTGACGGCGTGTTCTCTCCTCCTGAGCCGCGCCCTGGGCCGAGCGGGACCAGCTGTGGAGCGTCATGTGAGTTCTGCTCTGAGCCTCCCTGCTCCTCCTCGCTCTCTTTAGATCTTATCTCTCTCTCTGTTTATCTGTCCCTCCCTCCTCCTAATGTCCATCTGTCCTTCTATATTTATCTAACTGTGTGTGTGTGTGTGTGTGTGTGTGTGTGTGTGTGTGTGTGTGTGTGTGTGTGTGTGTGTGTGTGTGTGTGTGTGTGTGTGTGTGTGTGTGTGTGTACGCGCGCGCGAGCGTGTGTCAGGCCTGCAGAGTAGAGTCCAGCGCCTGGAGGGCACCACGGCGACGCTGCAGCGGGCGGCCTTGCTGCCTCACCCCTTCACCGCCTCACCCCTTCACTGCCTCACCCCTTCACCGCCGCTCCCCGAGCAGCCGTCGGGCTCCTCTCTCTGAGGAGGAGCGGGAGGCGAGCCACCGCCGCCGCAGCGGCGTAAACAAACTCCTCCCTCACGGCGGCAGCAGGACGCAGCTGCTGCCGAGGGCCCTGGTTTAGGGGCCCGCTCAGGGGCCAAGGACGGCTTCCTTATTGGGAACTTCCTCCATAAAGATAAAGAACAAAGGCGTGGTGTTTTGGTCAGCGAGTGCCAGCAGGAACGCGGCGCACTGGCGGCGCGGGGCGGTGCTGATAACGGTGTTTTGAGCTGACGTGTCTTTGAGGTGGGATGAGGACACGCTACGGCTGAACGTTCCTGTCTGGCTGCTGACCGTTGGGTTGTTGATTTGATCTTTAATTCCTACCTCAACTTACCGTGTAGACTCAGATCACTAGCTTGGTGATCAACCAGGTGTGTGTGGAGGTCTGGTTAGTGAGGTGATCGGGAGGTCTGGTTAGTGAGGTGATCAGGAGGTCTGGTTAGTGAGGTGATCAGGAGGTCTGGTTAGTCAGGTGATCAGGAGGTCTGGTTAGTGAGGTGATCAGGAGGTCTGGTTAGTCAGGTGATCAGGAGGTCTGGTTAGTCAGGTGATCAGGAGGTCTGGTTAGTCAGGTGATCAGGAGGTGACCAGGGTGCACAGGGCAATGGCAACGGTGATAGCTAGTGGTATCCCGATCCCCGTGACTCAGGAGGAGCGCTCCCAGACCCGGGGGGGGGTGGAGGTCGAGCAGGAACGGGAGAACTCCAACCTCTGCTTCCTCTGCTCCTCTCCTCCTCTGACCGCGTCCTGTGGGTTCATCTGGAGAACAAAGCTTTGACTGCATCTTTTCGTCTCAGGTCCCAACATGCGCTTTGCCGCTACTGTGGGTGCTCCTCCACCACCACTCCTCCTCCTCCACCTCCTCCTCCTCCACCTTCTCCTCCACCACTCCTCCTCCTCCACCTCCTCCACCACCACTCCTCCTCCTCCACCTCCTCCATCTCCTCCTCCACCGCTCTTCACCTCCTCCTCCTCCACCACTCCTCCTCCTCCACCTCCTCCTCCACCACTCCTCCTCCTCCACCACTCTTCACCTCCACCTCCTCCACCACTCCTCCTCCTCCTCCTCCTCCACCACTCCTCCTCCTCCACCGCTCTTCACCTCCTCCTCCTCCTCCACCCTCTGGCGGTGTAGGCGCGGCCCATAGTGCAGCAGTGAGGATTTATTGTTGTATTTTATTACTTTTACAGTTTCAAAGGAGAGGGCGTCGCCAGACACAGGATGTGACCTCTGGAGGCGGAAGAGTGGACAAATCAGAGCGGACTGCTCTGGTGGTTCACAGGATCTCAGCCAATCAGAGTGGACTGCTTATCAGGTGTCTTCACATTTATTCTCGCTGTCTGTCTGTTTCTCTGTCTCTCCCTCAGCACAGTGCTGTGAGGGAGCCTCCCTCGCTGGTCCAGGACCTGGGGGGGGGTCTGTGCCCGGGCGGGGGGGGGGGGTCTGTCCCCGGGCAGGGGGACCACCCAGTGAGTCTGGAGGGGATAAGCTGAGCTTCCCTCAGGGTCCCGCGGGGGCTCATGTGACTCTGGGGGGGTTGATCTCTACTGGGGAGAATAATGGAATAAAGATCTCAAAGCTCTCGCTTTGACACCAGCGCTAGTAGCTTTAAATGGCCTGGACACTTCTGTAGTCAATGATACCAATAAAAGCCCTTCCTTTGATGCTATATTCTACACATAAAACATGTTGGCCGTACCTCTCTCTGTTCAAGACTATGGCTATAGACAAGCCCAAAGCCCAGCCTTTCAATGACCTTTTAATGTCCTCACATGTCCCTGGTCTTTGTACACCACTATGAATGGTGCCAGATCAATAAACTAGCCTGTGTTCTTTAACCCTGTGTGCTCTGTGTTTGGTCCTCGGACGTCGTGTTTCTCCGTGTGTAGAGAAGGTCCACTGGAGGAGGAGAGGAGCCCTGCAGCCCTATGGCGGTACAGGCCGTCCCGTCAACTCAAAGTTCTTCATTTGGTTTATCAACAGTTAAGCTGCTCACACACTACCCCCCCCCCCCCCCCTCCCCTCATGACTCATGAGTCTGACTGGAGAAGTTGATGAGTGGGAAGATCTGAACACCAAGAACATTTCACACTAGTGTCTGAACCTGAAGCTCAGACGTGTTCCTGATGTTATCTCAGACCAGTCATCCCAGTCTTTCCCACATTCCTGTGTTGACGTTTCCAGAGCTGGGAGGATCTAGAGGGTCACTCCCCCGCTCCGGCTCATCTCCAACCCCCCCCCCCCCCCCCCCCAAGCCGCCGTCCACGCCCTGCTGACCTCTGACCTCCAGAGAGAAGAGCAGCAGGTGGAGGCCCTCCACCCAGACCATCTCCATGTGGGTCTGGACAGAACCCGGGGAGGTCTGGGAGACATCCCTCTGCTTTGGATTAATCAATTAGTTACTAACGAAGGTCTTCTATGAGTGACACCTGGAAGGACAGCTTAGTGCTCCGAGACGCAAGGGCTGCTGGGTAAGGATGACGAGGTTGGTGCTAGGGTCCGGGCGGTCAGAGCCACCAGGTGTGGTTTCATGTTGTTTGATTAGTGTCCGGTCCAGAGAACGAGGACACGAGAAAGCACTTAAAGGAAGGCTGGATGACCCTCACACCTCCTTGGAGACTAATTGTTAGTCTGTTGTTTTAAAATTGTTACAAAACGAAAAATAAACCTTATTTCGTAGAAGTCAAGTTGAAGACGTTGTGAATATATACGGATCAAAGATGTGTGCTCTGAGGGGTCTACCAGTTTATTCGGAAAGTGAGACCAGTGAGACGTTGCATAGGAAGCATGGGCCCGTCTAGAGGCTGGGGGGGCCTGGACGGCCCACCGCTCGCACCGTGGCCTCTGCTGCCTCTTCTTCAGAGAACACCTCACTCATGAACTGGAAGACAGAAAGCCTCTATGAGCCTCTGATAGGGACACCAGGAGACCAATGAATCACTGACGTGGCCGTCACTCACCTCGGGAGCCCTCAGGCGGTTCTGGAGGAGGTACTGCCGGAACGCTTTGAACCCAAACATCTCTCTTTTCTCCTCCTGTGGGGAAGCACACACACTGTGTGAGGGTTAGGTCCATGTCTCTGAGCAGAACCCACCCTGGGGGTCCACGTCTCTGAGCAGAACCCACCCTGGGGGTCCACGTCTCTGAGCAGAACCCACCCTGGGACCCACCTTGGTGCTGCTTTGCTTTTGGATCTGGGGATCCTCAGGGCAGACGTTGGGGTCCCCAGAGCTTTCATCCTCCGCGCTTTTCTTAGGATCCTGAATCCGAGCGTCGGCCACAGACTTCTGTCTCCCTGCTTCTATCTGACAGAACAAGAACAACAGATCTGTTACTCCGTCTAGTGTGAACAGGTGTGAGCTTGTGTAAAACAAAATAAAAGTGGCAGACTCTGAAATTCAATTCATTACTCCATAAAATCTAAATGAACCTAAACAGGTGTGCTGAATATGTTGTACAAGTCTTCTTACCAGCGAGGCGTCCCACCCCCGGGACCTGAGGGCCAGTTTGCTGATGGCCTCCTCAGGCGTAGAACCGGGAGCTTTGGGTTCTCTGTTCACACACATGTCTGGGTCCAGAACCCACAGCACCTTCTGAAATAACTGGCAATGTTCAAATGCAGCAGTCAGGGGTTTGAATCCCTGGGTCAGACAGTGTGTTTAAACGCAGGCTTTGACCAAGAGAACATCCGCCCCATGTGATGGGGACCCCTCACTCACTCTTGGCTGGAGCCCCCTGTGGTTTTATGTGCCAAAACGTACTGATGTTCCTAACATGTGATAGGAACTGATGTTCCTAATATATGCATAATCATTGCATACTCATATATGTCCCTCTAGAAGGGCCCATGATACCTGCTCCGATGTCGGGTCATAGATTAAAGGTGACATATTATACCACCAGGTGCCGTTTTGAAAATCTGCCTCTTCTGACATCACAGGTGGGCGTGTCCACCTAGATGTGTGACGGACAGATGAGCAACGTTTGCTACGGTCCACTGGGTCGGCTGGTGGACTGGTCTACCCAGCGCACACATCTAGGTGGACATGCCCACCTGTGATGTCAGAAGAGGCGGATTTTCAAAACGGCTCATAGCGGCTGATCACACTCCCACCTGGCGGTATAATATGTCACCTTTTAAACTCCGCTGTGGCAGTCTCGATTCCTACTCTACTGAAAGGCCTACAATCCAACACCTGGCCCCCGGCGTGGCGCCCCGGGCGGGGCCCCCGAGCGTGGCCCCCGGCGTGGCCCCCGGCGGGGCCCCTGGCGTGGCGCCCCGAGCGGGGCCCCCGAGCGTGGCCCCGGGCATGGGCCCGGCGTGGCCCCCGGCGTGGCGCCCCGGGCGGGGCCCCCGAGCGTGGCCCCCGGCGGGGCCCCGGGCATGGGCCCAGCGTGGCCCCCGGCGTGGCCCCCGGCGTGGCCCCCGGCGTGGCCCCTGGCGTGGCGCCCCCGGGCGTGGCCCCCGGGCGGGGCAGACTCACCTCCGGAGGCATGCCTTGCTCGTAGTGCTCGTGGAGCCCCAGGGGGTGCTGCAGGAGCTTCCTCTCCACGGCGGCGACCCTCTGCCGGCGCGTCTGCTGCGCGGCGCTCTGTCTGGAGAGGCAGGCCTGCTCTGTAGGGGTCTGTGGGCCGGTCCGGGGCCTGGGGCTACTGCTGAGGAACACGGGCCCCGCCCCCCCGCCGGGCCCCGCCCCCCCGCCGGGCCCCGCCGCCCCGCCGGGCCCGCCCCCCCCGCCGGACTCAGTGGGCTCTCCTTCACCGCCCTCAGCTTCCACCGCGAGGTCCAGGAAACGCCATCGAGTGACGTCCAGGGCGGGCTTCCTGCGCCCGGCCGCCTTCAGGTACTTGACCTGCAGCCTCTCCTTGTACCTGAGGGCCGTCTCTGGTTACACTCACGCTAGCACGTAGAAATACAATGAACTAGAACCTGCTCTTAAGTGTGCTGAAGTATTTAGACTTAGTGAAACCGCGTCTCTATCTCCTCACTATCAGAGCGGAGGCCTCTGAGCTGCAGTGATATCCCTTTCTCCTCGCCTATCAGCGAGGAGAAAGGGATATCCGGCTGTGGAACATGGACTTCACCATGTCCCAGGAGGACAGGAACATGTGTGCCTGTTCCTACGCCTCAGAAACACACCCGTGTCTAAGAGTGAATGGCTCGAGTGAATCGACGCAAATGAGATAGGACAGCACTTTATCTACTTTATACGAATTCAACCAATACGAATCAAGTGAATAGTGCAGAAGGACGCAAGGAAAGGAGCTGTCACTCACACGGGACGGAGCGGTTGCCCCGCGGGGTTAGTCAGTGGATCCAGAGCGGGTTGGGAATCGGAAGGTCGCTAGTTCGATCCCCGTGGGTGTCGAGGTGTCCCAGAGCAAGACGCCTCACCCTGACTGCTCCCGACGATGACGCCTGCGGTGTGGATGTCGCCCTGTGAATGAATGGTTGTAAGTCGCTTTGGATATAAGCGTCATCAAAGAATCGCCTAAAAAAAGAAATCCTCTAAACACACGGACTGGGAGAACTGGGAGTAACTGGGGGGGGGACTGGGAACTGACCGCGTTATCGGAGCACTGCGCTCCTCTTGTGTGTTTCTGTAGCCATGGCGACAGGAGCCGAACGGAATCGGGCCTATGTTGTTCTGATATTATTATTATTTATTTATCATCAGTTCTATATAGAGAATCATTACTAGCAGCGAACCGTCCCACCCTAGGGGGTCTCTGCTCCCGTCACACCATATTGTTTCAGACCGTCATCGAAATATGTTCCTTAAGTAGTGTTGCCCGTTCTAGGCGGATGGATGTGAAGTGAGTGTCGAGAGTTAAATAGTAAAACACATCAAAGTAAAGGCTCTCTCTTTATTCCCACGTTCGCTAATCAATAAATATCCTAATCATACCGTCTGGTGGATGTTGTATCGGCGTTGACCACTAGAGGCCCCCCGTGGGTAGAGCCGCAGTTCCCCGCACACAACAACACACGGACACGCACACACACACACACACACACACGACCACGCTGGGGCCTCTCGTCACGGTTCCAAACACACCGGGTCCACATGATCAGACTCGATAGTCCCTTACTGGATCCCCTGCGGTGACTCAGTGGGAAAACGATCTGAAACGCATTCATCACTGAACTGGTTTCTGTTCCGTCTGAGCAGAGCCTGAATCAGCTTCACAGGGTGTGTGTTGGGCCTCTGACATCACCGTCGGGGTTGCCTGTTAGCAGCTGGCCCTGGGTCAGGTTGGCTGCGGTCCGTCTGTACTGTTTGTAAAGCCTTACAGTATGTTACAAGACTATACTTCAGAACGTCAGATACACTTTAAATGAGTTTTGACAAAGGTCATGGTTACGTAGTACTGGTTTAAAACGGCGACACATTCACCCAGAACTCTCCTGAACTCTCCTGAGCTCTCCTGAACTCAGGCTCTGGTGACCTTTGCCCGGCGACCTGCTGTGACCCGCGGCCGAGTCACCCACGTGCCAAACCTGGAGGTCTGCTGTGAACCGGTCTCTGTGAACCGGTCGCTGTGAACCGGTCTCTGTGAACCGGTCGCTGTGAACCGGTCTTTGTGAACCGGTCGCTGTGAACCGGTCTTTGTGAACCGGTCTCTGTGAACCGGTCTTTGTGAACCGGTCGCTGTGTACCGGTCCTGAGGCGCTGGTCAAACCCATCCTGGAAGGACCCTCACTGGAAGTTTACACGTGTGGAGGTCCAGAAGCTGTGAGGACCAGACGCTCTGAGGACCAGAAGCTCTGAGGACCAGAAGCTCTGAGGACCAGAAGCTCTGAGGATCAGACGCTCTGAGGACCAGAAGCTCTGAGGACCAGAAGCTCTGAGGATCAGACGCTCTGAGGACCAGAAGCTCTGAGGACCAGAAGCTGTGAGGATCTCCTCACAGCCCCCAGACGTCTGGACGTTCACGTCTGGACCGTCCGGTTCACAGCTTTCTAATTTTGTAATTTTCGTCTCACGTCCTTAGGTGTCCATTTGCTGACTAGCGAAGGAGTTTATGTGTCATGAATACCATAAAGTAGTTTTGAGTTGTGCTCTTGGCTGCGTGGCGTTTCACCAGGATGTCACACGGTGAGTTCTGGAAGAAGACCAGCCAACCCAGCCCACAGTAAAGCTAACATTAACCCAGGAGAACGAATACAGCCGCTTAAGGCTTGTGTGTTCAAGGTGGCTGCTGGATGCAGAAGTGATTCAGCGTGTATTCAGATAAATATTTAATGTAGAACAGATCTGACAGTCCTGATAACGTGTTTGTGTTCCTATCAGCTTTTATCCGTCCCCTGTGTCTCCACATTGTGAAGTGAGGCTTCCTCCAATAGATTCTTTAAGACACAAACAAACAGGGCAGTAAAGACCGCGGCACGGCCTTCATTTCCCCTCCTGAGACGTCCTATTTGTCGTCGACGCCGCCAAACAATTGGTGGAAGCCGGAGCGTTGTCCAGGACATGTTTTTGTTTAGAGGTCCCAGGATCGGAGTGCATGCTGCGGGGGAGAGTGGGTGAGAGGGCGACTGGAGGGGGAGGAGATCCTCAGAACTGGGGGGAGGGGAGTCCAGACGCCTCATTCATACCACATGATGTGGACCCCCGTTGGGCTGGGTTCCTCTGTGACCGTTCAGGTTCAGGAACTCTTGGATACGCAATTGTGGCCAACTGGGACCAAATCCATGAAGCGGTCCATTTGGCTTTTAGACCGGTCCGACCCCTGACCCCTGACCCTCATCCGGCTCCAGCTGTCCTCATTCCTCCTCTGAGTGCTTCTTCATCCTCTTCCTCACATCCTTCCCTGGAGGTTGGGCGGGGTTCCTCTCCCTCGCTCCACCAAAGGAGTCCATGCGTGATGAACGTTGTGAGGGTTCTCTCCCTGACTGTTACATAACCCTGCTGGACGCGGGCAGGCGGGGTCACCCCCGGGCCGGCGGGGTCACCCCCGGGCCGGCAGACCTTCTCTCTCTAACTTCACTCGTTGTGGAGGCATGAAAGGGTTGTGCATGGTATGGCGTGGTCGCATTACCCCCTTCCTGCCTCTGGAACAATGGCCGCCTGTCTCCTGTACGCCGTCAGGAGGGTGGGAACCAGTGTAGCCCCCCCCCCCCCCCCCAGTGTAGCCCCCCCTCCCTGTGTAGCCCCCCCCTCCCTCCAGTGGGCCCAGTGACCCCCCCCCCTCCCCTGTACCAGGGCAATGCAAATAAACTGAACCATTGTTAAGTTCTTCCAGAGGCTTTGAAGGAGCTACAGTATATGTAACCAAGCCGTACAGAGCAGGGAGAGCTCTGTGCGTTAGGTCGTGTAGAGGCGATTCTGTAAAGGAAAACGCAAACATTGCCAAGAAGCATATTTGTATTTATAATCGGGAGCAAATTAAAATCCTCAATCATACGCACAATCCATCTCTACTGGGAGTCATGAATTCTGTTCTTTCTCCAGCAGGGTTTGACTCTCTTCTGTAAGTTCCTTTGAGCAGTGTGATTATCTCCTAGGTACTCCAGGAATGGAACCAACACAAATCACCCCCCTGGCTGGCAGGTTAGCGTCTGGGCTGGTGCATTAATCACCCCCCCCCACCCTGAAAGGCCCCGTCTGGCTCCCTCCCCACAGCTCAGCCTGGGCTCCAGCCCCGGCCCCGCCAGGCGCCCTCCCGGCCGCGCCCCGTACCAGGCGGGAGGCCCTGGGGAGGGGGGGGCGTCTGTTCACCCAGCACCCAGCCCGGCCTCCAGGGAATGTCAACATTCTGATGGGCGGAGGTCAGGAGCGGTGCTGCCATGCAGGAGAACTGGAGTCAGGATCGGGACCTGGGGGTCATCTGGACCTGGGGGTCATCTGGACGGGGGGGTCATCTGGACGGGGGGGGTCATCTGGACCTGGGGGGTCACCTGGACGGGGGGGTCATCTGGACGGGGGGGTCACCTGGACGGGGGGGTCACCTGGACCTGGGGGGGTCACCTGGATTTGGAGAAGGTCTCTGTTCTGTTTCAGGACAGCCGGAGGGGAGCAGACGAGTCCCTGGTGTTTTGGACGGTTCCATTCTTAAGCGCTGGTTATGGTTCCGTAAGGGGGTGACGGACCCCTCACGTCCTTGCGGACCCTCCCTTGCGTCCACCTCCAGGGCCGGACGTGCACCTCCCAAAAATTGTAACCTTGCGTCGAGGCGACGCAGCGGCAAAGGCTGTGATTGGTCCGCTCACCGCTCACTTTATTAATTAGGAATAGCACTGAGTTGGTTAGTATGCTAGTAATAGTACAGTAGTAGTAGTAGAGCAATAGTAAGTAAGGGTTAGTTAGCTAGATAGTTATTTAGGTAGGTATATTCTTACTCCACACCGTGACACATTTAAACACATGAACTTTTGCCCAACAATTTTGAGGACATAGCATCTGGTATCTGCAGGTGTTTTTCTTCAGTTATGGACAGCTTCTGCCTGCAGCTTCTGGCCAGCAGACCTCCCCCACCTCCGGGCGTGGTCTTCATAAACACGTCCAGCTCTAGGGCCGCTAAGACTCTGAAACACCGCTGTTCTTCGTCGGGTCTTAACGGTTTCTGTAGTAGCACTAAAGTAGTATCTTACTTCCCGCTGATAGCGGCTACGATTAGATTAGATATGATTCTCGGTCATTGCCTTGTTGTTGTCATCATTTGAGTAAACAGAGGAAAGTCATCTCTCAGTGTTTATCAGCTGTTTTTCATCTTTCAAATCTGAATCATACCACATTCTCCTCCCTTTACTACTGTGTTGCTGTAAAGTTAAATCACAAACTATTTGGGTTAAGGAGCTTATCTTTACAGTCCGTTACACTCTGCTGCAGAATACCACGATTCAACTGTTGTGTAAATGTAAATGTATACGGCCTATGGAAATGTTCTCAGCTCCACTCGCTCTGAGATGACACGTTATTAAATAGTTCACTTTGCTGTGTGGTTCATGACCGGAGGCTGAATGGTGGAGACAAGCATGATGCTATTGTTGTTAGCTTGCCGTTAGCCCCTACTGGACATACTTTAGGACATGGAGAAATGGAAGAGGGGTCACATGGTTCCCTGTTATCATATGACTATAACAGGCTGAGTCTGGAGAATTTTGGCCTCTGTCACGACCAGGGAATCATTTAATTCACTTGTGACTGAACATTGTACCAGTATAAAAGCAGCTATTGTTTTGACCTGGGGTCATGTCTGCGAAGTGCGACGCTATTGGTGCAGCTCTGGTGGAGAGGTTAGAGAGGGTGATACGTTATGTTAGAGGGAATGATACGTTAGAGAGGGTGATACATTATGTTAGAGGGAATGATACGTTAGAGGGCGATACGTGTGTCTCCACAATAGAGGGCTTGTGGAGCGCAGACAACGTGGGGGAGAATTTTTTGATTTGTTACCAAATAAGAATAAGGTGGTCGAATGGAGTGATAACAACGCTCTCATCATTAACACAAAAAAGACAGAGGAGATTGTTTTTGGTGCACCACTAGAGACACACAGATCCCCCATTGCTGTTCATAGTGAACAGATCAACCAGGTCTGTTCGTATACATGCCTAGGAGTAATAGACCATCTTCTGTCATGGAAAGATCAGATTGAATCAGTGTGTAAGAAAACAAGGCAAAGAATCTATTTCCTTCGCCGTATGAGATCTTTTGGTGCTAGTAGAAGGATTCTTCTTTTGTTTTATGATTATGATTTGATTGTGTTCTTCAGTACTGAAGTACCACCTGGTGTGGACGTCTGTCTGTAGCCTTAAAGTCACAACTGCTACAACAACTAAGTATTTGTTCAAAGATTGTCAGACAACCACTTCATAGTCTGTATACCTCTACGTATGATAACAGCATTCTGAGGTTGGCAAGGGATGTCACCTCAACACCAGCCATGTGTTGTATAGAGAATACAGGTTGGTACAGTGTTCCAACACACAATAAGGTTAGACTAAAGAAGTCCTTTGTCCATCAGTCAACCTTAAGGCTAAAGGAGTTTAGCCATAGGTAAGCTCAGCGGTGGATATTTGCTCTCATCTGCGTGTGTCTATATATGTATTTGTGTTTTGTTTCCACTGTGTTATGTCGTGTGTAATGTGTATATGTGTTCTATGCATACAATGGCTGCTGGGTCGCAAGACAAATTTCAGCCAAGCTGACAATAAAGTTCTATATCTTATATATCATATCATTGACCCTCTCTGAATAAGAGTGTCCTTGTTTTGGGACGTAGGAATGGGGGTCGACTCCAGATCAGGATGAAGATGAAGCTGATTTAATGACGAGAGACGAACACAGTAAAGTAACCACCAGCTCCTCGGACACACACAGTGACGTAGAAGATGGCCGCCTGCCCCGTGAGCATAACGAGCTGAACCGCGTCACCCCCCCCCCCCCCCCCCCACCCCACCTTCCTCCATCAGACACAATGTGGCTGTGTTGCTATTGTCCTCCGCACCCCCATCACTTTTCTTTAGCATTTTCTTTTTTTTGTGCTGCTGTTGTTTAAACAGCTGCCCCCCCCCCCCCCCTCTGTGTACCCCCACCGCGCTCAGCACAATGAGGTACGCCCCACCACTAACGGCCACTTCCTCAGCTTCAAAGCCCTCATGTTCCATACTTTATGAATGGATGAAGTATGGGGGTTACTGTCTAGAGTCTACAAAGGCTCTCTTTTGGCAGGATGTCCCTGATCTAGTCCAGGCCTCCTAGCCCTAAAGGAGCAGTATGTGGCAGGCTGTGTTGGCTGGTACCTGCAGCTGTCGCCCGTGCTCTCCCCACCACGCCCTGCCGCGCTCCAGGGGGGGTCCGCCGGCCCCTGGAGCGCTGGTGTTGTGTGTAAACACGGCCCCCCCCCCCCCCCACCCCCCACACCCTCAGGTCCTATTTCAGTTAAAACGGGCGCTGCTGGGACATTCCAAGGGACCCCAACCCTCACCCTCGCAGCCTGTCCAGAGCGTGAATGATACCTCTCATATGAAGTTCATATGAATGATACCTCTCACATGAAGTTCATATGAATGATACCTCTCACATGAAGTTCATATGAATGATACCTCTCACATGAAGTTCAAATGAATGATACCTCTCACATGAAGTTCATATGAATGATACCTCTCATATGAAGATCATATGAATGATACCTCTCACATGAAGTTCTACATCAACAACACCTTGTGATGTTTACTACAGCTCTGCGGGCGATGGCCTCCTGGTCAGGTGTTTTATAACCTCCTTTAAATCACTTTGTTCCCCTTCATGCTTTATGATCACACAGTTTCTCTGATCGTAATAACCTCTCCATGCTGCAGGACAACAGAGTTCTGCACCCGTTAATATATATAAATAAAAATATATAGAAAGGCATCATATATGTTATTGTATTATTTGCTCTAATATGTTTACTGATTATAATATTTTATATTATATTATTATTATTATTATTATTATTATGTGTATTCAGTAAATGCAAGTGAATTCCCCCGCAAGTCAAGGACATGAGTTCCGCCGCAGTCTGACACACACACACACACACACACACACACACACACACACACACACACACACACACACACACACACACACACACACACACACACACACACACACACACACACACACACACACACACACACACACACACACACACACACACACACCATTCACCGGCGACTCCTTTATATTAGCCACGCCCAGAAATCAGTCGATGAAATTTAACATCACACTAAACGCGGATTGGACGCGTCTGACCAATCCAACGCGGAGGGGGTGTGGTATCAGAATGGTCCGTCTCGGAGCAGCCAACGGGGAGAGGGCAGAGCCTCACACGTCCCGTGCGATTGGTCGGCCGGGCCGAACAGCGCATCGCGGAGCCCCCCCCCCCGCTGAGCGGCTCTTAAAGGGACAGGAAGGGGGGAGAGGAGCCGCGGAATGTTCCTCACAGTAACGGACTGTTGCTGAACAGATTGTTTCAAAACATGTCGACGGCCCAGTATGTCAGTCCTATGACGAAATGACAGAATGGGCCTAATAGAGTTAGGGTTTAAACCCATTACGGGTAATCGTCCACGGTGACTCCTCACTACGACTGTTCACTACTACGAGCACGTGTTAATCAGCTTATGCTGCTAATTCATTCATAAGGTCCATGAGGTCCTCCAACCCCATCCTACCTCCACTATCACGATGTGCACACTCTCTGTGTTTATATGCAGACATGCTTACGTGTGTGTGTGTGTGTGTGTGTGTGTGTGTGTGTGTGTGTGTGTGTGTGTGTGTGTGTGTGTGTGTGTGTGAGCGAGAGAGGCGGGGGGGGTGTATTTAAAACATTATTTTTAAACAATATAAATAAAATAATAATCTCCAATTCGATGTGGTGCTGTATATGAGGTCCAGATGAACGGTTCAGAAGAACTGTTCAGATGAGCGGTTCTGATGAGTGACATCAGCTCCTCTCGGTCTCCTCAGGAGGGCGGAAGGGGCCGGACCACAGCGCCCCCCCGCTGCTCATAACCAGTGTCTCCTCCCAGCAGCCAGTCGACTCCCATTAGCCGCAGCCCACCGTGTGGACCAGCACAAGACCAGACCTCCTCCCAAGACCTCCTCTCAGACCTCCTCTCAGACCCCCTCTCAGGACACATTACGGAGGGACCGGGACGGCTTTGTTTTAGTTCCAGGTGCTCACGGTAGAAGAACGAAGCGGTTCTCCGGGTGATCCACCGGGCATGTGTCGTTCGTATCCGTGCCTCTGAATACACGACCTGCGGTTCTCTCTCTCCAAGTTCTGGTCCTTCGTGAGACTCTCCCCATCATCATGGCTCGGCGGTCGTGTGCTATCTACGCGACGGGGATCGTGTGCGCTCATCTGCTGGTGGTCGGAATCGTTCTTCTCGTGGCTCAAGTCTTCCAGACCGCGATCTACAGCCGGCTGAAGAAGGTGAGGCTCCCTGCTCTCATTCTGATCTGTCTGAAGCGCTCCGGTTCGCCGGTTGGTCCCGTTCGCCGGTCGCTGTTTATATCCAACATTTGAGACACAATGGGTGTTCTACGATCGGTATGTGTTCAGATACACGGTGTAGACCCCGAGTTTTGGAAGGTTACCGGTGTTTGGGGATCCACCCTCGGTGTAAGGGGGGTTACCGGTTTTTGGTCATCGAACCTCAGCCCCAACGAGTACCGCAACCATGTAGGAGATGAGCTGCAACATCTCCTACATGGTTCTTACTGGTAATGTGCCCGTTTTGAGGGTTACTGGTCGAGGAAGGGGGGCTCGTACACACACGACCCGATGGGTGGGGGACGGGAGGCGGTGACTTCGTCACACACTCGCCTGTGTGTGTGTGTGTGTGTGTGTGTGTGTGTGTGTGTGTGTGTGTGTGTGTGTGTGTGTGTGTGTGTGTGTGTGTGTGTGTGTGTGTGTGTGTGTGTGTGTGTGTGTGTGTGTCCCCTCACGGTGGGACGACGTCTTGATGAGACAGGTTTAAGCGATGTAGGTTTAGTAGACTAACATGCCGATGACTGGTCTGTTCCCGATATCCCATAGAGGAGAGGAAACCCAGGAGCGGTTCAGAGTCAGCGGGCGACCAGAAGTGATGTGGGCAGCGATTACAGAAAATGACAGCGTCCCTAATCCTGCTGCCACAGTATTCCGCTGAATTAAGTGTGCTTAGAAGTCTCCTTAATCTGATGCTGCTGGGTCTTTCCCTAATGATGAGGGCTAGCTGTGGGAGACACACACACACACACACACACACACACACACACACACACACACACACACACACACACACACACACACACACACACACACACACACACACCTTGCCTATGTGAACTAGGCGTGACACCACTTAAGTGTGTGGAATTCAACAGACTTCTTAGCCTGAGGACAGGATTTCTGTGATGTTGTAGTCAGCTGAGCTGTCACTGTGCTCTGAGCAGGGACAAAATACTTTTACCTTATCAACAAATAAATGTAATTATGCATTGACATGAATTGCTTCGTCACACACTCCATAAGTCCAAGTCTGGATTCGATCGATGTGTGTCTTAGAGTTGTTCATAAGGCCTACTTTCATAGATCTACAACGCATTGGGACAAAAACATGTTCCCAAAGTAGGACACGATAGCCTTTGTATGGTCGGATAAAACGTAGCGGGACATAAACAACTAAATAAGCGGAGCACACATCTCCCCACCGCCCAACGATAGGACGCCTGTCTCTCCTCCTCCTCCTCCTCCTCCTCCCCACCAGAACCACACAGAGAGCGCAGCCCCACCTGCCCGTGACCCGGACCGTGACCCGGTCTCCCTGGACCAGTGAAGGTCTTCCCAACCTCTCCCGAGGTCACCGTGTTGTGTTCACGCAGTAGAAGGTCTGTGGAGGCCTTGGTCTCCCCCCCCCCTCATCTGGGTGGGCCGGCCCTGATGTTGTTTTGATGTGCGGTTGAGCAAACAGAGCTCTGTCGTGGTGACCAATCACACGGCTCAATCCTGCGTCTGCATCTATGAGCTCTGGGCGCAGCCGACGCAGAACGCCGAGCGGGAAGTGGTGGTTTGTGTCGTAGTTCCTCATTGAGTCACGTTTCCATGACGCTGACGGGGGTCAGAGGTCAGACCATGACCTCACCACCTGATCATCTGGACCAGCGGCGTCGCTGGTCTCCGCTGGTCTCCTCGGAGTGTACGCCTGGCGCTGCTGCCCAGCCCCGACCGTCCTCTGAGGACGTGAGCCCCCCAGACACCCTCCCTGCTCCTCCTCCCCTCTGCTCCTCTCTGCTCCTCCTCTCTGCTCCTCCTCTCTGCTCCTCTCTGCACCTCTCTGCTCCTCCTCTCTGCTCCTCCTCTCTGCTCCTCCTCTCTGCTCCTCTCTGCTCCTCCTCTCTCTCTCCTCCTCTCTCCTCCTCTCTCTATGCTCCTCCCTGCTCCTCCTCTCTCTCTCCTCCTCTCTCTCTGCTCCTCCTCTCTCTCTGCTCCTCCCTGCTCCCTGTGAAGGTCACAGGTCACCTCAGATGTGGTCTAATGGAGTCAATAATATCTAAATCAATACAAGTCCTTCAGTCATTCATACCACATCGTGTTGGGTCGGTGCCGGCCACTGGTTTGTGCTGGCCACTGGTTTGTGCCGGCCACTGGTTTGTGCCGGCCACTGGTTTGTGCCGGCCACTGGTTTGTGCGGAGCAGGTCGTCAGAGGGCCTCCGGGCGCCACCTGAGCGGAGAGCAAACAGGATCTGATGAGGAGGCGTCGGAAACCACACCTCCGCTGGCCCCGCCTCCGACGGGCTCTAGCCCCGCCTCCGACGGGCTCTGGCCCCGCCTCCGAGGGGGGGGGGGGGCAGCGTCCACCTCCCCAACACTGAGTTTAGCATTGGTGCTCGTTTGTCCAGAAGGTTTGATAAATGTAAAGCACGTAGCTTTAGAGGCCAAACGTACAGGGCTGTAACTGGGGAGTCCCTGGCTAACGTAGCACTACATGTATTAGCTTAGGTAGTAGCCTATACATTAGAAGGCTACATGTAGTAGCCTATATGTAGTTAGGCTATATGTAGTTAGCCTATATGTAGTTAGCCTATGTAGTAGCTTCTATGTAGTTAGCCTATGTAGTAGCTTATATGTAGGTAGGCTATATGTAGTAGCTTCTATGTAGTTAGCCTATATATTGGAGCTAATATAGTTAGCCTCTATTTAGTAGCCTATATATATTTAGCCTATATGTAGTTATCCTATATCTAGTAGCTAATATAGTTAGCCTCTGTGTAGTAGCCTATATAGTTAGTCTGTATGTAGTTGTCCTATATCTAGTAGCTAATATAGTTAGCCTCTGTGTAGTAGCTAATATGTTGTAGCCTATATGTAGTGAGTGACTAGTTTCTAACTAGTTGTCCTAATATGTAGTAGCCTATACATAGTTAGCCTATAGGTAGCAGTCCTCACAGGGACCTTATCTGGTCACAGTAAGGCAGGCAGCCCGCTGCGTTGGGCGTTGTGTGACACCGTACTGACTCCACACTTCTCGTTCGGGGCTTTCCAGTTCAAATGACAACAGCACTTTGTTAAACATATGCACTAATGAAACCTCATGGCCCTCATGGAACCATCAGGTCTCTTAAACATTGCCCTCGGAGAGCTAATGTTTGTTTGGTTGTGTCTGGCGGAAACCAGTTTGGAAAGTTGACCTTAAAGGCTTTACGCACACACACACACACACATGCACACGCGCACTCACACACACACACACACACACACACACACGGCCCGTCCTTCTCACCCTCCGCCTCTCGTCCAATAGGAGATCACCCTGACGGAGAAGAGTCAGATGTTCGAGTCGTGGAAGAACCCCCCTCCCCCGGTCTACATGGAGTACTACTTCTTCAACGTCACCAACCCAGAGGTCTTCCTCAACGGGGGGAAGGCTGCCCTCAAACAGATCGGCCCCTACACCTACAGGTAGGACGTCCTGAGCCCTAGACCTACAGGTAGGACGTCCTGAGCCCTAGACCTACAGGTAGGATGTCCTGAGCCCTAGACCTACAGGTAGGACGTCCTGAGCCCTAGACCTACAGGTAGGACGTCCTGACCCACCAGCCAACTACTGGCCCCTAGACCTACAGGTAGGACGTCCTGAGCCCTAGACCTACAGGTAGGACGTCCTGAGCCCTCTCAGTACTGGCCCCTAGACCTACAGGTAGGACGTCCTGAGCCCTCTCAGTACTGGCCCCTAGACCTACAGGTAGGACGTCCTGAGCCCTCTCAGTACTGGCCCCTAGACCTACAGGTAGGACGTCCTGAGCCCTCTCAGTACTGGCCCCTAGACCTACAGGTAGGACGTCCTGAGCCCTCTCAGTACTGGCCCCTAGACCTACAGGTAGGACGTCCTGAGCCCTCTCAGTACTGGCCCCTAGACCTACAGGTAGGACGTCCTGAGCCCTCTCAGTACTGGCCCAGACTAGTCCTCGGTAGGAGGTCCTGTCCCGGAGGAGTGTGACATCGTTCTAAGCGGTGACTGAACAAACCGCGTATCAAGGACAGGAACACGAGGTCAGGAACATCGCTGTCCCACAGAGGAAGCAGGAAGCAGGCCGGGTTCCCCCACATGACTCCCGTCAGTGACGCACCGGCTCTGACACGGAGCCAGAGGGATCTGTCTCGTGTGGAACAGTGACCTCGCTGTTATTGAGGAACACAACCATGACCCACTAGGACTAGTGTTCCTAACAGAGGAACACTAAGGAACCTCACCCTGACCCACTAGGGCTAGTGTTCCTAACAGAGGAACACTAAGGAACCTCACCCTGACCCACTAGGACTAGTGTTCCTAACAGAGGAACACTAAGGAACCTCACCCTGACCCACTAGGGCTAGTGTTCCTAACAGAGGAACACTAAGGAACCTCACCCTGACCCACTAGGACTAGTGTTCCTAACAGAGGAACACTAAGGAACCTCACCCTGACCCACTAGGGCTAGTGTTAGGAACCCTAGTGGGGTCAGGGTTGGTGTTAAGAACCTAACCCTGATACTAAGCTCACTCGGGTTAGGAACCCTAACCCTGGTGGCCTTAGGGTTCTATGTATGTATGTTCTAACCTCACCTTTTCCACCACAGGGAGTACCGACCCAGGGAGAACGTGACCTTCCTGGAGAACGGCACCAAACTCTTCGCCCTGAACCCCAAAAGCTTCGTCTTTGTTCCTGAGAAGTCCGCCGGGGACCCCGAGGTGGACCTGCTCAGGACCATCAACATTCCTTTCGTGGTGAGTGGGTTCACGTCTGGTCTGGGGTCCCGTCCAATGGCTGACGAGCATGTGTTGTTAAACCGGGGAGAGCGCGGCTGATTGGCTCATCCTGGGCCCCGCCCTCCTCAGTACGTGTTCCCTGGGTCACGTCTCGGGCTCTTTCAGGATGTCGTTGTCGGTTGGCGTTCCAATCACAGAAAGGAACAACATGGACCCAACGCCCCTGACTGCTGTGTGCTCCCTGTGGTCTCTGCTAATGACCACTTCCTGTCCTCTCACTCTCTCATTACCGCCCTGTTGTCCTCTGCTAATGACCACTTCCTGTCCTCTCGTTCCCTCTGTCCCCCCCCCTCCCCCCAGGCTGTGACCAACGAGCTGAACCAGTACCCCTTCCTGCTCCGCTCGCTGGTCTCCATGTTCATGAACTCGGTGGGCATTGAGCTCTTCATGACGCGCACCGTCCACGAGATCCTCTGGGGCTTCAAGGACCCCCTGCTGTCACGCATCCACGTGATGCGGCCCGAGGTGGACGACACCTTCGGCCTCATGTGGAAGGTGAGCGGCCTAGGGGGGCTGGGCGGGGCCTGGGGGGCTGGGGGGGCGGGGGGTGCTGGGGGGCTGGGCGGCCTGGGGGGGCTGGGGGGCTGGGCGGCCTGGGGGGGGCTCGGGGTCCGCAGGGCGTTCCACCAGACGTCGCCCCCCTGCTACATGGGGAAGAGGTGGATTGAGGTCCATCACGTGTGTCCATCTTAACTGGAATGAAGATTTGGGATGAGCTGAACTTTAACTTCTGTCAGGAGTCTCGGTAGTAGACAAGTCAGTTTAGTGTCTCCAAGTAACGATCAAGTAAATATAACACAACACTAGCAGAGGAGCGCAGCGTGAGGAGGAAGCGATACTGTCTGCGTGCTGATGCTGGAGGCCTCATTTCCTGTTTCTGTTCAGCTGTCAAGGCCAGTGTCTGCTGCTCAGGAAGGTCTTTAAGAGAAGAGAGGTAACCTCACAGGTTACCACAGGTCGGCAAGCCCGTGGTTCTCATGGGATATGAGATGATTACTAATGAGATCCAAGTATTGAATCTAGGATCTCCAGATCCTGTCCACCTGGGCTGTAGGGCGGCTCTGGACGGCGGCTCCGCCTTCAGAACTCATAACAACGTCCCCGCCAGGAGCCCTCTTCTTCTTTTGTGGTTTCAAGCGGTAGAAATTCTCCACAATCTGAGCTTTAAGACCCTTTTAGAAAACGAGTGTTTCTTCATGTTCGAAGGACGTGAGCCGTCAGAGTTCTGTCCTGGTTTGTTGTTGTTTAGCGGACCTGGTGGAACGAGTCGGGGCCGCGCCGGACGTGTGGTAACACGCGCTGCGTTACGCTGTCGGCAGCTGCACCCTTTAACCGTTTCTTTTCCCTCCCACAGAAAAACGGTACCCATGAAGGGGAGTTTGTGTTCTACACCGGAGAGGAAAACTACCTGGACTACGGGAAGATCGACACCTGGAACGGCCTGAGGTACGCAGCGCCGACCGGCCGGCCTCTGGTCAGCTCTCCGTTTCCAGAGGGCTCCTCTCTTGGAGGAGATCAATTAATTTGCGTTAGTTTGGTCGCTGACCCGATGAGTCCTGTTTGGATAGCACCGCCGTCTGTTTGCTGAGTCCAAAGTATTCAAAGGCTCCTGACCCGAAGCGTGTCTCCTAGCACCGTGGCTCCATCGACCTCACACTCCTATCTGCTGCTCCGGTCCCCTAGGGAGATGTCCTGGTGGTCGTCCAATCAGAGCAACATGATCAACGGGACGGACGGCGCCGTATTCCACCCTCTGATCAAAAGGAACGAGCTGCTCTACATCTTCGCTGCCGACCTCTGCAGGTAGGAATACAACGTGTGTGTGTGTGTGTGTGTGTGTGTGTGTGTGTGTGTGTGTGTGTGTGTGTGTGTGTGTGTGTGTGTGTGTGGGGGTGGGGGTGGTGTGTGTGTGTTATGTTCCCTGCAGGCTCGTGTGTGTGAGATAGCTGTAGGATTGATTGGGGTTGCGTCAGGCCGGGGCCACAGACTCTTGCGTATCACGAGTCCTGATAATGCAGGGGGGGGTCGTTGTTGCAAGGTCGTTGTTTACTCTCCGTCGGGCGTGTCAGCGCTCCTCTTCTGGGCGGGGCCAGGGCTCCAGGACACGCCCCTAGAAGGTCACCTGGCAGCAGCGTCACTTAGCAACACGATGGGGGAAATCAAAGTTCTGCTTTCGCTGGCGTTAGTCTGTGACATGAAGCACCTGACAGAAGAGGAGGACCGTGTGACGGGTAAAGGCTCCACTAACGAACCCCCCCCCCCCAGGTCCATCCACCTGGGCTACGTGAAGGACGTGGACGTGAAGGGCATCCAGGCCTACCGCTTCGCCCCGCCCGCCGACGTGCTCATGAACCCCACGGACAACCCCGCCAACCAGGGCTTCTGCGTCCCCGCCGGGGACTGCCTGGGCACGGGCGTGCTGAAGGTCAGCGTGTGTCGAGAAGGTAGGACCCGGAGCTGGAGCCCCCCACAGAGACAGACCTCTGGAGATAAGACCACCACAGACAGTTAGACCACCACAGACAGTTAGACCACCACAGAGACAGACCTCTGGAGCTAAGACCACCACAGACAGTTAGACCACCACAGACAGTTAGACCACCACAGAGACAGACCTCTGGAGATAAGACCACCACAGACAGTTAGACCACCACAGAGACAGACCTCTGGAGTTAAGACCACCACAGAGACAGACCTCTGGAGCTAAGACCACCACAGAGACAGACCTCTGGAGCTAAGACCCCCACAGAGACAGACCTCTGGAGCTAAGACCACCACAGACAGTAAGACCCCCACAGAGACAGACCTCTGGAGCTAAGACCACCACAGACAGTTAGACCACCACAGACAGTTAGACCACCACAGACTAGACAGACAGTTAGACCACCACAGACTAGACAGACAGTTAGACCACCACATATAAGACAGATACAAGAGAAAGGGGGATTCGTTGAAAGGGATTTTTAAAAAGGTGCTTTGAGGGATTTTGAGGGATGTTAAGAAAGCGGTGGTGGAGCTGGAGGCAACGATCCAGAGTAATGAATAACCAGTACGGGTTACCAAGGCGTGGCTGCTGCTGGTTCAGACTAGTAGACTAGTAGACTAGTGTTCTCCACCAAAGCGTGGCTGTGACCCCCCCCCTAACCCGGCTGCCCCCCCTGCAGGCGCCCCCATCGTGGTCTCCTTCCCCCACTTCTACCAGGCGGACCCCATGTACATCAACGCCGTGGAGGGCCTGACCCCCAACAAGGAGGAGCACGAGACCTACCTGGACCTGCAGCCGGTGAGACCCTGCCTTAAGAGGACTAAGGGCTCTTAAAACCAACCTGCCTTAAGGGCCACGCTCACCCAGAGACCTAAGGGCTATAATGTTAATCATTTCATTCTGTTGATGCTCTATTTGAGTTATTTATTGTAGATATTATGGACGTTACTGCCAGTCTCCATGTTAATAATTACATTCTGTCAATGCTGGTTTAAGGTCCGCCTGTCGGTCGCTGGTCTTGTGTTGTCGTCTCAGAACGATGAAACTGTAGCGAGTGTTTACCGTTATGACCCCTGACCCCTGACCCCTCTAAAGACCCCCTCTCCCTGTCCCCCTCCAGACCACTGGGGTCCCCATCCGAGCCTGCAAGCGGGCGCAGCTCAACATCATCGTGAAGAGAGTCAAAGGTTTCCCGTGAGTTGAATTCCGTCACATCTGCTGACCCGCTGATTCCATCTGGGGGCGTCTGACCCTTTGACCTGCGACCCCCTGTTGACATCTCCCCCTCCCTCTGTCTTACAGCAAAACTAAATTAATCAACGAGACCATTTTCCCCATCATGTTCGTCAATGAGGTGAGACCACACACACACACACACACACACACACACACACACACACACACACACACACACACACACACACACACACACACACACACACACACACACACACACACACACACACACACACACACACACACACACCTCCACCTGCAGGGATGCTGTCATGGAATGACCCCCTCCTCCCCCCCCCCCCCCCCCCCCAGACGGCCACCATCGATGACGACTCAGCGTCTCAGATGCGGACGCTGCTCCTCATCGTCACGCTGGTCTCCAACTTCCCGCTGCTCATCATCGCCATGGGCCTCATCCTCCTGCTGGTCCTCGTCATCCTCTTCTGCAGGAACCGCCAGAGAAAGGTACGCCCCCCGTCGCCCCTCCCCCCGTCTCCCCTCCCCCTGTGTCCCCCTCCCCCCCTGTGTCCCCCTCCCCCCCTGTGTCCCTCCCCCGTCTCCCCTCCCCCCGTCTCCCCTCCCCCTGTGTCCCCCTCCCCCCCTGTGTCCCCCTCCCCCCCTGTGTCCCTCCCCCGTCTCCCCTCCCCCCGTCTCCCCTCCCCCTGTGTCCCCCTCCCGCCCCGTGTCCCTCCCCCCCTGTGCCCCCCCCCCCCCCCCCTGTGTATGCTACATTAGCAGCGTTAGCTCGTGGGGCAGCAGGGCAGTAGGACGTTCTGGGAGGTGTGTGGATATGAAGCAGGCAGACGTGTATCTACCAACTACCTACTAACTGATCTGCACTAACCACCGGGCTGTCTGCATGCTAACACCACGCAGCGCCAGCAGCACGTCCAACTTAATTCATTTTGTTTCAACCGTGGATCAAATTGTGTATTTTCTGACAGTCAAAGTTATTTTTAGATGTATATTTATATCTCTCTCTGGGAGTGGGTTCAGCTTAGTCCCCTTATTGTCCGTACTGTAGGTGAGCTAGTCCCAGTGCTACATCAAAGTGCACGGCTGTCTGCAGCCTGCAGCTCACTGCTTATCGCTGTTTGTCTGTCAACGACCTGCAGGGAGGGGTAGGGTGCTACAGGTCACTGACCGCAGGTCCACCACCTCCAGACGATGGTACTGTAGGTCGTTAACTGAAGAGGCTCGTTGACCTGTTATGTGTGCTATAGACACCGCTGCTAATTAGCATTTTAAGACGTAATTGAAATGTGATCTGATTTTTTTATAATTTTGTAACCCCCCCCTTTTTTTCCCTTTCTGTTTTAGAATGAAGTAAAGCGTATTGATTTTAATGAAGCTTTTCATTCTTTTGCTGTAAGTCCTCATTTTTGCCTTGTTTGCTGTTATTCTCTATAATTTGATATTGGTTCTTTGCTTGTTTGGTATTTAATTCTCCTTACGGGGCGTAGCGTGTCTTCATGTGTAATTCTCATTACTGTAATGTGAGTGTATTGGTCCATTCAGCACATCGCTTCTGTTCTTAAAACATTAGTCTCAAAGTTACTTTCCTCATTCTTACTGTCGGTGGAGTCCTAGTTGTTGTCGTGGTGATGCATGTGAAGCCCCTCCCCCGCTGCGGTGGGGGAGCCAATCCCCTGCAGCCCCCGCTAACTTCCTGTGTGCGGCCGGCCTCTCTTCCTGTGCAGACGACCAAGGATGACCAGGCCTACACGCAGGTCAGCGACAAGCCCGAGGAGCCGTCAGAAGCCCCCCCCCACAGCCAGCCGCCCCGCAACGGCTCCTACATCGCCATGTCTCCTGTGGAGGCGCAGAAGTGCTGATGGCCCGGGACGCCGACGGCGGGGGGGGGGGGGGGTGGCAGCTTAGACTAGTCTGATGAGGGAGGGGCCATGGGGCCATTTTGGGCAATGGGGGGGCTATGCATTGGGATAAGACCCCCACCTCCCCCGTCAGTGTGGGCTGCTGCCCCCCCCCACCCCCCCCACCCCCTCCCTGGGACACCAAGCCTCCCCCTCCCTAGGGTGTCATGCCAACGTCCCCCCCCCCCCCTCTCCCTGGGACGCCTCTGCCTTACCTGCTGAGAACGGCCTTCTGTTGGACATCACCATTCAACTCCCCCCCCCCCCCCCCCCTACATACACGCACTCTGGTCCTGGGGGGCTCCCCGTGGGGGTGGGGGGGGCGAGGACACTTGAAGTTCCATCGGTTGCGTCTGGACCACATGAGCCGGTCCCAACGGGCTCCGAGCAGACGGCCAGTATTCTCTCAAGGACTGACTCCCTCTGTCTCCCCCCCGCCGTCTCTCCCTCTCTCCCCCATCCTTAATCTTTCAAGGGCAAGCCCGCTAAACTAGACGGCGAGGCTTAAGGCCTGGGCCCAGCCGCCGCCCTGGGCGACGCCCTGCTGTGGACCGTATCATTTCACTGAGTTGAAGTCGGTCTGACCTGTGCAGACGTTTCACTCGTACTTCGGTGACCAAAGCAGCGTGGGCTTCCTTCCATTTCACTTGTTCTCCAGAACACTCGTCAGACGTGTAAAGTCGAATCATTTCAAATTGTGAGGGCAGAACACTCAGAAGACCTACAAGGGAGCCCAGAGTCTCTCTGCCTTACGTCTCTGTGTCTCCTGGTTTTTGTATTGTACATAATGTGAGGGGCCCCGCGGGGCCCAGCGCAGCCCGTGAGCCGGGCCGCCCGCCTCAGGTCCGCCCGGTTCCTTCAGAGTCCTTCCTTTGTTCCAGAGAAAGCACAATCGGGTTGAAGGAGCGCTAGCCGGCCGGCCGCGGGCGCTAGCAGCCCGTCTGTTCCCGTCTGGCGCGGGACCTTGTGTGTAAACCACGTGTCAAAAAAAGAGGAGAGAAAAGGCTGTGGCGCACTTCTCCGAAGTGGATCTAAGACCATGACACTGTCGACTTGGAAAATTGTGATTCTGTGCACTTTTTTTTTTTTCATAATTGTGTTCCTCTTCCTGTTCCTGTTCCTGTCCCCCCCCCCCCCCCCCCGAGTCCTCCAGTGCATTTCAGATTGTCGGCCGGAGTCCAGGCTCTCCCCCGGCCTTTTGTTACTTTATATTGTACGTTTATTGCTGCTAATAATTGCCATAACCTGTGGGCGTACCTGGTGGTATTATCCATAATGTGCTCCTTCCCCCGATGGAGGTGGTCCCACTCGGAGCGGGGGCTGTTCCCCATCGGAATGCTGTCGCTGGCTTAACCCTTGACATCGGGGAAATATCCGAGCACGGGATTGAGTCCAAAAGCTTTCTGCCATTTATCTCAATTAGCGGTTAACATTAGCTAACAACGTATTTGTAACCCTGCAGTATGTCCATACTGGTAATAATCGGACTACCGGGCGATAATCCAATCATCAACGGTTACTTAGTGTCATGACGCGTGTGTCCTGGTGTCAGGGGGACGGAGTCCTGGGGCGCTTTCGTTCCTCCAACGTGAGACCCCCGTCATAGTGTTCCAACGTCCCCCTGCGTCCTAGCGTTAGACCCGCCCCCCCCCCCCCCTCCACTCATGGCCTTGGCCCACGGTGGCCATCCTGGTGACCTTCATATGGACCTCATCCCGGGACCTCTGCGTGTCTTCTCCCGGGCCGCGGGCGCCCGCCTGCTGCGTGTGTGTACACCAGAACTGTTGGAAGACGCTCACACACGCATGCAAAGGCGCGCGCGTGCACCTGAGCCATCCCTCCCTCCCATGTGACTTCATCTCCTAAACGCTTCTCAGAGTCCCGTCGTGGCTCAGCCCGTCGGCTCCTTCTGCGCTCCACCAAAGAAAACGGGAGATGAAACCCGCCGCCGCGCTGTTTACGCTCCCCGCCAACGCCACGGCGCCGCGGCCCAACCGCTACGGCAACGCCAGCGTCACGGCAACGCCAGCGTCACGGCGACGCCAGCGTCACGGCGACGCCAACGTCACGACGCAGCGGCCAAACCGCTACGGCAACGAACCGCTGCGCTAGTGCGTGCCAACACACCAGTGAAGTATTGCGGACGTTACAAGTCTCGCGTGTGAGTGGGTGGGCACACAGTTTTTTTGTCGTGTTCTCCGGTGGGAGGGAAGAGGTTTGACTGACGAGGCGGACGCCGCCGGTGAGAGTCGCTCTACACTCGCAGAGGCCAGAGGTCAGCGGCCGGTCGGGCTCAGTGTTCTGGACGAAGCAATACGTTACGTTACGTTTTGTATCCGCCACCCAAAAGTTCAGTATCTTGATTTATGTTCGGTTTGTGGTCCAGGATGATTTCAGTACAGTTGAGTCGGTTTGTATTCTGGGATCAAAGCACATTTCAGGGTTGTTGTATTTTTTTTTATTATTTTCCAGTTTGCTTTAAGATTTGTAGTTTTGGGGTGAAGCTCGAATGAAGAGCTTCAGCCTTCAGTCGGTGAGAGAATGTTCTGGGTGGTCGGAACACGGTGTGTGTGTGTGTGTTGATGATTCTCGTGATGTAGCGGAGCACTGTTTGTCTTCAAACCAAGTGGAGCCAATTGAAGGAAGGCTGATATCTTACGGATATAGGCTGATATCTTACGGATATAGGCTGATATCTTATAGATTAAGGCTGATATCTTATGGATATAGGCTGATATCTCGTGGACGAGGCTGATATCTTATGGATGATATAGGCTGATATCTTATAGATGGAGGCTGATATCTTATGGATGATATAGGCTGATATCTTATGGCTGATATAGGCTGATATCCTATGTGTGAACCAGGCTGATGAAGGCCTTGTTGTTATTAAGAAGCCCAACGTGCAGACTGACCCCTAGAGACGAATGAAGCCAGTTCAGCGATGAACACTAGTGCCACACCATCCTGTATGATGCTTCTGATCTCCTTCAGACACAACTTATAAACCAACTAACTCAACGTTACTTTGTTCACAAACTAATTTCCTTGATTATTTTTATGATTTTGTTTATTTTGTTAATTTTTTTTGCTGCTGAAAATGACAATCCCTTGTCATGCTAGGTGCAAAATGGTTTCAAAATAATATCAATTTTTAGTTTTGATAATATACACTGCACAGATGTTTCTACCGTGCTTTTGTAAACATTTCTAGTGTATTTGCAAAAAAGTTGCAATAAATGCAATGTATTCATTCTTGTGTACGGTCTTTGGATTTTATTTTATTTGATCACTAGTCGACAAATCCCACATTTCAACAAATGTAATGACGTACTGGTCTCTACTCACTGGTCTCTACCTACTGGTCTCTACTCACTGGTCTCTACCTACTGGTCTCTACTCACTGGTCTCTACCTACTGGTCTCTACCTACTGGTCTCTACCTACTGGTCTCTACTCACTGGCCTCTACCTACTGGTCTCTACTCACTGGTCTCTACTCAATGGTCTCTACTCACTGGTCTCTACCTACTGGTCTCTACTCACTGGTCTCTACTCACTGGTCTCTACCTACTGGTCTCTACTCACTGGTCTCTACCTACTGGTCTCTACCTACTGGTCTCTACTCACTGGTTTCTACCTACTGGTCTCTACTCACTGGCCTCTACCTACTGGTCTCTACTCACTGGTTTCTACCTACTGGTCTCTACTCACTGGCCTCTACCTACTGGTCTCTACTCAATGGTCTCTACCTACTGGTCTCTACTCACTGGTCTCTACCTACTGGTCTCTATTCACTGGTCTCTACCTACTGGTCTCTATTCACTGGTCTCTACTCACTGGTCTCTACTCACTGGCCTCTACTCACCATTGGGCAAAAGGAAACCAAACGCCTGCCTTCTTCATGGCAGCCTATTGCGTAACCACATTTCCCATAAATGTTTTTTATATCCTTCCAAACGTCCATCCTTTGCCCTGGCAGCAGAACTGCTGGCCCCCTCCACTGCCCCCCCCCCCCCTGCTGTCATTAGGACTTGCATCATGTTTTGACAAAGATAAGCTGATGAATAGAAGGGTGGAAAACCCTGGTCATGCTTTGATGTTTATGAAAATATAGATTTGACATCAGAGTACAGATGAGAAACCTTCTCCACTCAAACAGGATGAAACTAGTCCTCTCAGAGAAACTTAACTCGGAGAGAGGAATATCGGTCTGAATATCGACTATTTGTTCAGACTCAGCTCCTGCAGTCCTTCAGGGTAAGGAGTTCAAGTCTTTGTGTTGACTCCCTTTGTTGGAATAGATTTTAAGATTTATTATGTTAATTTAAGATTAAAGAAACGGTGTAGAATCTAGGGCTTGACATGCAATTAGATTTCAGACTACATACACTACCTACTTCAGTTGTAAATGATGAAGCATGTTATGTAGCATGTTACAAAAGTTCCCAATGACATTTATTCTAATCACCATCATGTAGATTTCGATCGTTAAAAAACAACTTTACTTTGGTCCAGTCTGAGGGCGCCCCCTGGTGTTAGATCTGTTAATTGGTGTCGGATGATGTCCTGATTTAATGTCGGATCTCTGTGATGCCTGTATTTAGTGAAACACATTCGTTGATACAAAAAACTAAAATGGACACCAAAGAGAATTATTTAAAAAATAAAGTTTCATTTATTTGGGTTGTTTTTCATGGAATCTCTTCAGTAATCCATACATTTGATTTGATAGACAACTGAATAACTAAGCCATGCATCCATTTAAATGACCTGACAGCCAAAAGGAAAACATCTAAAGGGAGAAATATTATTTTATAAAACACGGCAAGCAAGGCATGTCTACATGAGTATATCTCATTTAAATCCCCTTAAAGCAAAGACAGTCACAATAAAGAATGCTGACCTTAAAACCATCCACTGGACCTTTTGGGCTGTGACCCAGTCCTGGTGGAGCAGAGAGGGCCTACAGAGGGGGGTGTGGTCGAGTCCCGGGAGGGGATGTGATGTACCAGAAGAACCCGTCAGTCCATACTGACACTACTGCATATTTTTAACACGTTGGCACAAAAAAAACAACTAAAACATTTAATCAATATAGTTCTACCATCAGCTCTAACACTAAGGCACCGGCACTCTGGGTCCACTTAATCAGTGTTCAATTAGTTATGGCTTGGTGACGAATAGTTGATCTATATATATATATATATACATGATATATTGATATAGATATATATCATAGAGATATAGGTATAGATTTATATATATATATATATATATATATATATATATATATATCTCAATGAGGTTTTCATTGTAGCCATGATACTAATCAGATTGTTTACACTGAAATGGACCTTATTCACCAGCAGCCATCTTGGTCCTAAACACTCGTTGGGAGGGAAACTGACCAGCTCTCAGTGGCACTATGCTACCATTAGAACCAGGAGGGAACCAGGATGGCCACTGGGTGAATGAGGCCAATTGTTTTAGTTGAGCTCTCATGCACTCTGTTAATCTCCCTAATCTGCAGGCGTGTCAATCAAACGCCGAGCTGACACATGGCTCCAAAATAACGGCTGGCATTGGTCATTGGTCAAAGAGAGAGAGAGACACACACACACACACACACACACACACACACACACCAGCCGTCCTCAGCTGACATCGTGAGAACTACAAGGGTCTGAAGATAACCTCCACCACCACCAACACCCCCTGCACCGCTTCACCCTCCCTCCCTCCCTCCCTCCTTCCCCTCCCTCCCTCCCTCCCCCTCCCTTCCTCTCCCTCTCTTTCTCCCTCCCTTCCTCCCCTGGGTCCTCATTACAGATAAAATCCTAACTGCTCCTCCTAACTTAAGTTAGGGACTCAATGATAGGAACAATCCTAACTTCCTATAACAGAACCTGTTGGCCGTTATCTTATCTTTGGCCTCCTATCTTATCTTAACTTAGGAAATCCTAACTGTTCTGTCAATCAGATTCTTCGATCGGCAATCGTCAGATTATGTCTGTTTCTGCACTCAGAATGTGAACGAGATTGATAGAACGCGTTACTTTTAACGTTAAGAGAGTGTTGATGAAGGATCTTTGTTAGTTATGTGCAGATGGCTTTGGTGACCTCCATGAGGTTGAATGCTGTGAACCTCTGTGAACAGTGCCCTCTTTTACAGGTGGCCCATTGATGCTTATTGTCCTGCAGGCTGTCAGACTGTTGCCCTGTAGTCTGATATACACACAGAAAATGAAATTTTTATTTTTATTTTTTATTTGTCGTAGTTAAGGTGGCAGGCGTGTGTAAGCTGTAAAGTTCTGTGGGAAACCCATAATGCGTCTCAGTAGCCTCTCAGCCATTACACTTCTGTTGTGCTGTTCCTGGTCTTCACTGTCAGACCGACCAGCAGTGCTGCTGCCGTTCTTTCAGTTATTTTGAATTGAGGACAGGGTGTACGGCCACCTCACTTAGGGACCCTAACTTAAGAAATTCCTGACTTGGGATAGTTCTGTAATGGCTAAATTCCTATCTTAAGATAAGATAGGATTTCTTCCTAAGTTACGTTAGGAAACCTCCTTCTGTAATACCAAACCCCTGAACGCCTTCCTACCTTAAGATAGGAGAGCATTTCAGAGGTAGGACGTTTCTGTAATGAGGCCCTGGTCCCTTTCTCCCTCCCTCCCTCCCTTCCTCCCTTCTCCCTCCCTCCCTCCCTCCCTCCCTCTGATATCCTCCCCCCCTCACGCTGCCCCACCGTTCTCTCTATCCCTCCCTTCTCTCCCACATCATACATCGGGGTCCCCTCCTCTCTCCTCTCTCCTGGGGTCCCCTCCTCTCTCCTCTCTCCTCTCTCCTAGAGTCGCCTCCTCTCTCCTCTCTCCTAGGGTCCCCTCCTCTCTCCTCTCTCCTCTCTCCTAGAGTCCCCTCCTCTCTCCTGGGGTCCCCTGGTCCCTGGTTTGGTCCCCTGGTCCCTGGTCTGGTCCCCTGGTCCCTGGTCTGGTCCCTGGTCTGGTCCCTGGTCCTCACTGGTCGGGGTCCCTGGTCTCCAGCCTGGCGGTGTCGTGGGCGGTCCCCATGAACATGCTCCTGCCCCGCTCCAGCCTGCTCTTCTTGTCACTGAGGCGGAAGGCCTCCATGAACTCCTGGATGTCGATGCAGCCGTCGCGGTTGACGTCGATGGCCAGCGCCAGGTCGGAGATGGCCTCCTCCGTGAACTCCATCTTCAGGTAGACGCTGAGCAGCTTCCACGTCTGACGGAAGTCCTCCATGTTGATGACGCCTGGAGGGTGGAGGAGGTGGAGGAGGTGGAGGAGGTGGTATTAGTGTACTGATGATGGACACGGGAGATACAGGGTTTTCTAACAAAAAGATTGGTGGGGGCGGGGCTGGTGGAGGCGGGGCTGGTGGGGGCGGGGCTAGTGGACAGAGCCATCAGCAAAGAGATTTACGCGGTGATGCTGTGTGTGTGTGTGTGTGTGTGTGTGCGTGTGCGTGCGGGTTAATCTCTGCTCCGTCAGAGGGTGGGGGCGGGAGCCATCTGCTGAGGGCTGGCTGAGCGTGAGCCAGGTGGAACCATTCACCCATTCATCACACATTCACACACCAGAATGTCAGCAGCCAGCGGGTCAGGAGCAGTCAGGGTGAGGCGTCTCGCTCAGGGACACCTCCACCCTCCGCTAGGAGGAGCCGGGGATCAGACCAGCGACCTTCTGGTTACCAGCCGACCCGCTCTACCTCCTGAGCTAATGCCGCCCCAGTGAACAGTCTGTCCCCTGAACACGCTTTGGGCTCCGAAGTGAGCCCAAAATTGATGTTCAGCTCTCACCGTCTCACTCTGTTAAGAGTGAGACGGTGAGAGCTGAACAGCAGCGCTTGTTAAATGACCAATGACCTCGATTACAACGGCCAAAACAGACGGTCCATCAGCCAAACAGGGATTGACGGCGACTTAGGTCAAACTCCCTCTGTAGGGAAACACCAGCAGACAGACAGGCAGCAGACAGACAGACAGCAGACAGACAGGCAGCGGGCAGACAGGCAGCAGGCAGACAGGAAGAGCAGACAGACAGGAAGAGCAGACAGACAGGCAGACAGGCAGACAGGCAGACAGACAGTGGGCAGACAGACAGGCAGACAGGCAGACAGGCAGACAGGCAGACAGGCAGCGGGCAGACAGACAGACAGCGGGCAGACAGACAGGAGCAGACAGACAGCGGGCAGACAGACAGGAGCAGACAGACGGGGTGTCTGGGGTCACCTGAGTTGTCCGTGTCCACGATCCTGAAGATGGTCTCCAGGGTGGAGCGGTGGCGGTACAGCATCTCCAGCAGCCCCTTCTCGATGTGCTGCGGGGGGCAGACTGTTAGCCTCTCTGCCTCCTGATCTGACCCAGCTCCTCCAACCCTAACCCTAACCCTAACCCTAACCCAGCTCCTCCGCTCCCACCTACTACTACAGCAAGCCCGTCCAGCAGGCCGCCGTGCTCCACCCTCCACCCTCCATGTCTCTGTACTAGACCACAGGGCAGCCCACACAACCCCACACAGACCACACAGACCCACACAGACCACACAACCCCACGCAGACCCACACAGACCCACACAACCCCACACAGACACACACAGACCCACACAGACCCACACAACCCCACACAGACACACACAGACCCACACAGACCACACAGACCCACACAGACCACACAACCCCACACAGACCACACAGACCACACAACCCCACACAGACCACACAGACCACACAACCCCACATAGACCCACACAGACACACACAGACCACACAACCCCACACAGACCACACAACCCCACACAGACCCACACAGACACACACAGACCCACACAGACCACACAGACCCACACAGACCACACAACCCCACACAGACCACACAACCCCACACAGACCCACACAGACCCACACAGACCCACACAACCCCACGCAGACCACACAGACCCACACAGACCCACACAACCCCACACAACCCCACACAGACCCACACAACCCCACACAGACCCACATAGACACACACAGACCCACACAACCCCACGCAGACCCACACAACCCCACACAGACACACACAGACCCACACAACCCCACGCAGACCCACACAACCCCACACAGACCCACACAGACCACACAGATCCACACAGACCCACACAGACACACACAGACACACACAGACACACACAGACACACACAACCCCACACAGACACACGCCTCAAACACTCTGCATAGCGTCGCCCCTCAGCCCCCACTACCCCCTCACCCCTCGTACTTATTGTGTGTTGTACGTCCTGGCACTTAAAAACAGTACATAGCATCTTATCCTAGCTCTGTGTTGTGTACGGGGAACGGGTTAACCTAGTGATGGTTAGTGTGTACGGGGAACGGGTTAACCTAGTGATGGTTAGTGTCTACGGGGAATGGGTTAACCTAGTGATGGTTAGTGCTGGCTCTTGGTTCTATGAACATCCTCACTGTACCCTCAGAGATAGATCGTTGTTTCTCTTTCTTCTGACTAATGTTCTTATAGTGAGTGGCTCTGCTAACGCCCTGACGTGATGCAGCTGTGAGAGCAGCAGTGGGCTCACGTCCATGTTGGGCTCCTGGATGGCCAGCTCAGTGAACCACTGGCGGTAGTCCACCGCGCCGTCGCTGGACCGCCGGGAGATGAGCTGGGAGCGCAGCATCCTCCAGGGCAGCCCCAGGTGCATGACTCCCTCCACGGCCTCTGCCCAGTCCTTCAGAGACACCAGGCCTGCACACACACACACACACACACACACACACACACACACACACACACACACACACACACACAGGAGACGTCCTTCAGAGACACCAGGCCGACAAAAGTGTGTGTGTTTGTGTGTGTGTGCGTGTGTGTGTGTGTGTGTGTGTGTGTGTGTGTGTGTGTCAGAGTGTGCAGGGCAGTGATGGACTCACCGGTGTTGTCCTTGTCCAGCTCCTGGAAGGCAGCGATGAGGTCCGACTTGTGGGAGAACAGCTGCTTCCTGAGGACGCGCAGCGCCGAGTGCTCCGTCTGGCCCACCCTGAGCAGCACCACCAGAGAGCGGAACACACACGGCCTCAGCAGGACGCCACCAGTGATCCCCTCTGACCCTCAGCTAGAAGGTACTGGGGTCAGGAGGTACCACCACCAACCTGTAGAGCCAGGGGCCCTACCTGTAGAGCAAGGGCCCCTACCTGTAGAGCCAGGAGCCCTACCTGTAGAGCCAGGGGCCCCTACCTGTAGGAGAGAGCCAGGGGCCCTACCTGTAGAGCCAGGGGCCCCTACCTGTAGAGCAAGGGGCCCTACCTGTAGAGCAAGGGGCCCTACCTGTAGAGCCAGGGGCCCTACCTGTAGAGCAAGGGCCCCTACCTGTAGAGCCAGGGGCCCTACCTGTAGAGCAAGGGCCCCTACCTGTAGAGCCAGGGGCCCTACCTGTAGAGCAAGGGGCCCTACCTGTAGAGCCAGGGGCCCTAACTGTAGGCTTCAGAGAGCCAGGGGCCCTACCTGTAGAGCAAGGGGCCCTACCTGTAGAGCCAGGGGCCCTAACTATAGGAGAGAGCCAGGGGCCCTACCTGTAGAGCCAGGGGCCCTACCTGTAGGAGAGAGCCAGGGGCCCTACCTGTAGAGTGCAGCTCACCTTTGTCCGACGGTGAGCTGGCGGGTGTTGCTGCTGGCCTGGTACTGGATGAGGTAGGGCACCAGGTCGGGCCCCAGCTTCACGTAGGCCCCCCGGTTGCTGGCCACGTCGTAGTAGTTAGAGGCGGAGAACAGAGTCAGCACCTGCACACCAGCAAGGAGACACGGGCCAATCAGAGGCCTTCTGAGACACCGGCCAATCAGAGGCCTCCTAAGACACGGGCCAATCAGAGGCCTTCTGAGACATGGGCCAATCAGAGGCCTTCTGAGACACCAGCCAATCAGAGGCCTTCTGAGAAATGGTCCAATCAGAGGCCTTCTGAGAAATGGTCCAATCAGAGGCCTTCTGAGAAATGGTCCAATCAGAGGCCTTCTGAGAAATGGTCCAATCAGAGGCCTTCTGAGAAATGGTCCAATCAGAGGCCTGGGACTGGACGCCCCAGGGCATTCATCCATTCATCCATGGACTCACTCATACATCCCCAAGAGGAAAGCGAGTTGCGAGTGGCGTGTTAGGAGAGAAGTTTGAAGGTTCATTTAAAATAGCTTCTCTGAACAAAAGGTTGCCAAAGATAAATAAGTGAATGAATTCCTGGATATTGCCGCGGAGCCCTTTGGTGCGCTCTTCTGTTGATGTTTCAGCGTTTCCTGTCCAGATCACCTCGGTGAACCCTGGCTCAACAGACTTCCAGACTTCCTGTGAGGTTGTCGGTGTTCTTTAGAGGAACTCATTAAAGATGGAGCAGCAACATGAGCTGACCTCAACAAACAAACATTAGCTCCACATCAGAACCCTGTGAACAACCGCTCTGAGCCGCTTCACAATCCAGCTTCCTGAAGTCAGCTCACACCACCTGAAGTACAACTCAAAGAAAAGGGAAACTTCCTGTCAGCACGGTCCTCTCTCTCCCACTTTCCCTCCTCCCCCCCTCCCCCCCCTCACCTTGCGGTTGTGACAGAACTCGTATCCTTCCTGTTTGCACTCGTGTGATCGGATAATGAGAGTCATGTGGTGACGGGACAGGAAGTCCTCCGTGACGTCCGGCCCCCAGTAGCAGCCCCCGCCCCGCACCTCGTTGGGCACGCAGCCCTCCTGGGTCATGGGGTCGCTCCACAGCAGGTCCAGGATCTGATTGGACAGAGCAGAGTGGCGTGGGACGCTTACAACCAATAGGGAGCCAGCCCTCAGAAGAAAGGTCTAAATATATATATATATATATATATATATATATATATATATATATATATATATATATATATATATATGCATGTATGTTATTGTATTCATTATGTAATACTGTTACCGTCCGTATGAGTACTTTAACATGTGTACCGTCACACTACTCATCTTCCACCCAAATCTGTGGAATCTGTTAATAATGAACAGAAGATGTCAACATTTCAGAAGATCAGAATCTTATCGCACGTTTCTGATCCCAGGATCTACTGATCCAAGATAGCAGAGAGAGAGAGAGAGAGAGAGAGAGAGAGAGAGAGAGAGAGAGAGAGAGAGAGAGGGAGAGAGAATGATAGACAGAGAGAATGATGGACAGAGAGAGAGAGGGAGAAAGAGGGAGAGAGAGAGAGTCTCCTCACTGTGACTCCTCAGACTACCACTGGGCTTAGTGTGTTGTTGACAGGTAGTCTGGAAACCAGATCTAAATGGAGCCTCTGGATTAGCTCTGCTGAGGTGGTGGATTACCTCCTGGGGGGCGGGGCTATAAGCGCCACGCTGCCCGTCTAACGCACACGCCTGACCGCCGACACACCGCGCCCACTGGGCCCTCAGCTACCTGACCTCTGACCCGCGCCCCCTGGTCCCTCAGCTACCTGACCTCTGACCCGCGCCCCCTGGTCCCTCAGCTACCTGAACTCTGACCCGCGCCCCCTGGTCCCTCAGCTACCGCCATGACTACCGCCCTCACCGTAGAGCCGTGGTGAGGAGTGACCGGTGTGGTCTACAGAACAGATCCACCCCCTGGCGGCGTTAGGGCCTTGCTCTCTGGCCTGGGGAACGCAGTATGCTCAGCATGCAGGGCAGCTGTCAGCTCTCCCCCGCCCCCCTCCCGACCTGATGCTATGCTTGGCGTGTAGCTTGGCGCTGAATGCAGCTCTCCTGTAGATGTAAACAACCTCCCCCTGGTCTCCATGGCGACGGCGTGTTGCAGTGATAGGGTCAGCAGAAGCCGTCCTCTGAGGACGCTTCATGGACGCGTTGGTGGACTGAGGACATGGGGCTCAGTCCCACCGCCGCTCACCTGGGGGACCCCCCCAGCTGGGTGGTCCCCTGGTCAGCAGAGCTAACCCCAGACCTGTGTGTTCCTCTGGAAGGTTCTAACTCTACAGATCCACAGATAGAGAGGACCTGTGTTCCTCTGGAAGGTTCTAGCTCTATAGATCCACAGATAGAGAGGACCTGTGTTCCTCTGGAAGGTTCTAGCTCTATAGATCCACAGATAGAGAGGACGTGTGTCTGACCTGCTTCCACTCCTCCTCTGGGTTGTCGCTGCTCTCTCCGGAGTCCTGTGACGCTCCTGTCCCGGGCGCGGTGCGCAGCGCCTGCTGGGAGCCGAAGGCCACGCCCTGGAGGACCAGACGCTGCCGGCGCTCCGCCGCCCCCTCCCCCCCCCCCGCTCCCCCCGCCCCCGCCGCCGGCGGTGGGACACGGTCGGAGAAGTCGGGCAGTGAGGTGTTCTGGAAGGTCCCGCGGGTGAAAGGTCGGGGGAGGGCCACGGAGGAGCGGCGGCGGTCGCTGCTCCACACCTCCTCCTCAGAGTCCACCGACACGTTCGCCATGTTGGGGTAACGCTTCTTAGGGGGACGCAGGGCCGACACGTACTGGAGGAGGAGGAGGAGGAGGAGGAGGAGGAGGAGAGAGGAGGAGGAGGAGGAGGAGGAGGAGAGAGGAGGAGGAGGAGAGAGGAGGAGGAGGAGGAGGAGGAGGAGGAGGAGAGAGGAGAGAGGAGGAGGAGGAGAGAGGAGGAGAGAGGAGAGAGGAGGAGAGAGGAGGAGGAGAGAGGAGGAGAGAGGAGAGAGGAGGAGAGAGGAGAGAGGAGGAGGAGGAGAGAGGAGGGAAAGGAGGAGAGAGGAGGAGAGAGGAGGAGGAGAGAGGATAGAGGATAGAGGAGGAGGGAGGAGAGAGGAGCAGAGACACAGTCACACATGTATTTATAGGGAGGGAGGGCTGTGATTGGTCACCTGGACCTGTCTCTGGAGCCAGGGCTGTGATTGGTCACCTGGACCTGTCTCTGGAGCCAGGGCTGTGATTGGTCACCTGGACCTGTCTCTGGGGGGAGGGCTGTGATTGGTCACCTGGACCTGTCTCTGGGGGGAGGGCTGTGATTGGTCACCTGGACCTGTCTCTGGGGGGAGGGCTGTGATTGGTCACCTGGACCTGTCTCTGGGGGGAGGGCTGTGATTGGTCACCTGGACCTGTCTCTGGGGGGAGGGCTGTGATTGGTCACCTGGACCTGTCTCTGGAGGGAGGGCTGTGATTGGTCACCTGGACCTGTCTCTGGAGGGAGGGCTGTGATTGGTCACCTGGACCTGTCTCTGGAGGGAGGGCTGTGATTGGTCACCTGGACCTGTCTCTGGAGGGAGGGCTGTGATTGGTCACCTGGACCTGTCTCTGGGGGGAGGGCTGTGATTGGTCACCTGGTGGCGGTCCACGCGGGCCAGCACACTGAGGTCCGTGGTGTTGGAGATGCCGCCGTGCAGCACCAGCACCTTCTGGTCGATGACCGTTGCCAGGGGCAACCAGCTGAAGATCTTCTGCAGCAGCTTCAGGATGCGCTTACCGTGCATCTGGAGAGACCAGCAGCAGGAGCTCAACATGTGTATATCTATTACATACATATCTATTACGTATGTCTATGTATGTAAAGATATGGATCTATTACATACATATCTATTACGTATATCTATGTATGTAAAGATATGGATCTATTACATACATATCTATTACGTATGTCTATGTATGTAAAGATATGGATCTATTACATACATATCTATTACGTATGTCTATGTATGTAAAGATATGGATCTATTACATACATATCTATTACGTATATCTATGTATGTAAAGATATGGATCTATTACATACATATCTATTACGTATGTCTATGTATGTAAAGATATGGATCTATTACATACATATCTATTACGTATGTCTATGTATGTAAAGATATGGATCTATTACATACATATCTATTACGTATGTCTATGTATGTAAAGATATGGATCTATTACATACATATCTATTACGTATGTCTATGTATGTAAAGATATGGATCTATTACATACATATCTATTACGTATGTCTATGTATGTAAAGATATAGTTCTATTATATACATATCTATTACGTATGTCTATGTATGTAAAGATATAGATCTATTATATACATATCTATTATGTATGTATGTAAAGATATAGATCTATTATATACATATCTATTACGTATATCTATGTATGTAAAGATATGGATCTATTTACGTATATCTATGTATGTAAAGATATAGATCTATTTACGTATATCTATGTATGTAAAGATATGGATCTATTACATACATATCTATTACGTATATCTATGTATGTAAAGATATGGATCTATTTACGTATGTCTATGTATGTAAAGATATAGATCTATTTACGTATATCTATGTATGTAGTCAAGTCAAGTCTTTATTATTGCCAAACGACGCAAATCGTCTGGAATTAATTTAGGTGATATTGGCTCAGTACACAGGACAGTACAAGACCACACAGAACAAGGGAGACAACAAGTCTGACTGGACATACACAAAAGACATCACATTAAAACTAAACACATGCGTTGTTACCAGTGTGAAAATACAAGACAAAGTGCTAATGCATTTATCTTGTTGCAATTCCCAAAAGGATAACGCAACAAACAGACAACAGAACAACAGAACCAGACAACAGACGACTCAATACATCGACAGGACAGAGAGGAACCCTGGATATGGTGTGTTCCTCTGGAAGGTTCTAGCTCTATAGATCTATAGATAGAGAGGACTTATGTTCCTCTGGATGGTTCTACAGATATACAGACAGAGAGGAGCTCTATAGATATACAGATTGATAGGACCTGTGTTCCTCTAGAATGGTTCTAGCTCTAGAGATGGATAGATGGATTGCGTCTCTCTCTGTGAGTCTTTGACCTCATTTGTCCTCGTTTGGTTTACTGATCAGAGTAAAGTAGGAACATGACAACAGAAGGTAGGGGGATCAATGCTGCAGAGACTTCCTGTGGGCCCCAGAGGAAGTGGGCCATTATTTTTCACAGGGTCAGATGTTTCTCGGTTGTCCATGACCTTAAAGAAAAGTTTTTCCATATTTGGCTTCAATTCCACTTCCCCCCAATCAATAACATGGAAAAGTGTGTTTCCAAAACGGTGCGACCCATCCTGTCGTCAGACACGCCCGTCTTCCCCTCTGTTCACTGGCATTGAGTCGCCTGAACAACTTCTTTCCAACTTCTATATTTATCTCTGTCTTACGTCTTAACAATTGGCACTATGATGATATGCTGTGATATAGTCTGTGGTCTGTGTTTGCGTAACAAATCTTCCTTCTGGATTACTTGTTTAGTGTTAGTGCTGAGAGGTAGTGGTTAATAAAGTACTCTTTAGTGTTAGTGCTGAGAGGTAGTGGTTAATAAAGTACTCTTTAGTGTTAGTGCTGAGAGGTAGTGGTTTAAAATAAGGATAATGAAGGATAGGGAGCAGGACATCAAAGGACATCACTGAAGGTCACTAGTGCAGACAGAAGCGTTGTACCTTGTATTTGGTCAAGACCTCCTTAGTGAAACCATACCTAGGGCACATAGGGCAGAAACCACACAACATGTTTACTGCTATGATGCTCATGACATACCATTTCCTGATGACTGTAGTACACTAGAAACCTGTGAACCCAAGTGTGTTTTCCTCTGTGTTCGTGTCTCGCTGCAGGGTGTGGTGCGGTGGCCCGTCAGACCTCAGGTTGATGATGTGGTCCTCGTGGTTCCCCCGGTTGAGGTGCACGTCGTTGGGGTAGAGCAGCAGGAAGGAGAAGAGGATGAGCAGCACCTCCATGGAGTCGTCTCCCCGGTCTACGAAGTCGCCGTTGAAGACGTAGGGCCGCTCGTGGGAGGGCATGCCGTTCTGCAGACGACCCAGGGCGTTAGAGGGACCGCATCCCCCCCACCACTTAGAGAGGGAACCCCCCCCCCCCCAACCCACCACACAGAGAGGGAACCCCCCCCAACCCACCACACAGAGAGGGAACCCCCACACAAAGAGGGCCCCACCTCTTTGTGAGACCAGTGGGAACATGTCGGCACATTCTGATCAGATTCAGACATCAATGGTGAAGGACTGATGGAACAGATCAGACCTTCCGTCTGATCTTCTCCACTTCTCCCATGCCTGGAGTTATCTCCGCACTGTATCACTGAGGAGGCACTGTACGATTCATGATATTTACGGTTGATGACACAACATTTGTACCTTGTAGAATATCAACAGCAGATCTTCCAGCTGCCCGTGCAAATCGCCTGGATGAAAAGGAGAAGTACATACTTTAGACAAAGCAACATCACGTAGAAATGTCACCTCATCACAGGGTCAGCTCACCACAGATGGTCATTTATCAGGGGGTCAGCTCACCACAGACGGTGATTTATCAGGGGGTCAGCTCACCACAGACGGTGATTTATCACAGGGTCAGCTCACCACAGACGGTGATTTATCAGGGGGTCAGCTCACCACAGATGGTGATCTCTTTGCTCTGGCAGGTGGACACACGGCTGATGTTGGGGAACTTCCGCAGCAGCCTCCAGGTCTCGAGCAGGAGCTGGAGGACGTAGCGGGAGTGCAGCTGCTGCTGGGAGGAAGCTGTGCTCAGTTAACCTTCTTACTGCTGGTCCCACTAGTGATCCCACTGCTAGTACTGTGGACACATTCATTTCTTTACAAAAGGAAAGATTTTTGAGGTGTGATTCCTGTTGTCGTTCCTGTCTTGTTCCCAAAAGGATAACGTTTCTAGCAGCCTCACATCTGCTAATCATTTCCGTACAGTTGATCAGAGACTGGTGCATGAGGAGGCCAAGATGAACCCAGATGAACTCAGGTGAACCCAGATGAACCCGGTCCCGGACCAATGGAACCCTCAGGGGTTCTGTAACGGAGCCCTGAGGTGCACCTACCCTCTTGTTCCGGAAGGCGTCGACCAGGCCACTGCCCTGCTCCACGGTGAGCGGGAAGGTGAGGTGAGGCCCCGAGTAGATCTCTGGGACGTCGATGTTCTCGTAGCAGAAGAACCGCTCCCACTCGGTGTCCCGGCACACCTCGTTCTCCCGGAAGAAGTGCGAGATCAGGTTCCCTGTCAGGTCCAGAGGGAGCAGGGAGCGGCTCAGAGCGAGCAGAGCACAGGACGTATCATCACTTGTACACAACGATGAAAGGTTCTCTTACGTTCGTTACTCGACGGCGTGAAGTTGTCCATGAGGTAGCCAAGGAAGTTATACAACTGCATTGGAAAAAGAAAGACCTGTTGTACTTCTTAGAGTATCTTATTGTATTAGGGCTGAACGACAACTCATTGTGCAAATCACAAAGGCTGCTATAAAAACTTATTTATTGCTTGTTTAGTGAATAATACAGAACATAAGGAACTTAAAAAAGAAAAAATCGTATTCTAAATCGCAATCGCAATATTGGTCGAAACAATCCAGATTCGATTAATTCCCAAAATTGTTCAGCCTATTTATGTGTTGTCTTTCCTCCGTTCCCCGACCTTGATCTGGGCCTGCTCTCCAGAGTACTCCAGGGACTGGAAGATGTGCCAGGTGTACCTCCTCTTCAGCTCCATGCGGGCCACATACTGCCGGTACCAGTGCTGAATCAGCACCGCCGCCTTGATGGCTGCAGGAGGCAGTGGAGGGAGCGTCACACGGCGCGCTCTGCATCCATCAGTAACAACACGCATCCACCGATCCACCGATCCCTGCTCCCACACGGCGCTCGGCCCACTGACCCCTAGGCTCCCCACGACGTTCCTTATCAGGTGGGCTAGCACCGCTCAACGCTTCTGCTCATCCCTGGCTCAGCGGAAACGTACACATGTCAACATGGGTCAAGTAAACCCTGGTGTACCCTAACCCTGGTGCTAACGTTAACCTGGTGCTAACATTAGCCTGGAGCTAACCTTAGCCTGGGGCTGAGCAGTGAACCGTGTGGATGTGTTGATGGTATACCCTAACCCTGGTGCTAACGTTAGCCTGGTGCTAACATTAGCCTGGAGCTAACGTTAGCCTGGGGCTGAGCAGTGAACCGTGTGGATGTCCCTCATGAGGCTCATTCTAAACTTCTTTCTACAAGGGTTTAGAACCAACAACCTTTGGATATAGCTCTGTTGTTGGGTCCAACTTCTTTCAAGGGTAAATACATTGTACGCATTTAAGGGAGGAAACCAACAAGACATCAGACCAGGAGAGGAGAGGGGAGGGACAGTAAGTGACTTACATGTGACCGCTGCACGCCGCCAAAGAAAACATAACAATGGATTAGTGATCACCATCTGGCCCACACTGCCAAGAGAGTTCCTCCTCTATGGAGGCTAAATCTGGGCTAGCATTTACCTGAGACAACGGAGCCTTTTCGAGCACGTGTCAGAGAGAGAGAGACATGATAGTTTTAGCTTGAGTCGTCAATGCCTTCTCTCCTCAAAGCCTAAGGCCTGAAGCTAAGGTCCACATCCTGGTGGTCATGATTCACGCCATGGGGAGGGGCCTCAGCCACTGAGCTCATCCTGACCCTACCTTTAGCGTCCGACTTTTGGAACGGGTTGGTTTTTGAGACGCCGCATCCCATGACTAGACCTGTCCAAAGAAACACACACACACACACACACACACACACACACACACACACACACACACACAGGGAAGGAAGGAGAGCAACAGGTGTGAGGTCGCCCTCATAATCTCATTAACGTCCGTGATGTCCTCAATCCCAGGAGAGAGACCAGCTGTAGCCATCATGGCTGTTTCTGTAGGTCTGTATCTGTAGTCTGTAGGTCTGTACCTGTACGTCTGTAACTGTACGTCTGTAATGTGTACGTCTGTCCACAGTGTTGTGTGAGCGTTTGTGTGGTTGTGTGTGTGCGTGTTTATGAGCGTGTGTGTGTGTCTGTGCGCGTGCGTGTGTGTTCCCCGTTGTAGTGGTCCTACTCACGTGTTCACCGTGTCTCTCCCGGTCCACCGAGTCCAGAGGACCAGTCTGCCGTCTGTCTTAGTGAGTCTGACGGCTTCAGCTGCATCCTCCACAGAGCATCACCGGACCAGAGCACCTTCTGAACAGAACCCACTACTGCTGATCCTCCTCCAACCTCCTCCAACCTCCACCAACCTCCTACAACCTCCACCAACCTCCTCCAACCTCCTACAACCTCCACCAACCTCCTCCAACCTCCACCAACCTACCCCAACCTCCTCCAACCTCCACCAACCTACCCCAACCTCCTCCAACCTACCCCAACCTCCACCAACCTCCCCCAACCTCTAACCCGCCACCTGCCGCCTGTGTCCCTGGGTCTGTCCTGGCTCTGTCCTGGGTCTGTCCTGGGTCTGTCCTGGGTCTGTCCTGGCTCAGTCCTGGGTCTGTCCTGGCTCTGTCCTGGGTCTGTCCTGGCTCTGTCCTGGGTCTGTCCTGGCTCTGTCCTCGCTCTGTCCTGGGTCTGACCAGCGTCTGGTGTGTTGGTGTGTGTTTGTGTTTGTGTGTCCAGCCTGTTCTCAGCTGAAGAAGCAGGTCGTGGTCTTTGGAGCTTAAGTACGGCAGTCTAATCAAGTGGATTAGCGGCTAATGACTGGACGCAGAGAGCAGACATTTAGATTTAAATATAGGATGATGAGGATGTGGCCGCTGCTGCTCGGCCAATGAGGGCAGCCCATCAAAGACACAGGCTGCAACAATACCAGAATACTCTATTAGTACTTATTATTATTAGTACATCTATCATCCATCTATCATCTATCATCTGTCATCTGTCATCTATGTATCACCCATCTATCTACCTAGTTGAGACAGATTCATTCAACACTAAAATAATCCACTCTGCTAAATGTGTGTGTGTGTGTGTGTGTGTGTGTGTGTGTGTGTGTGTGTGTGTGTGTGTGTGTGTGTGTGTTAGTGTTTGTTATCTGGGTTGTGGACTTTGGCTCAGATTGATTGTGTGTGTGTGTGTGTGTGTGTGTGTGTGTGTGTGTGTGTGTGTGTGTGCGTGCGTGCGTGCGTGTGTGTGTGTGTGCGTGTTAGTGTTTGTTATCTGGGTTGTGGACTTTGGCTCCGATTGAACATTTAAAAAATACACTTCCTGTATTGATCACTTGTTTCATAAACGTGTAACTTATATATTGTATTTATATTCCTACTAACGCTTTTTATTTGTGGACATTGCGGTTGTTGACATGTGCTAGTTCTATAATGGATCATATATTATGGGATATAGTGCGGGTTCGCGACGCCCCCTGGTGTGCGGGAGAGGCAGCGCGTCACTGACGGCTGAAAACAGAAGAGACTCTTGTCAGACTACCACCAGCGGCCAGAGGTTTGTTTCTGTAATATCTCTAACATCTTTAAATCATATGGTAGGCAAACCAAAGGAATCATGATCATAGGTGATCTGAGTTATAATGAACGATAACACGACGTTATTGTTTTGAGACAGCTGTAAACGTGAGGACGAAACGTTGAAATTAACGCCGTTCGGGTGGAATGCGGTATAGGACGCGCATGCGAAATCCCGTGACGTACAGTGTTCTTGTCCGTCAAAAAGTGTTCTTGGATTTGACCTTTCCTTGTGTTGTGTCGATAGTAAGCTCACAGCCTCACCGCGGTTATTCACTGGAGATCCTTGTGCGTATTATCTATTCTACTATAATACTTATTACTGCCATCATTATGTCACGTCACGCTGTATCCCAGTGTGATGGAGGGTTAGTAGGGTTGGTTCATCTGACCAGGTCCTACGGCTGTATGACCTGTAGGTCCACTCTGCTCAGACCCAGGGGCGGAGCCAGACTCTGTGTACATCCGGGACCTGAGGGGGGTCCGGGGGTCCTCCCCCAGAAAATGTTGAATTTCTGAGATGCGATTTCCTGCATTCTAGTCCATTTCAGGGTGACCTGCTGGACACTGGCAAATCCTAAATCCCTTCTAATTCATAGCCTACATTTTCAGTTGCAGGGCCTGCTCAAGACAATACTATTTAATGGAAAGAAAGAATAACCACTTAACTATTGACTTCTAGAGATTTTTTTTTACAATGGCAAATTTGAGACTAACTTTCAGTAAATTCAAAGTAGGATTGCAGAGATGGATTGTTTGTTTGTTTGTTTGTTTGCTTTTTTGTATTTTAGAAGGTATGCCCACAGTGGCGTGTTGATGTTGACACTTTGCCCAGTAATAAGGCTTAATGTAATGTATAGGGACATGGTGTCAGGGTTGTCATAACTTAATGTAATGTATAGGGGACATGGTGTCAGGGTTGTCATAACTTAATGTAATGTATAGGGGACATGGTGTCAGGGTTGTCATAACTTAATATAATGTATAGGGGACATGGTGTCAGGGTTGTCATAACTTAATGTAATGTATAGGGGACAAGGTGTCAGGGTTGTCATAACTTAATGTAATGTATAGGGGACATGGTGTCAGGGTCGTCATAACTTAATGTAATGTATAGGGGACATGGTGTCAGGGTTGTCATAACTTCAAAAGCTTAAAAAAGATCCGGGGCTTTTGAAGTGAGATTCAGGCTTCAGTTCCCCCCCCCCCCCCCGCCCCACCCCCTTAAACTGCTAGTTAAGAAACTATTTGGAGCCGACCTTTTGGTGAGAGAGAAGAGCTTTTCTAAGCCTTGTTACAAATATGAGTTAGAAAGTTATTCATTCACCCATTCATAAAGTGATTCATTAATGTTCATAAACATTGATAGAACATGAGACTGGAACACAAGCCAGAATCAAAGTCTTTGTCCGAGTTTGAAAGTGTTCCACCATCGTGGAGGCCAGGTGTGAGGAGGTGTGGTGACCCCCCCCGCTGACCTCTGACCTCCAGGTTCTGAGATGAAGATCGCGGTCCTGGGGGCCTCAGGCCAGACCGGCCAGTACCTGGTCCAGCAGGCCCTGCAGAGCGGCCACATCGTCACCGCCGTGGTCCGCAACCCGGGGAAGATCACAGAGACACACGAGAACCTCAAGGTAAGGAGAACCTCAAGGTGAGGAGAACCTCAAGGTAAGGAGAACCTCAAGGTAAGAGAACCTCAAGGTAAGGGTCTGAAGAGAACCTCAAGGTAAGGAGAACCTTAAGGTTCTCCTTAGTTACTGGTATGTAATGTGTTGCAGAAGACCTCAGTTCACTGGTCACTATATAATTATAATATATTATAATATATTAATATATAATCATAATATATTATAATATATAATTATAATATATTACAATATATTATAATTATATATAATTATATATAATTAATGTAATGTATAGGGGACATGGTGTCAGGGTTGTCATAACTTAATGTAATGTATAGGGGACATGGTATATTATATATACCATGTATGTAATATATTATAATTATATATAATTATATATAATTATAATATATTACAATATATTATAATTATATATAATTATATATAATTATAATATATTACAATTATATATAATTATAATATATTGTAATATATAATTACATAATATAGTTGCCAGCAACAATAACGGGGTCCTACGGTATAACAGCCACCAGCCTAGCCACCAGCCTAGCCACCAGCCTAGCCACCAGCCTAGCCACCAGCCTAGCCACCAGCCTAGCCACCAGCCTAGCCACCAGCCTAGCCACCAGCCTAGCCACCAGCCTAGCCACCAGCCTAGCCATCAGCCTAGCCATCAGCCTAGCCATCAGCCTAGCCATCAGCCTAGCCATCAGCCACATATACCATGTGCTCTAGTACTGGCCTCTTGTCAAGCCAACACCTTCCCCCTCTACCACAAAATGAGACTCCCCTTATATAAGCCAATAAGTCCCAGGTGGACTGATTGGGCCATACCAATAATAAGGGGAACTTCCCTGGCCAAGGCGGGGTTAACCTTCTGCCCCCTAGTGCTCCGGAAGTCCAAATACCACATTAAATATGATGTGAGGGGAGAGACAGTGAGAAGGGATTTTCACATTCTCACATGACCGTATGACCGACAGTATAATAGTATGACCAACTGTATGACAGACAGTATGACAGTATGACAGACAGTATGACCAACAGTATGACTGTATAACCGACAGTATGACTGTATGAACGAAACGAAAGTATGACAGTATGACCGTATGACTGTATGAACGACAATATGACAGTATGACGGTATGACCGACAGTATGACTGTAGACTGCCAAGGGCAGATTGGAGTATATTTTGAGAAATATAAGTCTTTCCTATGTGGAGGTATGGTGAGCTTGGTTGGTATGGTAATATGCATTGGTATGCCTTAAAAACTGGTTTTCCGGCAGTTAACATATCAAAACAATCACCAACCATGTTTCTAAAGCCTACTGTGTCAAAATCCACTGTCAAACAGATGTTTGCGAAATAACGTGTGTACCCCTTTAAGGCCCAGCCTGCATTGTAGAGAGGCCATGGTTCAGAAGGGAGAACTTCAAACTAATGTTTTTTGGTTGTTTTTTCAGATATAGTCTTCAAATTTGGCATGGGTATACTATGGAATCTCCTCTTAATAGCCACATTCAACAGCTGGGCCTAGGTCTTTTGGATGCAATGTTGGAGCTGTTTAAACATGTTGTAGAGCTGTATACATATGCATGTATTTCACTTTAAAATACATATCTCTGCCATCTTTTGCCTTATTGCTATTATTTGATCACCCTATAGTCCCACAGTGACCTGGTACATGTGTGCCAAGTTTGGAGCTTTTCCCACTTTCAGCACCAAAGGAGTTAATGTGTGGGTGTTTGGTCAAGTTGTGGTCACTGCACTATATCCCAATGGTCTGACCATATGGGTTGCAATGTGAAAGTTGTTCATCATGAGAAATGGTGCATGTATACCACGTTTCATACAAATTGTACCTTCCTAGTGGTAATGGCAGCCTGTTGAAGTCCTGAACTTCAAGGCCTTGTTATAGCGCCACCTATGTGTTATTCTGGACCATCTTTTGATTCCTTTACTAACTTTATGAGTTCTACAAGCCTGCCAATTTTTATAACTTTTAGAGCCAAAAAGTCAGAATAAAAATATTAATAAATATAGTTGCCAGCAACAATAACGGGGTCCTACGGTATAACAGCCATCAGCCTAGCCATCAGCCTAGCCATCAGCCTAGCCATCAGCCTAGCCATCAGCCTAGCCATCAGCCTAGCCGCCACATATACCATGTGCTCTAGTACTGGCCTCTTGTCAAGCCAACACCTTCCCCCTCTGGCACAAAATGAGACTCCCCTTATATAAGCCAATAAGTCCCAGGTGGACTGATTGGGCCATACCAATAATAAGGGGAACTTCCCTGGCCAAGGCGGGGTTAACCTTCTGCCCCCTAGTGCTCCGGAAGTCCAAATACCACATTAAATATGATGTGAGGGGAGAGACAGTGAGAAGAGATTTTGACACTCACATGACAGTATGACAGACAGTATGACAGTATGACCAACTGTATGACTGTATGACCAACTGTATGACTGTATGACCAACTGTATTACCGACAGTATGACAGTACGACCAATACTATGACGACAGTATGACAGTATGACAGTATGACTGTATGACAGTATGACCAACAGTATGACTGTATAACTGACAGTATGACCGTATGACTGTATGAACAAAAGTATGACAGTATGACCGTATGACTGTATGAACGACAATATGACAGTATGACCGACAGTATGACTGTAGACTGCCAAGGGCAGATTGGAGTATATTTTGAGAAATATAAGTCTTTCCTATGTGGAGGTATGGTGAGCTTGGTTGGTATGGTAATATGCATTGGTATGCCTTAAAAACTGGTTTTCCGGCAGTTTACATATCAAAACAATCACCAACCATGTTACTAAAGCCTACTGTGTCAAAATCCACTGTCAAACGGATGTTTGCAAAATAACGTGTGTACCCCTTTAAGGCCCATCCTGCATTGTAGTGAGGCCATGGTTCAGAAGGGAGAACTTCAAACGAATGTTTTTTGATTGTTTTTTCAGATATAGTCTTCAAATTTGGCATGGGTATACTATGGAATCTCCTCTTAATAGCCACATTCAACAGCTGAGCCTACGTGTTTTGGATTCAATGTTGGAGCTGTTTAAACGTGTTGTAGAGCTGTATACATGTGCATGTATTTCACTTTAAAATGCATATCTCTGCCGTCTTTTGCCTTATTGCTATTATTTAATCAGCCTATAGTCCCACAGTGACCTGGTACATGTGTGCCAAGTTTGGAGCTTTTCCCACTTTCACCACAAAAGCAGTTAATGTGTGAGTGTTTGGTCAAGTTGTGGTCACTGCACTATATCCCAATGGTCTGACCATATGGGTTGCAATGTGAAAGTTGTTCATCATGAGAAATGGTGCATGTATACCAAGTTTCATACAAATTGCACCTTCCTAGTGGTAATGGCAGCCTGTTGAAGTCCTGAACTTCAAGGCCTTATTATAGCGCCACCTATGTGTTATTCTGGACCATCTTTTGATTCCTTTACTAACTTTACGAGTTCTACAAGCCTGCCAATTTTTATAACTTTTGGAGCCAAAAAGTCAGGATAAAAATAATAATAATAATAATAATAATAATAATAATAATAATAATACTAACGAATACAATAGGTTTCCTACGGATTCCGTAGGACCCCTAATAAATATAGTTGCCAGCAACAATAACGGGGTCCTACGGTATAACAGCCATCAGCCTAGCCATCAGCCTAGCCATCAGCCTAGCCATCAGCCTAGCCATCAGCCTAGCCATCAGCCTAGCCATCAGCCTAGCCATCAGCCTAGCCATCAGCCTAGCCATCAGCCTAGCCATCAGCCTAGCCATCAGCCTAGCCATCAGCCTAGCCATCAGCCTAGCCATCAGCCTAGCCATCAGCCTAGCAGCCACATATACCATGTGCTCTAGTACTGGCCTCTTGTCAAGCCAGCACCTTCCCCCTCTACCACAAAATGAGACTCCCCTTATATAAGCCAATAAGTCCCAGGTGGACTGATTGGGCCATACCAATAATAAGGGGAACTTCCCTGGCCAAGGCGGGGTTAACCTTCTGCCCCCTAGTGCTCCGGAAGTCCAAATACCACATTAAATATGATGTGAGGGGAGAGACAGTGAGAAGGGATTTTCACATTCTCACATGACCGTATGACCGACAGTATAATAGTATGACCAACTGTATGACTGACAGTATGACAGACAGTATGACCAACAGTATGACTGTATAACCGACAGTATGACTGTATGAACGAAAGTATGACAGTATGACCGTATGACTGTATGAACGACAATATGACAGTATGACGGTATGACCGACAGTATGACTGTAGACTGCCAAGGGCAGATTGGAGTATATTTTGAGAAATATAAGTCTTTCCTATGTGGAGGTATGGTGAGCTTGGTTGGTATGGTAATATGCATTGGTATGCCTTAAAAACTGGTTTTCCGGCAGTTAACATATCAAAACAATCACCAACCATGTTTCTAAAGCCTACGGTGTCAAAATCCACTGTCAAACAGATGTTTGCGAAATAACGTGTGTACCCCTTTAAGGCCCAGCCTGCATTGTAGAGAGGCCATGGTTCAGAAGGGAGAACTTCAAACTAATGTTTTTTGGTTGTTTTTTCAGATATAGTCTTCAAATTTGGCATGGGTATACTATGGAATCTCCTCTTAATAGCCACATTCAAAAGCTGGGCCTAGGTCTTTTGGATGCAATGTTGGAGCTGTTTAAACATGTTGTAGAGCTGTATACATATGCATGTATTTCACTTTAAAATACATATCTCTGCCATCTTTTGCCTTATTGCTATTATTTGATCACCCTATAGTCCCACAGTGACCTGGTACATGTGTGCCAAGTTTGGAGCTTTTCCCACTTTCAGCACCAAAGGAGTTAATGTGTGGGTGTTTGGTCAAGTTGTGGTCACTGCACTATATCCCAATGGTCTGACCATATGGGTTGCAATGTGAAAGTTGTTCATCATGAGAAATGGTGCATGTATACCAAGTTTCATACAAATTGTACCTTCCTAGTGGTAATGGCAGCCTGTTGAAGTCCTGAACTTCAAGGCCTTGTTATAGCGCCACCTATGTGTTATTCTGGACCATCTTTTGATTCCTTTACTAACTTTATGAGTTCTACAAGCCTGCCAATTTTTATAACTTTTGGAGCCAAAAAGTCAGAATAAAAATAATAAATATAGTTGCCAGCAACAATAACGGGGTCCTACGGTATAACAGCCACCAGCCTAGCCATCAGCCTAGCCATCAGCCTAGCCATCAGCCTAGCCATCAGCCTAGCCATCAGCCTAGCCATCAGCCTAGCCATCAGCCTCGCAGCCACATATACCATGTGCTCTAGTACTGGCCTCTTGTCAAGCCAACACCTTCCCCCTCTACCACAAAATGAGACTCCCCTTATATAAGCCAATAAGTCCCAGGTGGACTGATTGGGCCATACCAATAATAAGGGGAACTTCCCTGGCCAAGGCGGGGTTAACCTTCTGCCCCCTAGTGCTCCGGAAGTCCAAATACCACATTAAATATGATGTGAGGGGAGAGACAGTGAGAAGGGATTTTCACATTCTCACATGACCGTATGACCGACAGTATAATAGTATGACCAACTGTATGACAGACAGTATGACAGTATGACAGACAGTATGACCAACAGTATGACTGTATAACCGACAGTATGACTGTATGAACGAAAGTATGACAGTATGACCGTATGACTGTATGAACGACAATATGACAGTATGACGGTATGACCGACAGTATGACTGTAGACTGCCAAGGGCAGATTGGAGTATATTTTGAGAAATATAAGTCTTTCCTATGTGGAGGTATGGTGAGCTTGGTTGGTATGGTAATATGCATTGGTATGCCTTAAAAACTGGTTTTCCGGCAGTTAACATATCAAAACAATCACCAACCATGTTTCTAAAGCCTACTGTGTCAAAATCCACTGTCAAACAGATGTTTGCGAAATAACGTGTGTACCCCTTTAAGGCCCATCCTGCATTGTAGAGAGGCCATGGTTCAGAAGGGAGAACTTCAAACTAATGTTTTTTGGTTGTTTTTTCAGATATAGTCTTCAAATTTGGCATGGGTATACTATGGAATCTCCTCTTAATAGCCACATTCAACAGCTGGGCCTAGGTCTTTTGGATGCAATGTTGGAGCTGTTTAAACATGTTGTAGAGCTGTATACATATGCATGTATTTCACTTTAAAATACATATCTCTGCCATCTTTTGCCTTATTGCTATTATTTGATCACCCTATAGTCCCACAGTGACCTGGTACATGTGTGCCAAGTTTGGAGCTTTTCCCACTTTCAGCACCAAAGGAGTTAATGTGTGGGTGTTTGGTCAAGTTGTGGTCACTGCACTATATCCCAATGGTCTGACCATATGGGTTGCAATGTGAAAGTTGTTCATCATGACAAATGGTGCATGTATACCAAGTTTCATACAAATTGTACCTTCCTAGTGGTAATGGCAGCCTGTTGAAGTCCTGAACTTCAAGGCCTTGTTATAGCGCCACCTATGTGTTATTCTGGACCATCTTTTGATTCCTTTACTAACTTTATGAGTTCTACAAGCCTGCCAATTTTTATAACTTTTGGAGCCAAAAAGTCAGAATAAAAATAATAATAAATATAGTTGCCAGCAACAATAACGGGGTCCTACGGTATGACAGCCACCAGCCTAGCCATCAGCCTAGCCATCAGCCTAGCCATCAGCCTAGCCATCAGCCTAGCCATCAGCCTAGCCATCAGCCTAGCCATCAGCCTAGCCGCCACATATACCATGTGCTCTAGTACTGGCCTCTTGTCAAGCAAGCACCTGCCACAAAATGAGACTCCCCTTATATAAGCCAATGAGTCCCAGGTGGACTGATTGGGCCATACCAATAATAAGGGGAACTTCCCTGGCCAAGGCGGGGTTAACCTTCTGCCCCCTAGTGCTCCGGAAGTCCAAATACCACATTAAATATGATGTGAGGGGAGAGACAGTGAGAAGAGATTTTGACACTCACATGACAGTATGACAGACAGTATGACAGTATGACCAACTGTATGACAGTATGACCAACTGTATGACTGTATGACCAACTGTATGACTGTATGACCAACTGTATGACCGACAGTATGACAGTACGACCAACACTATGACCGACAGTATGACAGTATGACAGACAGTATGACAGTATGACCAACAGTATGACTGTATAACTGACAGTATGACCGTATGACTGTATGAACAAAAGTATGACTGTATGACTGTATGAACGACAATATGACAGTTTGACAGTATGACCGACAGTATGACCGTAGACTGCCAAGGGCAGATTGGAGTATATTTTGAGAAATATAAGTCTTTCCTATGTGGAGGTATGGTGCCTTAAAAACTGGTTTTCCGGCAGTTAACATATCAAAACAATCACCAACCATGTTACTAAAGCCTACTGTGTCAAAATCCACTGTCAAACGGATGTTTGCAAAATAACGTGTGTACCCCTTTAAGGCCCATCCTGCATTGTAGTGAGGCCATGGTTCAGAAGGGAGAACTTCAAACGAATGTTTTTTGATTGTTTTTTCAGATATAGTCTTCAAATTTGGCATGGGTATACTATGGAATCTCCTCTTAATAGCCACATTCAACAGCTGAGCCTACGTGTTTTGGATTCAATGTTGGAGCTGTTTAAACGTGTTGTAGAGCTGTATACATGTGCATGTATTTCACTTTAAAATGCATATCTCTGCCGTCTTTTGCCTTATTGCTATTATTTAATCAGCCTATAGTCCCACAGTGACCTGGTACATGTGTGCCAAGTTTGGAGCTTTTCCCACTTTCACCACAAAAGCAGTTAATGTGTGAGTGTTTGGTCAAGTTGTGGTCACTGCACTATATCCCAATGGTCTGACCATATGGGTTGCAATGGGAAAGTTGTTCATCATGAGAAATGGTGCATGTATACCAAGTTTCATACAAATTGCACCTTCCTAGTGGTAATGGCAGCCTGTTGAAGTCCTGAACTTCAAGGCCTTATTATAGCGCCACCTATGTGTTATTCTGGACCATCTTTTGATTCCTTTACTAACTTTACGAGTTCTACAAGCCTGCCAATTTTTATAACTTTTGGAGCCAAAAAGTCAGGATAAAAATAATAATAATAATAATAAATATAGTTGCCAGCAACAATAACGGGGTCCTACGGTATAACAGCCATCAGCCTAGCCATCAGCCTAGCCATCAGCCTAGCCATCAGCCTAGCCATCAGCCTAGCCATCAGCCTAGCCATCAGCCTAGCCATCAGCCTAGCCATCAGCCTAGCCATCAGCCTAGCCGCCACATATACCATGTGCTCTAGTACTGGCCTCTTGTCAAGCAAGCACCTGCCACAAAATGAGACTCCCCTTATATAAGCCAATGAGTCCCAGGTGGACTGATTGGGCCATACCAATAATAAGGGGAACTTCCCTGGCCAAGGCGGGGTTAACCTTCTGCCCCCTAGTGCTCCGGAAGTCCAAATACCACATTAAATATGATGTGAGGGGAGAGACAGTGAGAAGAGATTTTGACATTCTCACATGACAGTATGACAGACAGTATGACAGTATGACCAACTGTATGACAGTATGACCAACTGTATGACTGTATGACCAACTGTATGACCGACAGTATGACAGTACGACCAACACTATGACCGACAGTATGACAGACAGTATGACTGTATGACAGTATGACCAACAGTATGACTGTATAACTGACAGTATGACCGTATGACTGTATGAACAAAAGTATGACAGTATGACTGTATGAACGACAATATGACAGTTTGACAGTATGACCGACAGTATGACCGTAGACTGCCAAGGGCAGATTGGAGTATATTTTGAGAAATATAAGTCTTTCCTATGTGGAGGTATGGTGCCTTAAAAACTGGTTTTCCGGCAGTTAACATATCAAAACAATCACCAACCATGTTACTAAAGCCTACTGTGTCAAAATCCACTGTCAAACGGATGTTTGCAAAATAACGTGTGTACCCCTTTAAGGCCCATCCTGCATTGTAGTGAGGCCATGGTTCAGAAGGGATAACTTCAAACTAATGTTTTTTGGTTGTTTTTTCAGATATAGTCTTCAAATTTGGCATGGGTATACTATGGAATCTCCTCTTAATAGCCACATTCAAAAGCTGGGCCTAGGTCTTTTGGATGCAATGTTGGAGCTGTTTAAACATGTTGTAGAGCTGTATACATATGCATGTATTTCACTTTAAAATACATATCTCTGCCATCTTTTGCCTTATTGCTATTATTTGATCACCCTATAGTCCCACAGTGACCTGGTACATGTGTGCCAAGTTTGGAGCTTTTCTCACTTTCAGCACCAAAGGAGTTAATGTGTGGGTGTTTGGTCAAGTTGTGGTCACTGAACTATATCCCAATGGTCTGACCATATGGGTTGCAATGTGAAAGTTGTTCATCATGACAAATGGTGCATGTATACCAAGTTTCATACAAATTGTACCTTCCTAGTGGTAATGGCAGCCTGTTGAAGTCCTGAACTTCAAGGCCTTGTTATAGCGCCACCTATGTGTTATTCTGGACCATCTTTTGATTCCTTTACTAACTTTATGAGTTCTACAAGCCTGCCAATTTTTATAACTTTTGGAGCCAAAAAGTCAGGATAAAAATAATAATAATAATAATAATACTAACGAATACAATAGGTTTCCTACGGATTCCGTAGGACCCCTAAATATAGTTGCCAGCAACAATAACGGGGTCCTACGGTATAACAGCCATCAGCCTAGCCATCAGCCTAGCCATCAGCCTAGCCATCAGCCTAGCCATCAGCCTAGCCATCAGCCTAGCCATCAGCCTAGCCATCAGCCTAGCCATCAGCCTAGCCATCAGCCTAGCCATCAGCCTAGCCATCAGCCTAGCCGCCACATATACCATGTGCTCTAGTACTGGCCTCTTGTCAAGCCAGCACCTTCCCCCTCTACCACAAAATGAGACTCCCCTTATATAAGCCAATAAGTCCCAGGTGGACTGATTGGGCCATACCAATAATAAGGGGAACTTCCCTGGCCAAGGCAGGGTTAACCTTCTGCCCCCTAGTGCTCCGGAAGTCCAAATACCACATTAAATATGATGTGAGGGGAGAGACAGTGAGAAGGGATTTTCACATTCTCACATGACCGTATGACCGACAGTATGACAGTATGACCAACTGTATGACTGTATGACCAACTGTATGACCGACAGTATGACAGTACGACCAACACTATGACCGACAGTATGACAGTATGACAGACAGTATGACAGTATGACCAACAGTATGACTGTATAACTGACAGTATGACCGTATGACTGTATGAACGACAATATGACAGTTTGACAGTATGACCGACAGTATGACAGACAGTATGACTGTATGACAGACAGTATGATTGTATAACTGACAGTATGACTGTATGAATGACAGTATGACCGTATGACTGTATGAACGAAAGTATGACAGTATGACCGTATGACTGTATGAACGACTGTATGAACGACAATATGACAGTATGACAGTATGACCGACAGTATGACCATAGACTGCCAAGGGCAGGTTGGAGTATATTTTGAGAAATATAAGTCTTTCCTATGTGGAGGTATGGTGAGCTTGGTTGGTATGTTAATATGCATTGGTATGCCTTAAAAACTGGTTTTCCGGCAGTTAACATATCAAAACAATCATGTTACTAAAGCCTACGGTGTCAAAATCCACTGTCAAACGGATGTTTGCGAAATAACGTGTGTACCCCTTTAAGGCCCATCCTGCATTGTAGAGAGGCCATGGTTCAGAAGGGAGAACTTCAAACGAATGTTTTTTGATTGTTTTTTCAGATATAGTCTTCAAATTTGGCATGGGTATACTATGGAATCTCCTCTTAATAGCCACATTCAACAGCTGAGCCTACGTGTTTTGGATTCAATGTTGGAGCTGTTTAAACGTGTTGTAGAGCTGTATACATGTGCATGTATTTCACTTTAAAATGCATATCTCTGCCGTCTTTTGCCTTATTGCTATTATTTAATCAGCCTATAGTCCCACAGTGACCTGGTACATGTGTGCCAAGTTTGGAGCTTTTCCCACTTTCACCACAAAAGCAGTTAATGTGTGAGTGTTTGGTCAAGTTGTGGTCACTGCACTATATCCCAATGGTCTGACCATATGGGTTGCAATGTGAAAGTTGTTCATCATGAGAAATGGTGCATGTATACCAAGTTTCATACAAATTGCACCTTCCTAGTGGTAATGGCAGCCTGTTGAAGTCCTGAACTTCAAGGCCTTGTTATAGCGCCACCTATGTGTTATTCTGGCCCATCTTTTGATTCCTTTACTAACTTTACGAGTTCTACAACCCTGCCAATTTTTATAACTTTTGGAGCCAAAAAGTCAGGATAAAAATAATAATAATAATAATAAATATAGTTGCCAGCAACAATAACGGGGTCCTACGGTATAACAGCCACCAGACTAGCCACCAGACTAGCCACCAGACTAGCCATCAGCCTAGCCATCAGCCTAGCCATCAGCCTAGCCATCAGCCTAGCCATCAGCCTAGCCATCAGCCTAGCCATCAGCCTAGCCATCAGCCTAGCCATCAGCCTAGCCATCAGCCTAGCCATCAGCCTAGCCATCAGCCTAGCTGCCACATATACCATGTGCTCTAGTACTGGCCTCTTGTCAAGCAAGCACCTACCACAAAATGAGACTCCCCTTATATAAGCCAATGAGTCCCAGGTGGACTGATTGGGCCATACCAATAATAAGGGGAACTTCCCTGGCCAAGGCGGGGTTAACCTTCTGCCCCCTAGTGCTCCGGAAGTCCAAATACCACATTAAATATGATGTGAGGGGAGAGACAGTGAGAAGAGATTTTGACACTCACATGACAGTATGACAGACAGTATGACAGTATGACCAACTGTATGACTGTATGACCAACTGTATGACTGTATGACCAACTGTATTACCGACAGTATGACAGTACGACCAATACTATGACGACAGTATGACAGTATGACAGTATGACTGTATGACAGTATGACCAACAGTATGACTGTATAACTGACAGTATGACCGTATGACTGTATGAACAAAAGTATGACAGTATGACCGTATGACTGTATGAACGACAATATGACAGTATGACCGACAGTATGACTGTAGACTGCCAAGGGCAGATTGGAGTATATTTTGAGAAATATAAGTCTTTCCTATGTGGAGGTATGGTGAGCTTGGTTGGTATGGTAATATGCATTGGTATGCCTTAAAAACTGGTTTTCCGGCAGTTAACATATCAAAACAATCACCAACCATGTTACTAAAGCCTACTGTGTCAAAATCCACTGTCAAACGGATGTTTGCAAAATAACGTGTGTACCCCTTTAAGGCCCATCCTGCATTGTAGTGAGGCCATGGTTCAGAAGGGAGAACTTCAAACGAATGTTTTTTGATTGTTTTTTCAGATATAGTCTTCAAATTTGGCATGGGTATACTATGGAATCTCCTCTTAATAGCCACATTCAACAGCTGAGCCTACGTGTTTTGGATTCAATGTTGGAGCTGTTTAAACGTGTTGTAGAGCTGTATACATGTGCATGTATTTCACTTTAAAATGCATATCTCTGCCGTCTTTTGCCTTATTGCTATTATTTAATCAGCCTATAGTCCCACAGTGACCTGGTACATGTGTGCCAAGTTTGGAGCTTTTCCCACTTTCACCACAAAAGCAGTTAATGTGTGAGTGTTTGGTCAAGTTGTGGTCACTGCACTATATCCCAATGGTCTGACCATATGGGTTGCAATGTGAAAGTTGTTCATCATGAGAAATGGTGCATGTATACCAAGTTTCATACAAATTGCACCTTCCTAGTGGTAATGGCAGCCTGTTGAAGTCCTGAACTTCAAGGCCTTATTATAGCGCCACCTATGTGTTATTCTGGACCATCTTTTGATTCCTTTACTAACTTTACGAGTTCTACAAGCCTGCCAATTTTTATAACTTTTGGAGCCAAAAAGTCAGGATAAAAATAATAATAATAATAATAAATATAGTTGCCAGCAACAATAACGGGGTCCTACGGTATAACAGCCATCAGCCTAGCCATCAGCCTAGCCATCAGCCTAGCCATCAGCCTAGCCATCAGCCTAGCCATCAGCCTAGCCATCAGCCACATATGCCATGTGCTCTAGTACTGGCCTCTTGTCAAGCCAACACCTTCCCCCTCTACCACAAAATGAGACTCCCCTTATATAAGCCAATAAGTCCCAGGTGGACTGATTGGGCCATACCAATAATAAGGGGAACTTCCCTGGCCAAGGCGGGGTTAACCTTCTGCCCCCTAGTGCTCCGGAAGTCCAAATACCACATTAAATATGATGTGAGGGGAGAGACAGTGAGAAGGGATTTTCACATTCTCACATGACCGTATGACCGACAGTATAATAGTATGACCAACTGTATGACAGACAGTATGACAGTATGACAGACAGTATGACCAACAGTATGACTGTATAACCGACAGTATGACTGTATGAACGAAAGTATGACAGTATGACCGTATGACTGTATGAACGACAATATGACAGTATGACGGTATGACCGACAGTATGACTGTAGACTGCCAAGGGCAGATTGGAGTATATTTTGAGAAATATAAGTCTTTCCTATGTGGAGGTATGGTGAGCTTGGTTGGTATGGTAATATGCATTGGTATGCCTTAAAAACTGGTTTTCCGGCAGTTAACATATCAAAACAATCACCAACCATGTTTCTAAAGCCTACTGTGTCAAAATCCACTGTCAAACAGATGTTTGCGAAATAACGTGTGTACCCCTTTAAGGCCCAGCCTGCATTGTAGAGAGGCCATGGTTCAGAAGGGAGAACTTCAAACTAATGTTTTTTGGTTGTTTTTTCAGATATAGTCTTCAAATTTGGCATGGGTATACTATGGAATCTCCTCTTAATAGCCACATTCAACAGCTGGGCCTAGGTCTTTTGGATGCAATGTTGGAGCTGTTTAAACATGTTGTAGAGCTGTATACATATGCATGTATTTCACTTTAAAATACATATCTCTGCCATCTTTTGCCTTATTGCTATTATTTGATCACCCTATGGTCCCACAGTGACCTGGTACATGTGTGGCAAGTTTGGAGCTTTTCCCACTTTCAGCACCAAAGGAGTTAATGTGTGGGTGTTTGGTCAAGTTGTGGTCACTGCACTATATCCCAATGGTCTGACCATATGGGTTGCAATGTGAAAGTTGTTCATCATGACAAATGGTGCATGTATACCAAGTTTCATACAAATTTTACCTTCCTAGTGGTAATGGCAGCCTGTTGAAGTCCTGAACTTCAAGGCCTTGTTATAGCGCCACCTATGTGTTATTCTGGACCATCTTTTGATTCCTTTACTAACTTTATGAGTTCTACAAGCCTGCCAATTTTTATAACTTTTGGAGCCAAAAAGTCAGAATAAAAATAATAATAATAATACTAACGAATACAATAGGTTTCCTACGGATTCCGTAGGACCCCTAATAATAATAATAATAATACTAACGAATACAATAGGTTTCCTACGGATTCCGTAGGACCCCTAATAATAATACTAACGAATACAATAGGTTTCCTACGGAGATTCCGTAGGACCCCTAATAATAATAATACTAACGAATACAATAGGTTTCCTACGGATTCCGTAGGACCCCTAATAATAATAATAATAATAATAATACTAACGAATACAATAGGTTTCCTACGGATTCCGTAGGACCCCTAATAATAATAATAATACTAACGAATACAATAGGTTTCCTACGGATTCCGTAGGACCCCTAATAATAATAATACTAACGAATACAATAGGTTTCCTACGGATTCCGTAGGACCCCTAATAATAATACTAACGAATACAATAGGTTTCCTACGGATTCCGTAGGACCCCTAATAATACTAACGAATACAATAGGTTTCCTACGGATTCCGTAGGACCCCTAATAATACTAACGAATACAATAGGTTTCCTACGGATTCCGTAGGACCCCTAATAATACTAACGAATACAATAGGTTTCCTACGGAGATTCCGTAGGACCCCTAATAATACTAACGAATACAATAGGTTTCCTACGGATTCCGTAGGACCCCTAATAATACTAACGAATACAATAGGTTTCCTACGGATTCCGTAGGACCCCTAATAATACTAACGAATACAATAGGTTTCCTACGGAGATTCCGTAGGACCCCTAATAATACTAACGAATACAATAGGTTTCCTACGGATTCCGTAGGACCCCTAATAATAATAATACTAACGAATACAATAGGTTTCCTACGGATTCCGTAGGACCCCTAATAATACTAACGAATACAATAGGTTTCCTACGGATTCCGTAGGACCCCTAATAATACTAACGAATACAATAGGTTTCCTACGGATTCCGTAGGACCCCTAATAATAATACTAACGAATACAATAGGTTTCCTACGGATTCCGTAGGACCCCTAATAATACTAACGAATACAATAGGTTTCCTACGGATTCCGTAGGACCCCTAATAATACTAACGAATACAATAGGTTTCCTACGGAGATTCCGTAGGACCCCTAATAATACTAACGAATACAATAGGTTTCCTACGGATTCCGTAGGACCCCTAATAATAATAATACTAACGAATACAATAGGTTTCCTACGGATTCCGTAGGACCCCTAATAATAATAATAATACTAACGAATACAATAGGTTTCCTACGGATTCCGTAGGACCCCTAATAATAATAATAATACTAACGAATACAATAGGTTTCCTACGGATTCCGTAGGACCCCTAATAATACTAACGAATACAATAGGTTTCCTACGGATTCCGTAGGACCCCTAATAATAATAATAATAATAATACTAACGAATACAATAGGTTTCCTACGGATTCCGTAGGACCCCTAATAATACTAACGAATACAATAGGTTTCCTACGGATTCCGTAGGACCCCTAATAATACTAACGAATACAATAGGTTTCCTACGGATTCCGTAGGACCCCTAATAATAATAATACTAACGAATACAATAGGTTTCCTACGGATTCCGTAGGACCCCTAATAATACTAACGAATACAATAGGTTTCCTACGGATTCCGTAGGACCCCTAATAATACTAACGAATACAATAGGTTTCCTACGGATTCCGTAGGACCCCTAATTATTATATATTGTAATTTATAAAACGGGGGGCCTAAATCAAGCGATCTGATTGGTTCCCAACCGTTGTATATTGAGCGTATACACACAGCTATGACGCCCGTTCAGTTTACAGAGTCCAGTATCACTCCGCGCCTAACTTGAACAGTTGTTTATTTATATATAAAAGCGATAGCATAGTTCACTGAAGCCTAAAAAAAGCCTGTAAAGCAATAGGCACACGGTCGCCGGCAATTTAGCCTTCTAAATTGCTAAATTGCCGGCGAACCAAGCTACCGTCTCTAGCCTTCTCTCTGAAGGACGCTAGTGTGTTGCATAGCAACCGCCGTACACTTTGCCGGCAGCCAGGAGGGACTACTTTTCTGTATTCGTTAAAAAAAATGCTTTTGCGACTTTCTCGCTTTTTCAAAATTGAGGGTGTCTATGACTTTAATTTCGCCATATTTACGTAACTGTTTTATAAAAGCAATAGATCACTTCAGTCAGTGATATACGGTCATTATACCACAGTGAAGGGGGTCGCCGCCCCTCCGCTGCACGTCGGGACGGACAACGCCCCTTAACTGTGGTATAATGAGCGTATACCACGGCCTGTCGTGATCTATTGCTTAAATATATTATAATATATATTATAATATATTATAATATATAACGCCCCCCCCCCCAGGTGGTGCAGGCGGACGTGTTCTCTGCAGACAGCCTGCAGAGCCCCTTCCAGGACCAGGACGCCGTGGTCTCCTGCCTGGGCTTCCCCCTCTCCCTGTGGGGGGGGGTGACGGGCTACAGCCGCTCCCTGGGCGCCGTGCTCAGCGCCCTGCGGAGCGCCCGCGTCACACGCTTCATCGTCATGACGTCCTGGTACACCCAGCGTGAGTGTTTACTGTCGCCATGACGACCTGCTATACCCAGCGTGAGTGGTTACTGTCGCCATGACGACCTGCTACACCCAGCGTGAGTGTTTACTGTCGCCATGACGACCTGCTACACCCAGCGTGAGTGGTTATTGTCGCCATGACGACCTGCTACACCCAGCGTGAGTGTTTACTGTCACCATGACGACCTGCTACACCCAGCGTGAGTGTTTACTGTCGCCATGACGACCTGCTACACCCAGCGTGAGTGTTTACTGTCGCCATGACGACCTGCTACACCCAGCGTGAGTGTTTACTGTCGCCATGACGACCTGCTACACCCATGGTCTGTCGTGTTGAGGTTCACTGTGTCCTCTCTAAGGTGTCTGTCTGTCTGTCTGTCTGTCTGTCTGTCTGTCTCTCTGTCTGTGTGTGTCTGTCTGTCTGTCTGCCTGTCTGTCTGTGTGTCTGTGTGTCTGTGTCTGTGTGCCTGTGTCTGTCTGTCTGTCTGTCTGTCTGTCTGTCTGTCTGTCTGTCTGTCTGTCTGTCTGTCTGTCTGTCTGTGTGTTTGTGTGTGTGTCTCTCCAGCTGACTCCGGGGCCGGTGCTCCCCTGATGATCCGATGGCTCCTGCTGCCTCTGATCCGCTCCGTTCTGACGGACATGTTCCACATGGAGACGGCCCTGCAGGGGGTCCACGACGTGGACTGGACCGTGGTCCGTCCACCCGGCCTGCAGAACCTGCCCGCCTCAGGTACCAGAGAACTGTCTACATCTAGATCTATAGTCTAGAGATCTATAGATCTAGATCTATAGAGATCTATAGATCTCTAGAGAGCTATAGATCTAGATCTATAGCTCTAGAGATCTATAGATCTAGATATATATAGATCTAGATCTATAGAGATCTATAGATCTATAGATATCTATAGGTATCTATATCTATAGATATAGATATCTATAGATCTATAGATAGATCTATAGATATATATGTAGGTATCTAGATCTATAGATATCGATATCTACAGATCTAGATCTATAGATCTAGATATCTACAGATCTAGATCTATAGATCTATAGATCTAGATATCTATAGATCTATAGATATAGATATAGATATCTATAGGTATCTAGATCTATATCTACAGATCTATATATCTAGATATCTATAGATCTATAGATATAGATCTATATATCTATCTACCTTACTGGCCCCCTTACCTTATTGGCCCCTGGTCCCCTTACCTTAGTGGCCCCTGGTCCCCTTACCTTAGTGGCCCCTGGTCCCCTTACTTTAGTGGCCCCTGGTCCCCTTACCTTAATGGGCCCCTGGTCCCCTTATCTTAGTGGCCCCTGGTCCCCTTACTTTAGTGGCCCCTGGTCCCCTTAAGACATCCTGAGTCTCTCCTCCACAGAGAAGGCCTTCCTGACCCATGAGGGCTACTCGGTTCCGGGCGCCATCGGTAACCAGGTGGCCCGGGGGGACGTGGCTCGCTTCCTGCTCTCCCAGCTGGACGCCGACGCCTGGGTGAAGAAGGGCGTGGCTATGCACACTAAGTGACGCCCGCTTCCTGCCTGACGGCGGCGCGTGGGACGCGGTGCTGGGCCAACGGCGCCATTGACACCAACAAGCTGTTGGATATCCTTAGGTTTTATACATCTTAGGTTTTATACCTTTCTATATCTTTTGTATTAATTTCTAAATGATAAATGATATACATTCATGATGGTTTAATGCAATGCTTAAATATCAATGCCTTTAATTGTGTTTGTCAATGACGATTACGACTTGTGACTCTTACTTACTTTGTACCAGTAGAGGGCGATGTCAGACCATCGACACCTCCGCCTCCAGTCACCTTGTACTCATATTGTCATCCGGTATGCATGGAACAACAATACCAATAAAGTTTAACCAAACACATTCTGTCCAAAATGTCCACATTATAAGGAAGGACGTGATCTCTAGAGTGCTGTAACACAAGACATTGAGGAGTAGATGAATGATTCATAACCTTAATAACCAACACCCATTACCTTGCATGTACACATAGAACTCCAGATGATGTATGACCTCTTCCCCTCAAACGTCCGCTGTGACCAAAGGCTCAGTACCTGTGGCTGCTCTGTAAATCCATTTGTGCGTTTTGTCCAAACTCAACATGGAACACTCAGCAACAGAGAGCCGGGGTCCAGATGTTCTTGGGAGCTCAATCTGGTCGATCATAAAAAGGACAACAACACAATTAATAAATTAATACATATATAATAATAAAAAACCTTTACGACTTTCTTTTTGTCCTCATCACATTTTGTTCATCTCCTGGGCAGAAGTAATGAAGCACTCAGTTTTTTTTATAATTTTTCCTTTCATCAATAGAAACAAACAATTATATATGTATATATAAATGTATAAATGAAATCTATATTTCCGTTAAAGGTGCCATGACATGCCACCAGGTGTGGTGTGATCAGCCGTTACAATCCGTTTTGGAAATCTGTCCCTTATGACATCACAGGTGTCCACCTAGATGTGTGACGGACAGATGAGCAACGTCTGCTCCAGTCCACCGGGTAGGCTGGTAGACTGACCTATCAGCACACGTCTAGGTGGACACGCCCACTTTCTGCCCCTTATGATGTCATAAGGGGCAGATTTCCAAAACGGCTTGTAACGGCTAACCACATGTAACGGTTGTAAGGCAGTCAGAGATTGAGAAACGTCTTAGGAATATATTGGGTTTATTCCTTTGAAAAAGAAAAGAAAAACATGCCTTCAGGCAAAGGTGGACTGGATATGCAGCATCCGATGCAGAGCATGCAACTTCTCTGATCCATTTGACATTAATGCAATAATACAAAAAGCACAGAAATAGGAGAGATATTATTATCTTAATAATCCTCATAACTTATTTACATTTTATATTTGGAACAACATACCTTTGAAAAAGAAAAGAAAAACATGCCTTCAGGCAAAGGTGGACTGGATATGCAGCATCTGCACAAGCAAAGTAAAATATCTACATTGTATTACCCAGGCTACATTAACCGCATGGACACCTGCTAGCGGACTTTGCATTAACAACCTTTCTATCATTACTTTAAAATGTAACCAGATCATCACAATGCGTATGGAATAATATCACACATGTGATATGTCAAAGTTTTCAACTTAAACACAATTTTACGGTTTGAAAACTAATATACCGCAGTGAGTGCTTATTACAGTGTACCTACCCGATGCAGAGCATGCAACTTCTCTGATCGGGTACGGCAGAGGCGCAGGGACAAAACGCAGCAGATCCGCAATACACAAACTGTCCACCGGTGGCTCCAAATCACAAACTCAAAACAAAAAGGCTTTATTATGGCGAAAATCACATACAACACTAGACCCTATTTCTAACTCTGTTACACCCACCTCCCCCGAATTTCGCCAAATATAAGCAAGGACTGCACAGTATTCCTGAAAGCGACCAAGTACACCACCTGTCAACACTAGACAAAGGGTCACCAATTACAGGACAGCCAACCACAAAAGTATCCAATAAGGATGAAGTGAAAGGAGAGCCGCACAAACTCTCCAACCAACCACTGGCAGTAGGGTGCCTTATACACCCCACGAGACCCAGTAACCGCATACCAAAAGTCAACAAACAGAAATAAAGGAGTCCTCCTTAAACTAACCAAGGCCTGGTTCAACCATATCACTTAAATGTGTGTCAATAAACCTTGACACCTACTGTCTAACCATGAAAGACTGGAAACACCGACCTGTAAACAGACTGCATAGACGGACGTGTGTATGTAATGTCTTGCCTCAACATAGTATGAATCAGTCTGTCAACTGGCCTGATAATGCGACCAAACCTAGATCTCACCTGTGTGGATAAACTAGGATTCTGAGATTGTGCAACAGGAGCTACGGTGTCAATACTATGTGAGTCAGTGACATCGTCTGTCTGTGTCACAACAGTCAATCCATCAGTCTCTGTATGTGTGAGCACGTCGGTGTTACAACTATCTGACTGTGAATCCGTGTCTCTAGCAACAGCCGTACTAACGTCAGTGTCAGTCACAAGTCTTGAGTCAGAGGTGAAGGACTCTTTGAGGCCTTCAGACACCTCTGGGTCGCTCTGAGAGACAAGAGGAGCAGATACTGTTCCTTCCTTTCCAGCTGACTCAACTTCAGAAGAGTCAGGAAATGATGATTGAACAACCCACTCTACGGTTCGTCCCTCTGAATCCACAGGTTCATGACCAGTCTCCCTCTGCACTTGCTGAGATTCTGAGCATGATTCAGAGGAATCATGATCTACATCCACGACATCTGGCAAAAAGTCTGGATCATCAATTGAGGCAGAATCGTTGCCTGACTTTGACAATTGAGCAGAAGGCGAAGATGAGCCCGGGTCAGTGAGGATACTTGTGTCATCCATGGGCAGGAAGTTCACCAACATCAACATGTTACGGTGGACCACTCTTTCCTTTCCAGTAGCCGTGTCCCGTATCTTGTAAGTGTGTGTCTCTGCGTTCCTGTCCACTACAGTGTACACAGTAGATTCCCAGCGATCTGCTACCTTTCTTTTCCCTCTCTCCTTCTTGTTGGCCACCAACACACGGTCACCAATGTCAATGGCAGGCCCCTTCGCTCTCCTGTTGTAGAGCTCAGTGTGACGGTGTTGCTCCTTCGTTGCATGTTCCTGAGCTATCAGCATTGCACCTTGTAGATCTTTCACAAGTGACACTACATACTTGTCATAGCTGACTACAGCTGGATCATTCAGGACATTTCGAAAAAGCACATCAACTGGTAGACGAGGAATCCGTCCAAACATCAAAAAGAAAGGAGCATATCCTGTGGTCTCGTGAACCGTACTGTTGTACATGAACGTCAGAGTCTGAAGATGGCGAGGCCAGTTGGCTTTCGTGTCAGGAGCCAGTGCACGGATCATGTTGCCAAGAGTTCTGTTAAAACGTTCCACGCTCCCATTGCCCATAGGATGATAAGGGGTGGTGTGTGATTTCCTTATACCAGAGACTCTGAGCAGCTCGCTGATAAGCTGACTCTCAAAGCTGGCACCTTGGTCGCTGTGGATACGTTCCGGGAAACCAAATATACAGAAAAACTTGTCCCAGAGGACTCTCGCCACCTGCTTGGCTGACTGATCTTTGCAGGGGAATGCCTGAGCCATTCTTGTAAAATGATCGGTCACCACCAGTACGTCAACCGACCTGTTGCTCGCATCCTCAGCCGACCAAAAGTCGATGCAGACGAGCTGGAGTGGCCTGGTGGACATGATGCTCTCTAGGGGTGCCCTGTCAACAGGCTCAACCGTCTTGCTGACGATGCAACGCTTACAGCTGCGGACATAGTCCCTCACATCCCTGTCCAGACTAAGCCAAAAAAATCTCTGTCTGGCCAGCCCGAGACTTCTGAATTGACCCTGGTGACCAGCATCGTCATGGACTCCCCTCAGGACAGCAGCTTTAAGTGACTCAGGAACCACGTACTGGTGACGTTTAGACTTAGTGATCAAGTCTTTTGAAACTCTGTAGAGTATCCCATTACTCAAAACAAACTTTTCCCAATGTTTCAAGTATCTTAAAGCTGTCACTGATTCTTTTGCTCGCTCCCTCCTCGAGGGTCTACGACGTCTCTCCACATAATACAAGACTCGAGAGAGGGCTTTGTCTTTGAGCTGTTCATCACGCAACTCTTTCTCTGTATATGCAGGGAGCGCTTCCTGTCCACCTGGGACAATCTGTGGTACATGTTGCAGAACAGCCACAGCACGGGTTCTTGCCCCAGTCTCCCATTCACTGTGTGACTGCAGCACAGCCGATATTTCGTCCATTCCAAGGGACTGAGTGTAGACAGCAGCAGACACACTCTCAACTTGATCATCTCCCTGTACTGGATTCCCATCACGGGCACTGGAACAGCGGAAGGTGTCTCGGACACAGTCGGTGGTCAAACCTTGTACCTCAGAGAGGAGACTGTTAAGGGGCTCTTCAAGAAGTCTAAGACCGACTCTTTGCTTGACAAAGGGCACCCGACTCAATGCATCAGCAACAACATTCTGTGGACCTGGAACATACTTAATGTCGAAGTTGTAGCTGGCTAACTTGGCCACCCAACGTTGCTCACAGCAATCGAGCTTTGGTTTTGTCATGATGTGAGTCAACGGATTGTTGTCTGTCCACACTGTAAATACATGGCCTTTCAGCCAATGACTGAATTTGTCGCTGACAGCCCACTTCAAGGCTAAAAATTCTAAACGATGCGCCGGGTAATTCCTTTGAGACTGAGAGAGTGACTTGCTGGCAAACGCAATGGGTCTTGCCTTGGTTTCCCCCTCTTTAATCTGAGACAGAACAGCACCAATGCCATCGAGAGAGGCATCCACAGACAACATGAAAGGACGGGTGAAATCAGGGTGAGCCAAGACCACCGCTTCTGCCAGCAACGATTTCAGCTTCCGGAAAGCCTGTTCCATGTCATGAGTCCAGTCAGATGCACTCAACTTCCTGTTCTGTGATCTCTGTTTGAGCTTCCGGTTGCCTTTGCACTTCCGTTTCTGTCCTGTCAACAGAGAGAAGAGGGGCTTGGCAACGGCAGAATAATTTGGCACAAAGTGTTGGTAATAATTGATCATCCCGAGGAAAGACCTGACCCGTCTTGCTGAGGGTGTCATGCCATCTGCCTCCATTAGGTCAGCACTTGTCACCTTTGCGATGCCATCGATCTTGCTAGGGTCAGTTGACACACCAGACTCATCAACCATGTGCCCAAGGAACCTCACAGACTTGCGAAGGAAAAAGCACTTTTTGGGGGCAAGTTTCAGGTTGTGGCTGCGCAGCCTGCTAAACACCATCTCCAAGCGCTGCAAAGCCGTCTCCTCGTCAGGAGCAAAAATGAGCAAATCATCTAAGTAGCAAAGCAGGCTCAGATAATTTTGGTCTCCAAAAATGCTAGTCATCATGCGCATAAAACTTCCAGGGCTGTTGCAAAGGCCTTGTGGCAGACGATTGTACTCGTACAAGCCCATTGGAGTGGTGAAGGCAGAGTACTTTCTGTCATGTTCATGCAATGGCATGTTATAGAATCCAGAGGTCAAATCCATAGTACTGAAGAGGGAATTCCCTCCAAGCGCCGCTAGGCAGTCTGCCTGGTGAGGGAGAGGATGGGCGTCCTTAAAAGTTCGCTTGTTCAACCAGCGGAAATCCGTACACACACGGAGATCACCATTCTTTTTCCATACAAGAACTAATGGAGATGCATATTCGCTGGTGGATTTCCTGATAATCTCTTTCTCCTCCATTTCTGTCAGTACTTGACGCAACTTCTGATATTGACTGGGAGGCACTCGTCTGAACGGGAGCCGGAACGGCCTGTGGTCTGAGAGGTGTATACGGTGGACGAATTCCTTCGCCTCTCCACAATCCAGATGATGACGCGAAAATATGTCATTGTAGTGCACAATCAGCTCAGTGAGCTTGTCTTTACACTGTGTAGACACATCACATGAGTTCATGTCAATCTCACTCAATCCAACTGAGTTGAGTTTCTCGTTGGCAGAACACTCATTTTCAAAAGGACTGGCTACTAGGGAACAACTGGCCATTGATAGCTCTGCTGTGTCTGTGACATCCATGTCTTCGAGAGCAATACAGGGGAACACGTCAGCTAATTTAGCATTGCGCCTAACCAAGACAGGCTTGTCTGAGGTGTTAATAAGTTTTAATGGAACCCATCTGTCACCCCACAACGACGTCACCATTCTTGCCACCAGAATCCCTCTCGGAGCTGAACGGCACGAGGTAAGCTCTGTTAGCACGGTGCTACCGGGAGACACAGCAGCAGACTTGGGCAACTTCCCCCACATTAGGTACTCACGACCAGGTTCAAGGCAAACTGCTGAGTTGCTCCTGACAGTGCCTATCTTGTCAGGAACCTCCTCCCCTCGCCATCGGTCCAGACCAGCAAGCATAGATAGGAACTGCTCAGACTCTGAATCTCCAGCAGGACAAGGGGTAGACACAGCTTTCCAGTAAGCATCACACTGCTTGTACTGACGAAGGATATGCTTGATGACGTTGGTGCCAAGTATCATCTCATCATGCTGGCCTTGGACAACGAGGGTGGGAACAGTTATCTTGCAGCCATACACCTCCATATTTAAATGGACGGCTGACTCAGGCGATACACGACGTCCACCACAGCCAATGAGGACGACATCTGTGCTGAACTGATCATGTACTGTAATTACTCCAGCTTCACTAAGCTTCGTCTTGGCATCCTCGTTGATGGTACATGCCATAGAGCCACTGTCCATCATTGCATTCAAGGTCACTGCATTACCAAATTTCACAGGTGTGTAGAAAAGACTGTCACTGCCAACAACTTTGTGTATGTTCTGATATACAACTCGAACGTTATTGCATGAAGTCGTGTGTGTGTTATAAATGGTCTCCGCGTCAGAAATATCTTCACATTGGGAGGACGAATCAAGACCCATACTGTCTCCCCTTGAATATGGGTCAACTAGTTTCCCTCAGACTGAGAGGAAAACTTGGTGGGGCATGCCATCTTTGTGTGACCTGGGGCTAGACAGGCAAAACACAGCTTCTCTGACATGCAGTGGGTGACGGTGGAGTGTTTACTGTCATTGCAGACACGACAGGCCTTCTCACGATTACCACTCTGAAATCTTCCTCCACGGGGAGCGCTACTACGCTGCTGCACTCTACCCATCATCTGCTCCAACATCGACATCATGCGAGAGAGAATCCTTTCCTCCGCCTCCTGAGTGTTCTGCGAAACAGCTGGGATAGAGGAGCTAGAGGGGGGGCCTGGAGTCTGAGGCAGGACATGGCTTTGACTCATGGCAGTGACGGAGGGGGAACACTGTGTGTGGCTCACTGGAGCAGTCACTGGGGTAGAGGTAACGGTGGGGCACTGACCATGACACTGCTCGAGCATAGGCTGGCTGTACGCTGCTAGGCTGGATGGCATGCTAGCAACGGTGGTGGTGTGGCTCTTTACATCTCTATAAGCTCTGCTAGAGGCCCTCAGCTCTCTCTGATAGTCATCAATCCTCAACTGTATATCACGTGCACTCCACTCATGAACAGGCTTACACTTAAAGATAGAGGAGAGCTCAGGGTCGGGGCAATGCTTGACAAACATGCGCGCAATCTCTTCATTTGAGTTCTCCATCCGCCTACCTTGCCTGCGGAGGCCTTCATCAGCCAGATCAGCCGCTCTGTTCACCCTCAACCAGTAATCAACTGGGCTCTCACTAGGCCGGGGAAGGGTGGAGTAAAAATCAGCTAGAGGGAGGCATGACGATGTATCACTGAAATATTGAAGGAGAATATCAAAAATGAGACAGGGGTTCCGAGACACATCAAGAGTCTGGTCACTACGCAGGGCGACCTTCACGACATCCCTCGCTTTGCCCATAAGCCTCTCCATTATCTCTTCAGCCTGCTCATCCACAGGACACTTCTGCTTCCTGAGGTTAGTCTTAGTCATGTCAATCCAGTCCTTAACTGGGTACTTGTCAGAACCATCACCTCTGAATAACTTAGGCTCTTTGTCTGACTTTACATGTACTGTAACATGTGAGTCTGTGCGACTAACAGTGCTGGAGTCAGTGCCTCTGTGTGCAGGTGATGTGTTGAAAGACGTGCAGCTCGGGTGGTTGCTGTTAACATTAACTACACCAGCAGACATCAACCTGGCTACAATGGACTCGCCAATCTGAGCACCCAACTCCCCCATCATACCTGTGAGTTGGCTAATAGCGGTGGCATCATCGCTACCGGGTGTGGATGTGAGAGGACCCTCCCCCATGAACTGGCCAACAGGAGTACAACCTGGGTTCTGACCTAACCCTGTACCCCTACCGCTGTCAGCTAATGGCTGGGAATAACCCACCTCCCCATTGACCAACCCACGTCCCACAGCACCACTATCGCTACATTGCCAGGCACCCAACATACCCCTTCCTTTAGGCAGAACTGGACTAGCAAAATTCTCTGCCACATTCCTTACACCTTGTCTCTCAGCCATAATGGCAAGTACATGCGTTGTGTATTTTAAAAAAAAAAGAGAAAAATAATAATAATAATAATAATAATAAGATAAATAAATGCGAATTACTGTATCTTAGAACAAATGGATAGTGCCAAAAACAGGGAAAAGAAAAAAAAAATTATAAAATATATATATATATATATTCTCTAGACACAGCCCTACACTGCCCAACCATCTACCAAAACAACTCTGACCACACTTGATCTTGCACACTTGAGCTGGGCTTCTACACAGCATCCACGGCGATCGGCGTCAGGCTGATCTTTGAGATCGACGGAGTCACGGCACCAGTGTAACGGTTGTAAGGCAGTCAGAGATTGAGAAACGTCTTAGGAATATATTGGGTTTATTCCTTTGAAAAAGAAAAGAAAAACATGCCTTCAGGCAAAGGTGGACTGGATATGCAGCATCCGATGCAGAGCATGCAACTTCTCTGATCCATTTGACATTAATGCAATAATACAAAAAGCACAGAAATAGGAGAGATATTATTATCTTAATAATCCTCATAACTTATTTACATTTTATATTTGGAACAACATACCTTTGAAAAAGAAAAGAAAAACATGCCTTCAGGCAAAGGTGGACTGGATATGCAGCATCTGCACAAGCAAAGTAAAATATCTACATTGTATTACCCAGGCTACATTAACCGCATGGACACCTGCTAGCGGACTTTGCATTAACAACCTTTCTATCATTACTTTAAAATGTAACCAGATCATCACAATGCGTATGGAATAATATCACACATGTGATATGTCAAAGTTTTCAACTTAAACACAATTTTACGGTTTGAAAACTAATATACCGCAGTGAGTGCTTATTACAGTGTACCTACCCGATGCAGAGCATGCAACTTCTCTGATCGGGTACGGCAGAGGCGCAGGGACAAAACGCAGCAGATCCGCAATACACAAACTGTCCACCGGTGGCTCCAAATCACAAACTCAAAACAAAAAGGCTTTATTATGGCGAAAATCACATACAACACTAGACCCTATTTCTAACTCTGTTACACACACCACACCTGGTGGCGTGTCATGGCCCCTTTAACAATATATTCATACTCATAAAGCGCTGCTGTGAGTGAGCCAGCGGACGCTGTCTTCTCCCAGCAGGAGGCCGCCTCCCGCCGTCTGTCCGGCCTCCAGAGCCCCCCCCCCCGTCGCAGCCCAGCACTGACCCCCCCTGGGGAGACGGAGGGACCAGGGGCGCAGACAGACAGCAGACACCCTCTCAGTCAGTCAGTCAGTGTGTGTGTGGACGGCTGGTTGAAGCAGCCCCACCTGGCCTGAGTGTGACTGACTGGGCTCTGGGGCTGCACACCTGCTGTACATGGAGTAAACAATGTGCAGCAGGGTAAACCAGCCGTAACCAGATATCTCTGTGGCTGGTTTAACCACATTGCACATTGTTTACTCCCTGTACAGCAACAAGGTGTGCAGCCTCCCCAGAGCCCAACCAGTCACACTCTGGAAAGTTATTTGCAGGTGAAACAAGTGTATGTACCGGTAGTAACCAGTGTGCGTACCAGGTGAAACCAGTGTGTGTACCAGGTGAAACCAGTGTGTGTACCAGGTGAAACCAGTGAATGTACCAGATGAGACCAGGTGAACCAGTGTACGTACCAGGTGACACCAGTGTGTGCACCAGGTAAAACCATTCCGTGTATGGACTAGGTAAAACCAGTGTGAACCAGGTGACACCAGTGTACGTACCAGAAGAAACCAGTGTGCGCACCAGGTGAATCCAGTGTACGTACCAGGTGAGACCAGTGAGCTGAGCTGCAGGTCCCTCAGGGCCTCTCTGAGCTGGTCTCTCTGAGTCTAGACCGGGCCGCCGGCTGGGTCTACGGAGGGGGTCTGGGTCTATGGAGGGGGTCTGGGTCTACGGAGGGGGTCTGGGTCTACGGAGGGGGTCTGGGTCTACGGAGGGGGTCTACGGAGGGGGTCTACGGAGGGGGTCTGGGTCTACGGAGGGGGTCTGGGTCTATGGAGGGGGTCTACGGAGGGGGTCTGGGTCTATGGAGGGGGTCTGGGTCTACGGAGGGGGTCTGGGTCTACGGAGGGGGTCTACGGAGGGGGTCTGGGTCTATGGAGGGGGTCTGGGTCTATGGAGGGGGTCTGGGTCTACGGAGGGGGTCTGGGTCTACGGAGGGGGTCTGGGTCTATGGAGGGGGTCTGGGTCTACGGAGGGGGTCTGGGTCTATGGAGGGGGTCTGGGTCTACGGAGGGGGTCTACGGAGGGGGTCTGGGTCTATGGAGGGGGTCTGGGTCTATGGAGGGGGTCTGGGTCTACGGAGGGGGTCTACGGAGGGGGTCTGGGTCTACGGAGGGGGTCTGGGTCTATGGAGGGGGTCTACGGAGGGGGTCTGGGTCTACGGAGGGGGTCTATGGAGGGGGTCTGGGTCTACGGAGGGGGTCTGGGTCTATGGAGGGGGTCTGGGTCTACGGAGGGGGTCTACGGAGGGGGTCTGGGTCTATGGAGGGGGTCTGGGTCTATGGAGGGGGTCTGGGTCTACGGAGGGGGTCTACGGAGGGGGTCTGGGTCTACGGAGGGGGTCTGGGTCTATGGAGGGGGTCTACGGAGGGGGTCTGGGTCTACGGAGGGGGTCTACGGAGGGGGTCTGGGTCTACGGAGGGGGTCTGGGTCTATGGAGGGGGTCTGGGTCTACGGAGGGGGTAAAACCAGGCCACATTTGATAGAGCAGGACCAAATACTATCAACCTGAGACGGACCTGAGACGGGAGCACAGAGACCAGTGAGGAGACTCATGGTAACGAACTCTCAGTAGCTGGACAGGGTTTTAAATGTAAAGGTTACAAACATGTTTTACCGTATGTTGGGGATCTGAGTGGAGGGCGGGCAGCAGGTCCAGGTGATGCTCCACTCCCTCAGCCACCCTGCGGTGACAACACAGGGTTCAGCTCCTTCACCCCCTCACCCCCAGGGCGGACACCCCCCCTCACCCCAGGCCGACGCCCCTGCCCCCCCCGTCCTCCGTCTACCACCCACTGGGGACCAGCCTGGAGTCTCCTCACCGTCCGTGGAGAACATGGGTCAGGGCCAGGCGGGGCTGGAGGGGACAGAGAGCAGCCTCGTCAACACACAGAGGGGCCATGTGATTGTGTTTTGTTCTTTTTTGGTTTCAAAATGCACACACACGCACACACACACACACACACACACACTAGTACACACACACACACACACTGCCAAAACTGACAGCCTATTTCGTCGCCACACTCTCGATCATCTCTCGACCACCAGCTTAAGTGTGAAGAACTTTCAGCCTTTTATTTGTATTTTTTTCTTATGGCTTTTGGTTGATCGTTCCACTGTGAAAATGTTGGCGAGCCTAGCTGGCCACGTGCCCAGCTATTATGTATATGGATATATTTCAATCATTTAAATCTAATGATATTCACTCTGCAATGCAACAGGAAGCGTTTTGTTGAGTGTTGTCACGGCGTGGTGATTATAGCGCTACGTGAGGCACGCCCTCGCGGACCCAAAGGATAAGTTCACCTTCTACAAATGCAGTCAGGTTGTTTAGGTCCAATAAACAAAAGCTTAGATAAAGACAAGATAAAGATGGGATAAATGTAAGATAAACACGATAAAATTAGAATCAAATGTTGTTATAGTTAAAGTATTGTGGCGAGCTGCACAGGTCGGGACGAGACGGGAGCCCAGGTTGAGCAGTCTATCAACTCCCGCGCCCCATACACCAGTCGGCTACGGAAGTTGTCTATATTAACACACACACTAGAACACAAAACACGGCACAGCTGTCCAACACGAACAGCACTCTCAATCAGGGTGTTGGACTAAAAACTAAAATGTCCTAAAACAATTGTCCCAGTATGCTTTGCGGCACCTGGAACACGGCGACCACGCCCACGGTGGCCACAGTATGGTAGTCCTATCACAGGCCCTACAGAGACTAGTCCTCACAGTGGCCCTCATGCAGTCTGTCTCCCCCGTCTGTCCTGTCCATGAGTTATTTACCATTGAGTGCATTTTAAACTTGACACATCTTGAGTACTTCTAAATCTCTACATAATAAGATATACAAGGTATAGATATAGGACATATAAGGCATACACATACAACATATAAGGTATACATGTACAAGTAAGTTAACATTTGTTGTTTTTGTGTCCTTTTCATGGTTGATTCTGGAGCAGTGCACCCACACAGCGGGTCCTATCGGGACTCAGTTTCAATGGGGAACATTTACATTGATTTAGTTTTTAATGACGGCCCAATGCATTGTCCTGTAGTTAGTAGTTATGAACCAGTTTAGTGCGCACACACACATACACACACACACACACACACACGCACAGCTTTCATTGAGTCCTTTAAGTGCAGGCTGTGTTATAAGTGTGCATTGTTCTTCTCCCAGCGGCTCCAGGTCGTGTTTCAGCCCCGCCTCACGCCTCTATCAGACCCTCACATGAGGAGGAGAGAGGATGCAGAAGGAGATGCGTATCAGAGCGTCCCAGAAGCAGTTAAAAATGTCAGCCATGTCAGAGCGGTCTGTCAGTCTGACGATCCGCTGATGGCTGCAGCATTCTGATCCCAGATAAGACGCGTCTCTGCGTCACTCCAGAGAGAGGCCCAGCCACAAGGTCACCAGGTGACAAGGTCACCAGGCCCAGAGGCAAGGTCACAAGGCCCAGAGGCAAGGTCACGAGGCCCAGAGGTGAGGTCTTGTTTGTTGGGGTTTGACCTTTGACCTGAGCAGGGGATTGTGGGTATTAACCGAGCAGATGTAGATCGTCAGTCTCATGTAGGTCTGTTCTAAACGATTTCATTCTAATGATAATGGTATTAATTAATCAGTAAGCTTACTTTACAAAGATATATGTTTTCCCATCAGCAGCCTTTTGGTGAAGTTAGTTAAAGCTATGGTAGTCATCTGTTTTTTTATATCTACGATAGTTATAGTCATATCTATCACACGCTTTTCTCACAGGGGAAAAAAGCAAATCACAATAAAATTATTCATAAAGAAACATTTCCAGGATGCAGCATCTCTTGGTTTAGTTCTGGCTGTGCTGTTGGTAAACAGTTCAGCTAACCCTCAAGATGTCAGATTAGCGTCCGAGGCGCCTGAGGGCTGAGGTCCTGCAGACCGGTCCCACCAGCTCAGGAATGATGGCTGACATTCATTAGGCCCCAGTACACACACACACACACACACACTGGAGCATTAGCATGAGCACACCAACAGACACACACACAGACACTAACTTAGAGATAAACAAGCCCTCTACACACACACACACACACACTTTAAACATAACCCCTAATCATTGCATAGTAGGATAATATTTCTCAAAAAATGTCAGAAAAACAAAAAGAGTCGTTAGATAAACAATATTCTTCATTTATTGAGTAATTCATGCGTTAGTTCAGCTTCAGTTTGCATCTCCCAGCGTCAGGCCCAGGGGCCCAGGGGCCCGGAGGTCCCGGGGACAACATCCACCCCGGGCCCCGTGTCAGTGATTGTACTCGTCTCCTTCATTTGGCTCTGGATCATATTTACAAAAAGTGCAATGCAGCGTGAACTCCTATGTACATAGATCATCTTAAATATCGTTCTGAGACCCGAAGGAAAGATGCTCTCCACTTCCTGGGCAAATAAGCACATTAAAATCTAGTGCAAACAACACGGCCCAGACACTCTGGGAAAATACAACTTGTCCCAGAAGATTCTCTGGGAGCTTCAATTATTACAAACTTTAATTTTTTAATCTCTTTAGCGTGAGATCACTCGATCCTCAGGCGGAAATCCACACAGCTTAGGAGTTGTCAGGGTGTCCAACCAATGGAAGTGTATAAATCAATGTGTGTTTCCTCCAGGCCGGCCTCCAGCCCTAGGCCTCCAGGGAGTACAGCTCGTTGATCTTCTCCTGGTACTTCTTGGTGACCACGGGGCCTCTTGAGCTCAGCGTGGGGCCTGGAACGGGAACGGAGTGTTAGAGTGAGGACCCTATGGAGGTCACCACTCTCTTATAGGGGACATCAAGTACCTACAATGATGTCATATACATGTATCTACAAATATGTCAAAAGGTACACTCATTATAGTGGTGCAGTTTTTGCTTTCCTCAAAACCCCCCGTTAGCACCCTCTAGCACACCGAGACCGGCCAATCACATTCTGAGACAGCGAGACGTCTGCTGAACTCCAGCCAAACAAAGACGCCAGCAGCATAACAACAAGCAGGCCTCTCTCTAACAGCACTGCTCAGCGTTGTGCTGGCTGCCCTCAGGGTCCTGGTCCTCCTCTGACTCACCCAGCTCCCCTCCCGTGATGGAGAAGTCCCGGTCCAAGATGACCCACTTCTGGACCTTCTGGGCGTTGAGGTGGACCTGGCGTTGATGCGCTCCACGGCCTCCTGGATGGCCGCGTAGACGGCCGGCTCCTTATTGGCTACGATCTCGGAGATCTTGGTCGCCGTGACACCGAGGCGATGGCAGTAGGCCAACGCCTCGGGGCTAAGGTCGTCGGTGGGCTCGCCGTTCTCGTCCGCCTCACACTGAGAGAGAGAGAGAGAGAGAGGAGAGAGAGAGAGAGAGAGAGAGAGAGAGAGAGAGAGAGAGAGAGAGAGAGAGAGAGAGAGAGAGAGAGAGAGAGAGAGAGAGAGAGAGAGAGAGAGAGAGAGAGAGGAGAGAGAGAGAGAGAGAGAGAGAGAGAGAGAGAGAGAGAGAGAGAGAGAGAGAGAGAGAGAGAGAGAGAGAGAGAGAGAGAGAGAGAGATCAACTGACAGGCAAGGTCCCTAACGACGAGACCCTGACCCTCATGACGAGACCTCATGACCCTGATGACGAGGGCGGGCGGCGTCCAGCCTTACCTTGAGCGTGAGGAACATGGAGAGGAACTTGAGCTTGTCTCCCAGCAGCATGGCGTTGCTTACGATGGACGCCTCCGCCTTCACCGCGTCCTCAATGGGGACCGGAGGGATGTTCTCCCCGCCGGCCGTGATGATCAGCTCTGAGCGGAGACAACACGCGTCAGAGTCCGTCCCCGGGCCCCTAGGGCTCTCTAAGGAGCTGCCGTTCCAAAGCCTTGCTTCAAACGCTGAGCTCCCTGACGACCTCAGCGTCACTCAGCAGCTTCCACAGAAGAGTTGACCTGGACTCTGCATCCCGTCCCACCCCTCCTACTTAGTGTATGTTGTTCGTCCTGGCACTTAACCTACGCACTTATTGTATGTGGCATTTAGTAATAGTACTTAATTGTGTAGCATCTTATCCTAGCTATCATTGTTGTGTACGAGGAATGGGTTAACCTAGTGATGGTTAGTGTATATGGGGAATGGGTTAACCTAGTGATGGTTAGTGTACACAGGGAATGGGTTAACATAGTGATGGTTAGTTTATACGGGGAATGGGTTAACCTAGTGATGGTTAGTGTATACGAGGAATGGGTTAACCTAGTGATGGTTAGTGTATACAGGGAACGGGTTAACCTAGTGATGGTTAGTGCTTTCACTTGGTTCTACTTCCTTACTGTACCCACAGAGATGTTGTTGCTTCACCTTCTTCTGACAAATGTACTTATTCTAGTCGCTTTGGATCAAAGCGTCTTGTGAACGAGTGTAAAAGCATGCGTGTCCTGCCGCTCCTACCTTTGATCCTCCCCGTGATGAACAGGAAGTTGTTGCTGTCGTGTCTCCCCAGGTCCCCGGAGTGCAGCCAGCCGTCCTGGTCCAGGGCCTCCTCCGTCTGGTGGGCCATGTTCAGGTAGCCCATGAAGACGTGGCGGCCCCAGAAGCAGACCTCGCCGCTGCCCTCCTCGTCGGGCCGGTCCAGCTTGGTCCGGCAGCCCGTCAGAACCTTCCCACAGCTGGAGAACAAACGCTGCGTTAAAGACTACAGCTTAGGTTTAAACACCCGCTCCAATCGCCGTCCACGATCAACCTCTAGTTGGAGTCACTGTCGTCTTCACCCCCCCCCCCCCCCCACCTCATGATGGTCGTCCCCCCCCCCCCCCCCACCTCATGATGGTGTGGTCCCCCCCCCCCCCCCTCACCTCATGATGGTGTGGTCCCCCCCCCCCTCACCTCATGATGGTGCCCCCCCCCCCTCACCTCATGATGGTGTTGTCCCGTCCCCCCCCCTCACCTCATGATGGTCGTCCCCCCCCCCCCCCCCTCACCTCATGATGGTGTTGTCCGCTGGCACCGACACGGTGTGGGGTCCTGAGCTCTCACTCATGCCGTACAGCTCCAGGACGGGCAGGTTGAGGCTCATGAAGTACTCCAGGGTCTCCTTGGTCATGGGCGCGGCCCCCGTGAAGCAGGCCTTGCAGCGGTCCAGACCCAGCGCCTGCCGCACCTTCTTGAACACCAGGTTGTTGGCCAGCATGAAGCCCCACGGCACCGCCGGCTCCCTGACGCAGAAATCAAACGCACCCAGATCAGGACAAATCAAACGCTCCCAGATCAGGACAAATCAAACTCTCCCAGATCAGGACAAATCAAACGCCCCCAGATCAGGACAAATCAAACGCCCCCAAATCAGGACAAATCAAACGCCCCAGATCAGGACAAATCAAACGCTCCCAGATCAGGACAAATCAAACGCTCCCAGATCAGGACAAATCAAACGCCCCCAGATCAGGACAAATCAAACGCCCCCAGATCAGGACAAATCGAACGCCCCCAGATCAGGACAAATCAAACGCACGCAGATCAGATTAGCTATGAGGACATGAGGATTTTCGAGATGTTTGGAATATAAAGAATTCCAAGAATCCTGTAACGGCAGAACTGGTGCCATCTGTGAAGGGATCTAACGCAGCACGGCGCTGCCAGCATAACTCAGCGGGCAGGACTCCCCCCCGCCCCCCCCCCAGCAGGACTCCACCCCCCCGGTAAGGGGGGTGCTACATCATGTACAAAAGTCAACAGGAAGCGGCGGCCAAGAAGTTCTTTTGATGAAACGGCGGGAGAACGAGATGTCCATTTTTGTCCATGATTTTTTTTTTGTTTAATATAATTTGTGTTGAAATCGTAAATAATTCTACTTGAAGACAATACTTTTGTATTCCCCCCCCCCCCCCCGGGCTGTGGAGGGACTCACTTGTTCATCACGCTGTAGCTGTACTGGAGGCCCAGGGCCTTGGCCCAGGCCGCCACCCGGGCCCTCAGAGGGGAGCCTTTGGCCCCGACCGCCTTCATCTTCTCCTGCATCTTCTCCCAGACGCGAGGGACCCCCAGGAAGGCCGTGGGCCGCACCTCCTTCAGGGTGGTGCCCAGCGAGCCCTGGAGAGGAGGACACGGTGGGAGTCAGCGTTGTCACCACGACGACGACGACCAACCACCTCTCCTCAGCGTTGTCATGACTACCACCAACCAAAACGGTAACGTCCTCAGAGCACCGGACCAGAGCAGCGTTCAGGACTTTAGTTTGACTCAATGGACCTGAAATGGTTTCTAGTGTCGCTTAGAAGAGAGAATGAAGGAAAGCTTATTTAACATCCGCCACGCGGGGCTCAGGTCTGACGGAGGTCAGCTGACTCCTTGGTGTGCGCCGGGCTTAAGGGAGGAGGGCTCAACAATAAGCATCGCTCCAAGTCCCCCAAAGGAGAGTCGGGGGGTTGGACCTTCTCAGTACCTTCAGGGCGTTATGTCTGGGGGTTGGACCTTCTCAGTACCTTCAGGGCGTTATGTCTGGGGGTTGGATCTTCTCAGTACCTTCAGGGCGTTATGTCTGGGGGTTGGACCTTCTCAGTACCTTCAGGGCGTTATGTCTGGGGGTTGGACCTTCTCAGTACCTTCAGGGCATCCGGGGAAGCGAAGTAGGTGGTGCCGGCGAACTTGACGGCGATCCAGAGGTCGTTGACCTGGGCGGCCACGTGGCTGAGTGGCAGGTAGCTGACCACCACCTCCTCGCCGCGCACCAGGTCCGTCATGGCCCCCGCCGTCGCCGCCGTCCAGGTCAGCTGCAGGGGACAAGGAGACGCTCAGAACACTACGGGCCCCTGAGGACCGGGGCCACTCCCACAAGGGGACAAGGGGACGCTCAGAACACTACGGCCCCTGAGGACCGGGGCTCATCTCTCTGGTTTCATTTAACCTCCACCCACCCACAGCCACACCCACCTCTACTCGTCTCCCCTGGGGTGTCAGGTGACTCACATTATCATGCTCTACTCGTCTCCCTTGGCCAGTAACTCACATTATCGTGGCTCAGCATGACTCCCTTTGGGTTCCCCGTTGTGCCCGAGGTGTAGATGAGTGTGCAGCACTCATTGGCTCTCAGGCTGCCAATCACAGCGTCCAGAGTCTCATCAGACACCTCTTCCCCCAGCTTCATGAACTCCGCCCACTGGAGACAGATGAACCAATGGTTAGGCTCATACTTTGACAATCAGGAACGAAACCAAACTGAAAGTGCAAACGTAGCGACCTGCTGGTTTCAGGGTGTAGACACCAAACATACCGGAGATACTCTGTACCAGGGAACAAGTAACAAATAACAATACCTTGCAGAGTATCTGAATACACTTAATAAAACTAAACATCTACCAAAGCAGAACTAATGAAGCAGAAGTACGCAGTTAGGCAGACAGAGTGTGCTCTTATCTAGCATCTTCCTCTATGAGGATGTAGATGAGGTCCTATTCTATGACCACACGCTCCTGATATCTCCTGCTGTCACCACCACAGCTCAGGGGATGGGATCTCCTGTGAGGTCCTGCATGCCGTCCTGCTGCTGATCATCTGGTCCGTCTCACCGTGTACAGGTTGGGCAGACGCTCCTGCAGCTCGTCTTTGTACTGAACAATGGCCTTGAGGTGAGGGAGTTGATCCTTGACCTACGATCAGGAAGGAAAGCACGATTCAACATGGATCCAACACAACACAACACAACAGGAACTAGAACAAAGTGAATTCATGCTTCAACACAAATAGGAACCAAGCGTCCAGGAAGGGTACTAATTAATGCACAGGTATTTAGCCTTGCATGCAGTAGAATTGTAAACGTAGACGGTGAACATTAAGTGCAATGTGGTGCAGCAGTTGATTTACGGCCACAGTCACCATCGTCAGAGGAGCAGGCCGCTCTGCTCTGTATGCATCATCACATCTAAATCCAAATATTGAATCAATGTCTTTCTGGAATACAAATCTTCATTGGACGGACACTTCATCGTTATCCATTAACCATAATCTACACTCTACACAGTCTCGCTTTCTACACAGTAGATAACGAGACGCCAGAAAACAGAATATGACAACATATTGTCATATTCAAGGTCTGCCGAGGTCACACACCTGACAGGTTCGCGCCCTGAATGAGTGAATGAATTCCAGGAATGCCTTTTAACGCTGATGAGACTACTGGTTCCACTTCCTCTCTGCTGTTCAAACATTTCAGCCACTCAACCACTTCAAAGGCTCTTTTGAAGTGGCACTAATGAAGAGCAGAGGGAGCTCCTCATTGGCTCCTTGACTTAGCGTCGGTGCTCAGCGCAGCCCTGATGGGCGGGGCCACGCGGCGGAGCCTCACCTGCAGGATCTTGACGAGCTGCTTGTGGTTCTCCACCACCAGAACGTTGGCCTCACAGTTCTCCGCTACGTACTGGCAGGCGTCCGGGGAGTTGGTGGTGTAAATACCAGCCGCCAGACCGCTGGGGACAACATCAAATATTAGCTTTGGAAGCGGCAGTGAGCGGTCCCCACCCCCACCCCCCCCCGCTGCAGCCCTTCACCCCCCTGGCCCTGCGCCATGGGGTCCGCGTTTCAATGTAGAGGGAAGCTAGCATCATGGAGCCACAGGGGGGGGGGGTCACCGACCACATCTTAGAGCGGGGGGGGGGGGGCACTCCAACAGACCCCCCCTCCCTCAGAGGTCTGGACCTGCACCAATACTAGAGATCCTCATCTGTTTGGTCACCGGGACTCTGCATAGGCCCCCCCCCCTTATGATGGTTAGTGTATACGGGAACGGGTTAACCTAGTGATGGTTAGTGTCTACGGGGAATGGGTTAACCTAGTGATGGTTAGTTTATACGGGGAATGGGTTAACCTAGTGATGGTTAGTGTATACGGGGAATGGGTTAACCTAGTGATGGTTAGTGTATACAGGGAATGGGTTAACCTAGTGATGGTTAGTGTATACGGGGTATGGGTTAACCTAGTGATGGTTAGTGTATACGGGGAATGGGTTAACCTAGTGATGGTTAGTGTATACGGGAATGGGTTAACCTAGTGATGGTTAGTGTATACGGGAATGGGTTAACCTAGTGATAGTGTATACGGGAATGGGTTAACCTAGTGATGGTTAGTTTATACGGGGAATGGGTTAACCTAGTGACGGTTAGTGTATACGGGGAACGGGTTAACCTAGTGATGGTTAGTGTATACGGGGAATGGGTTAACCTAGTGACGGTTAGTGTATACGGGGAATGGGTTAACCTAGTGATGGTTAGTGTATACGGGGAATGGGTTAACCTAGTGACGGTTAGTGTATACGGGGAATGGGTTAACCTAGTGACGGTTAGTGCTTGACACTTGTATACATTTGTTTCTCTTCGTTATCTATTCGTCTGACAAATGTACTTATTGTAAGTCGTTTTGGATAAAAGCTTCTGCTGAACTCCCTGAATGGTCAGCTCATATCATTTATTGATTGCTGGCGGGTTGAGAAGATCATTTCAACATATGATCAAAGCCCATCGATTATTACTACAGGAGGACCAGAGGAACACGCCTCACCCGGCCAGGATGCAGCCCACGTCGGAGATGAACCACTCAGGCGAGTTGAAGCCCAGGATGCCGACGCCGTGGTAACGCTCCAGGCCCAGCTGAGGAGACGGCGTTCACAGGACGCGTTAATATTTCATCAGACCTCCACAACACCTCCCTGTTCCTCATTAACGGTTGACCTCCATCGCTGGTTTACGCGCAGAACGCATAATTTCCAGGGTGTGGACACGGCTATGAAACAGGAGCTGTAGCGGAGTGTTGAATCACACACACAGCGGCAGGGTGTTGGGTTACAGGTCGTCTCCAGAGATGATTCCTCTCCGTCTGTGTGTGTGATCGTCTAAACACAGCCCTGTAGCATTCACCACAGTCTGAGATGAAGCGCACTGTGTGACAATGTGGAAGAACGAACTGCAAAGCCGCCTGTGAAACGGGAACACGCTCAACGGTTCAACGGTTCAACCACGGTGTAAACGGGACGAGTTGGAGGAGACACACACGCACCTTGAGGAAGCTCTTGGCGGCCGCCCGGCTCTGGCTGTAGTACTCCCGCCAGCTGACGGTCACCCAGCGGCCGTCCTCCTTGTAGGCCAAGGCGTCGTGGTCCCCGAAGCTCTGCACCGTCTCCAGGAACATCTGGTGGACGGTGAGGGGGGCCTCGGAGCCCGGGCCGGAGCCCTCCATCCGCAGCTTCACCGCCTGGTCCCGGGCGGCCGTCCAGAGCCGCTCGGCCGGGGTCAGCGGGGGGGCCGCGGCCGGGGACAGAGGCACCGCGGGGAGCTCTGTGTGGGGCGGACAACAAGGCCATGTTCCCGCCATCACTTAGGGCGGTGTGGAGCGGAGCGCTGGAGCGAGCGTGGACGCGGTGTGAGCAGACAGGGGCCGGTGTGTGATCTTCTTGTGACTGACCCCGTGAGCCGCAGGGGTAGTATTTGAAGGCGTGCTCAGGTGCACCCCGCGGGGGGGGGGCGGGGCTTACTGACACCTGAGAGGAAACCGGTTCAAGGGAATGTCCGTCTGGCCACCAATCAGGGTTCAGAAACAACCAGTTTCGATTTAAGAGCAAAACATGAAGCAGATAAACGAAAGAATGCGACGTTCGAAACCAATCTGAAGGAAGCTTCGCAGTACAACGATGTACTGTCCGCCATCAGGAGGTCAAAGGTCACGGCCTGAGGAACTTAACCGAATGTAGAAGTAAAAACAGATAGTAGTAACTGCTTTTACAAAGACTTCTGTTGTGTTGACCCCCTTCTTAAGTGAAGAAAGACCCCCTTCCTTGTTGTAGACCAAGCTTTCCGTCGTGAGAGGAACGCGTCTTAGTTATTTCTGGTTGTATTTCGTTAAAATCGCCTACAAAAGTATTATTGGATAAAGTTATATTCTGACTATATGATCATAGTGATATTCCAAATGATAATTCCAACTGCCAACGTCTTAAAATAGAACGTCAAATCCAATCTGAACGTTAGTTTATGTGGGGTGCAATGTGATCTTTCGTCCAGCAGATGGCGACAAGCTTGTTCTTACGATAGATGATGTGTGGACATGAGCCTTCGTTTATCACAGGATCTCCACCACCAAATGTTTTGCAGCAAAATAATAATGACATTTTCATGTCCATTCCAGTAAGCTATATTGCTCATCAGTACATTATTCCCCATTCCAGTTCTCAAACAGAAAAACATTTCTTATAAGAATGTTTACTGTGGCCCGCTATAGCTCATTCACACCCTGCCTATCGCTAGTGCTGTGGACCAAAGAAGCCGTCGTATCATATCTACGGATCATATCTCATATCTCATATCTCATATCTCATATCAAACAATAACCGACCTTCAGAAGGAGCTCCAGATGTTTCCTCAGGACGTCTTGGGGGCTTGGGAGGTGTGGTCTGACAGGGCGGCCCTTCTGTCTCCAGTGGTGTCTCCTCTGGTGTTTCCTCTGGTGTCACCTCTGGTGTCTCCTCTGGTGTCTCCTCTGGTGTCTCCTCTGGTGTGAGACCTTCCCCCATAGTGAGGGGCCCTGCAGCGGGACTCTGGGCCCCAGTGGGCTCAGCGCGGACCAGCCCGCCGTTGGGGACAGGAGGGCTGGAGAAGACGTCTTTCTGTGGTGGTGTGGCGAGGTCGGGCACGGTGTGGGCCGGCTGAGAGCCGCTGCTGGGAGAGGGGTGGAGAAGAGGGGAGAGGGATCAATGAAAGCTCACAACACGTGCTCCCATCAGAGCCCCTGGAGGCTAGCTGGGATGAAAGGAGATATTGTTGGCGGAGGTTCTACGTCAGCTCCACTATCAGCTACATGAAGATATTCCGTTATCTAATTACTATGAAGAACGAGTACTGGGGGTGTTTCCTCACAATCACCGCATTGTTGAAGATGAAAGGTGCTCAATGGGAATGAGACACATGGTTTATTATTATCATGTAAGTGGATTGCCGGCTGTGTCACTCACCCGGGGGCAACGTGCTCGTGGTGGGGAAGGCTCAGCGACTCCTCCGTGTCCATGGTCCTGCAAGTGCTGCGGAAGGAGGAAGTGTGTGAGGCGGACTGAAGGGGAAGTGAGATTGCCGTCTGGGTTCCTGTCATGTTCGCGTGCTGAAGCGCTGTGAGCCTGAGACTGAGAGCGCTGCTCCGTGGGGCTGATATAAGGGCGGACGTTCGTGAGGTCATGGAACGCGTCGTTGCCACATCCGTCGGTGGCCCCCATCCCTGACCACGGTGCTTAGAATGTTGAAACCTCAGGGCCGGTGCCAAACTCTGTTGGGCCATGCTCAGGGGGGGGCCATGTCCAGGGCCACCGGGGGCCGTTGTGTCACCACACTCAGTCCAGACATTCAAGGTGAACCCAGGTGAGACAGAGATGAGTGCCAGAGGCATGCGGCCAATGGGTGGTTCTCCACTCTACTCTAGTTGGGGTCTTTAGCAGTGGGATATAAAGGCTGCTTCTCAAAGGCCCTGAAGGCCGCAGATGAGCGCCCTCTTGTGGTGGAGGACGGATCTGTGACAGCAGTTCACAGATCGGTAGTAAAACATAATTGATTTCCAATCACCAGATGAGCCTCACAAGACACTGATGTTCTGTTTTCTGCTGGCTTTGAGCAATAAAGATAGTGAGATGTGTTACATGTTATATCACCGATGTGGAGATAAGGTTTGTCATCTGGGTTAAAGTTCACGTTTGTGTGGCAACATGAGGGATGGCTGCAGAGAATCACACATTAGGAAACCTTTAAATCCACATTCATATTAAGCAACTTTCATACTCGTAGTCTTTATCCCTTTTTTGTAAAGTGTGATGTGGACCTTGATGGAAGCTCACCCCCTCTGACATTCAACCTTCAGTCGCACTTCTACATTCAAAAGAGGAGACGCTCACATCCGCCAGAGATTGTTCAAAAGATGTTTAACTAACGCCGTAACCACGTCTACAGCCACTGACTGTCAGATGGCCTCAAGCAGCCAACACATAAACACAGCATTTCCATGGGACCTCCTGCTGAGAGGGGGCCCGAGAGCTGGCCCTTCTGCTGACCAAACACTGAAGAACACAACCTTCTAACAACACTTCAATCTGCACATGGAGAGCATTCGGTTGCATGGAAAACTTACTCAACTCAGTCCAATGCGCAGCAGGATAAATCCCTGTAATTATTTAACCGTGTGAACAGTAATGCGGCTCAATTCCTCTTAAAGTGTCGGTCTTTCAAGAAAGATCCAAGAACTTACATGATTGCACGTTGACCTCTTCTTCTGTTTAAAAATAGTCTGCTCTACCAGAGTACCACAGACACACAAATACGACCCTGGTGGTGATTTGAGCTCACACGTGAGACAAGGTCACGAGCGCAGAGCAGCACCTGTCCAGTCTTCATGAAGACTCAAAGGCGTGAGGGCGCGTGGCCAAACAAAGCGGGGTTAGCCCCGCCTTGGCGCTGGGCAGGGATACAATCACCATGAAACAACAACACTCTCACATTACCAGACTTATGAACATGAAGGAGCACCATCATGAGCTTACCTTCCAGATGCAAAGAGAGAGCGGCTCAACTCAGTGTCAGGTGAAGAGCAGAGTCCCGCGTCAACGTCTTGTGGCCCAAGTGTCCAGCCAAGTGTCACTGCCCCCGCCTCACAACTCACAGCCTATGAGGGACTTGCTTGTGAGTAAATCATAACACACACACACGCACACACACCTCCAGCCCCCGCGGTGAAGTGTGGAACACGTGTTCTCTGACAGAACCAAAGGTCGCCGTCTCTGAAGGAAGCGACACGTGACTCCTGGACTGAAGCAACGCCACATTCCACACAACGTTTAATGAGTAATTGCAGATACGTGTTAGGGGTTGTTGCTTTCTTGTCAGGAATGGAGTAAGCCCCTTGAGGATAAGGATATGGACTAAAGCTTCACGAACAAGTGAAAACAACCTAATCAGTCCATGTGAGCCCCCATGAAGAAAGTGATGAGTCGGTTACTCATTCATGAGAGATTCCGCCTCGGGCCTTTTTACACAACCACAGACTGTCCCCACTCATCATCCATTTAAAGTACTATTTTGTTTTTAATTAAAAATAATAATGAAGTAATAATTACGTTTTTAGACCAATAGTTATGCCAGCTCACATTGAGGTTATTATTAGCGCTAGCCGGCAGTAACCCTGGAGTGAGGTGAGGAAGGGACGGGGGTTTGTAAATATAGGGGAAAGTTGAGCCTGAGTATCAAGTGACACACAGTAACCCGGGTCACAGCGCCAAGGTCGCAGTCACACTGTGCAATATAACCACAACCGCTAGGACTGGAAACAGCAGAATGAATCCTTCACTTGAGTCACAGAAACACTAACTTTAACTTCATGTACAGTTCAGACGATTTCAGAGAATCAAGAACAGTGGCCTACTATTGAAAATGACTGGAACAAAAGTTGTCTCTAGTTCAGGGAATGGGCCTGTGGAAGGCAGTGTTGGACCTATTTCATAACATAAATAATATAATATAAATAGTATCTTTGTGTGACCCCCCCCCCCCCCCACCACCACCACCCTCCTATCTGCTCTGCCCGCTAGACAAATAAATAAGTTTGGCAATCGTGCAAAAAGAAATAAGAACTAAAGAATAAATACCAGTTTGCAGCGCTTCAGCGTTGGAACCAGTTTTATCTGCATTTTGTGGCGCATTGAGACTTTATTTCAGAATGAGTCAAAACAAACGACAACAGAAAGCTTGTTTCAGTCTTACAACCCGACTAGTCAGATGGGTGTTGAACTACACGAAGAAACAGTTGGTATGGCAACGATCACAAAAGCCAAATCCATGTCTAGGCTTATACTCAATCTTTATTTGGATTAAATCACACGCATACTTCACATACTACAAAAATATTGACATTTGGATAATAAGAACTCAATTATGCCATGTGTGAAAGGGACTTTCTGTGACACACACACACACACACACACACACACACACACACACACACACACACACACACACACACACACACACACACACACACACACACACACACACACACACACACACACACACACTATCCTGGAGGCCAGGTCATCTGCCGTCCTCCCAGGACGTGGAGGTGGAGGTGATAGACGGACTGGGCGCCGTGGGGCCCGTCGTTGATCACTGCGGACGATATGAGAAGGAGCAGCATGAAGACAGAGGAATACTGTCCTACTGTACATGAGGACAGAGGAACACTGTCCTGTACTGTACATGAGGACAGAGACGAACACTGTCCTGTACTGTACATGAGGACAGAGACGAACACTGTCCTGTACTGTACATGAGAACAGCGTTGTCCTGTACTGTACATGAGGACAGTGTTGTCCTGTACTGTACATGAGGACAGAGGAACACTGTCCTGTACTGTACATGAGGACAGAGACGAACACTGTCCTGTACTGTACATGAGGACAGCGTTGTCCTGTACTGTACATGAGGACAGAGACGAACACTGTACTGTACATGAGGACAGTGTTGTCCTGTACTGTACATGAGGACAGCGTTGTCCTGTCCTGTACATGAGGACAGTGTTGTCCTGTACTGTACATGATGACAGTGTTGTCCTCATGTACATGATGTTGACGCTCCAGTGAGGTCAGTGGCCGCTCACCTACTCTGTAGCCTTCGCTCAAACGTTCCTTCTTCGCCACGTTCTTGGCCACGACCAGCAGGTGTCCTAGGAGCTGATGGTTTGAGGAACAGAAAAAAAAAAGTTATTTTTTTGTTGTAGTTTGTTCTAACGGGTTAATACTGGAGCTGGTTCCCGGTCTCTGGCTGGTCCTCCCTACCTCAGCATCAGCGTCCTGGGCCGCGCTGATCCGGGGGATCTGGACCTTGGGGATGACCAGGAAGTGGACCGGAGCCTGGGGGGTGATGTCTCTGAAGGCCAGACACTGGGGGTACAGGGGGGTACAGTCTGTTCAGACACTGGGGTACAGGAGAGACCGGACAGGGGGGTACAGTCTGTTCAGACACTGGGGTACAGGAGAGACCGGACAGGGGGGTACAGTCTGTTCAGACACTGGGGTACAGGAGAGACCGGACAGGGGGGTACAGTCTGTTCAGACACTGGGGTACAGGAGAGACTGGACAGGGGTTTGGTGAGTCTGCTCAAACACGAGTACGGAGAGAAACAGGAGTTTGAATAGAAGTCTATGTTAAAAGTTGATTTAAGTACTTAGTAATAACGTTACAGATATCTACAATGAACTTTTCCACTAGGGAAGAAATTAGTTGTAGTTATCAATCATTTGAGAAATAAAAGTTATATTTCTTTAATATCTAACTTTAATTCTTAATTTGCTACTAGTCCCAATTACATTATGGATATGTTGAATATATCTTGAAATTCCAAAAAGTCAAAAATCAATTGTTGATATCTACAATTGCTATGATTCAATGTTAAAAGGGCTTGCTATACATGTTGAATTCAAATGCATAGGTGATAGATGTAAATATATGATATATATGTAATAAATATATGGATAACACGTTTTGAACTTCCATCGACCCAGAAATCTCTCCACGTGGAACCCGGCTGATAACAACAAGTTGGAGCACGCAGCACCACGCTGCTACCTTCTCGTCCTCGTAGATGATGTCCGCAGGGATGCTCTTGTCGATAACTTTGGAGAAGATGGTGGGAGCCGCAGAGCCGTACCTCCTGCTGGCCTCCTCCGCCAGGCTCACCTCGTCCCGTCGGGAACACAACCCTCTCCGGAGACAGTGGCTCAATACAGCCTGGAGACAGGTGGGCATCAGGTAAACATGAATAAAACAATGACCCCCCGATCACTACAGACCTCCAACCTGACCCCCTGATCACCTGACCCCCCCAGAGACAGCGGGCTGGGAGATCGATCAGATCAAATAACGTGTCTGAGGACACTTCCGTAAAGATGGAAAGAAATGGGCAGATTCGGAGTTTGCGGTTCAATAGATCATCAGTGAAACATCGTTGCGACACAAATGACACCTCTAGCTAAATGTAGTACCCTAGAGAACCTAGAGAACCAGCTACAACCTTGTTGTCATCCAAACGAGCCGTCTTTAGCGAACGGTGAACTGCATTGGCTTCTATGAGCTGTCGGCTTTCAGCCGAGCTTAGGGACCGTCTGCAAAGTGCAAAACGGAAAACGACCACAATGGTCAAATTTCAATAGCGTCGCCATTGTTGACTCTAGAGCCCCACAACTTGCTCCATACAGGCAGGGCCCCTATATGGTCTTACTACAACCTTTAGTTTTGAAGAATATATCTCTTCTTATTTTTGAGGATTTTTTTATTTAGCAACAATTTCAATAGCGTCGCCATTATTGACTCTAGAGCCCCCAAACTTGCTCCATATAGGCATATATAGGAATTATTTCACAGGGTGTCAGGTAGGGGGTGAGAAAGAGGGGCAGATTGGCCATTTACCGGCCTGACTGCCTGAGGGTAGAAGCTGTTGGCAAGTCTGCGGGTTCCTGAAGAATCTGTATTTTTTCCCCTGAGGGCAGTAATTGTAAAAGTTTGTGTGCTGGGTGTAGCTGGCCCTGGAGGTGCTCTTAACATGTTTAATAAAACTGGAGGTGTGGAGATGTCTAAATTATCTTCCTGATTATCTTCCTGAGTTATGATTTGCAGAGTCCAAGACAAATATCCCAATGGGGACGGAGACATTTATTATATTATATTCTCAACGCCATCTGCTGGAAAGAAAAATGGAAAGACGTGGTCTGTTGAAAACATAGATTTCACACTTCAAATAATCCTTGTAGAATGGGTCCATATAAGTATAGTGGGACTACATGTTAAACCATTTTCATGCAGCTCGGTGCATTTCAGTGTTCCAGGAAACTTCAGCAAAAAAAGGCTATAGATCTATAATAACGACCTCCCGAGAGTCTGTGAGGGCGAGAGCATAAATCGCACTTTCAACGAAACATGCAGTGAACTGTCAATCAACTAGGGTGGCACCTGTATGGAGCACGTTCTGGAGCTCTAGAGTCAATAATGGCGAGTTCACCGTTCGCTAAAGACGGCTCGTTTGGATGACAACAAGGTTGTCGCTGGTTCTCTAGGTTCTCTAGGGTACTACATTCAGCTAGAGCTGTCATTTGTGTCGCAACGATGTTTCACTGATGATCTATTGAACCGCAAACTCCTTCTGAACACGAACAACACGTCTCAGATCAGACCCACCTCTGGTCGGACGGCGAGCGCTGACGGGGAGCGGCGGGGAGCGGCGCTCCCGAACGAACCGATCCGGAGCAGCCGAACGGAACCCATGGCTGTAGCCTGTAGCAACAGGTCTGCTGCCGTAAAGGTCTGTCTGTCAGATGCGCGTCTTCTGCCGTAAAGGGAATCCAAACGGCTGAAATCCAACGACTGTCGCAAACAATAATAAACGAATCCATTCATAAACCTTCGGAGTACAGACACATCCGGTGTGTTGGTGTCTATCTGCTATTTAACCCGTTTAGAAATCAGAATATTGTAAATATAACACTCCTACGAACGCTCTCCGTGCGGTAGTGGGCGCTGTGGAGACGGGAGGGGGCGGGGGGCTGTAGAGACGGGGGGGCTGTAGAGACGGGGGGGGGGGGGGGGGGGGGGGGCTGCAGAGACGGGAGGGGGCGTGGTGGAGACGGACGACTCGATGACGACACTGACGGAAGAAGAACCAGGGGGCGGGGCGTCCGAGTGGAAACATGGCGGCCCGCACACGCGTGTCCTTGCAGTCGCTGCTCCGTCGAAATGTGCATTTCTGGAGAACCAAGAGGAGCCTCCACGCCGAGGCGGCCGTGAAGCAGCCCTGCTACCCGGCCGTGGTGCCCTCGCTGACCGCCAAGAGCAAGTCCTCCCTGAAGTACCGCTACGAGCTGCGCCTGGAGGACGTCAGAGCCGCGGCCGTGGAGGAGAAGCTCCGGCTTCTGACCAGAATACAGCGGAAGAAGTACGTCGTGTTCCCCCAGACGCTGTCCCGCAACGCGGACCAATGGCACCAACACTTCACCAAGACGGCCTACATCCCGGGGCTGCCCGACGTGTACTCCGCGGCGGAGCGGGCCCCGGAGGACTCGCCCCCCGCGGGCGGACGGACAGCCCTGCCTGTCATCGGGGAGGACACGTTCGGGGAGATCCGCTCCCTGGTCACTCACGCGGTCCTCCAGGAGCAGTGGTACATGAAGAAGCGGGAGCCCTTCCTGTACCGGCGGCAGGAGCACTTCGTGGAGCCCTTCATGCGGAACCTGGTCGCAGGGGTGACCGGCTGCCTGGCCCAGCACAACCCCCTGCTGCTCCTGGCGAGCAAAGGTACCGAGGCCCGCGGTCACCTGGTCTGCAGTGTGGCTCTCTCATCTTAAAACAGCTCATGATAACCACAGCGTTGTGCGCTCAGGATAATGATGAACACAGACCGATGATTCGCTCTCCGGTTAACCCACCGTCTGTAACTCTTCATTCTAGATCTAAAACCTGAGGTGAATTTCTATTGGGCGAGAGGTCAGAGGATTATTCCTCGTGGCCATCGAAGGGGCAGAGTTGAGCCAATCAGGTTCCAGATCGATGACAAGCCACACAGTCAAATCAGGATACCCAAACAACTGCCACAGGTAATCACATGTCATCACAGGTCATCACATGTTCGATCCCAACAAACCACCACTTTGGTGGTTTGAAACCGTAACACCTCGTTAACCGTACCTGACTCTGTCCTCTGGGCGTGTCTTCAGTTTGCGCCGATGGAGGCTGCGTTCGGGTTGGACGTCCCGGACATGAAGGTGTCCCCCGACATGATGCCTCTGTTCAAACGACAGTACGACAACCACATCTTCACAGGTAGCGCTGGAACTAAGAGAGATATTAATAATCTATATATATATATATATAATAATGAATCGATTGACCTTCTTAATGAAAACGTGAAACATCAGAGTTCTCGTGGGCCGTGTGTGTGTGTGTGTGTGTGTGTGTGTGTGTGTGTGTGTGTGTGTGTGTGTGTGTGTGTGTGTGTGTGTGTGTGTGTGTGTGTGTGTGTGTGTGTGTGTGTGTGTGTCTCTCAGGGGCCAAGCTGCCGGACCCCTGCAGCTACGGCCACACCCAGTTCCACGTGGTCCAGGACCGGTACCACCGGGACCGCCTGGGGAGGAAGGGCCAGGAGGACCAGGTGGAGGTCCTTCTGCGGGCCCACGGGCTGGCCAGCCTCTTCTGCTGGACCGGGGCGCAGGCCGGCTACCAGGGTAGGGTGACCCTCTGCTCCCCTGTGTGTGTGTGTGTGTGTGAGGTGGGACTTGATTCATATCTGAAGTCTGATTGGCTCAGATCGGCTGAACGGGCGTTTCACCCTCTCCTGCTCAGGTTGGTTTCGGCCAATCATGGCACTGGAGGCGGGGGTCTGTAAGCGTGTAATTGGCTGTTGGCCGCAAACAAAGACTAGTAAACTGTAAATGTGTTCTCTGTTAAGCACTTAGAAAAGCCCTGTGTAAAGACACAGTAATACAGCTGCACAGACGCACTACAACATCTGGGCTGGTCCTGAGCTCCTCTGTGCTCCGTCCGACATGGTCATGTTGTCACCCCACCTGGTCATGTTGTCACCCTCTCACCCCACCTGGTCATGTTGTCGCCCTCTCACCCCACCTGGTCATGTTGTCACCCTCTCACCCCACCTGGTCATGTTCTCACCCTCTCACCCCACCTGGTCATGTTCTCACCCTCTCACCCCACCTGGTCATGTGCTCACCCTCTCACCCCACCTGGTCACCCTCTCACCCCACCTGGTCATGTTGTCACCCTCTCACCCCACCTGGTCACCCTCTCACCCCACCTGGTCATGTTCTCACTCTCTCACCCCACGTGGTCATGTTGTCACCCTCTCACCCCACCTGGTCATGTTGTCACCCTCTCACCCCCACCTGGTCATGTTCTCACCCTCTCACCCCACCTGGTCACCCTCTCACCCCCACCTGGTCATGTTGTCACCCTCTCACCCCCACCTGGTCATGTTCTCACCCTCTCACCCCCCCTGGTCATGTTGTCACCCTCTCACCCCCACCTGGTCATGTTGTCACCCTCTCACCCCACCTGGTCACCCTCTCACCCCCACCTGGTCATGTTGTCACCCTCTCACCCCACCTGGTCACCCTCTCACCCCCACCTGGTCATGTTGTCACCCTCTCACCCCACCTGGTCACCCTCTCACCCCACCTGGTCATGTTGTCACCCTCTCACCCCACCTGGTCATGTTGTCACCCTCTCACCCCACCTGGTCATGTTGTCACCCTCTCACCCCACCTGGTCATGTTCTCACCCTCTCACCCCACCTGGTCACCCTCTCACCCCACCTGGTCATGTTGTCACCCTCTCACCCCACCTGGTCATGTTGTCACCCTCTCACCCCACCTGGTCATGTTGTCACCCTCTCACCCCACGTGGTCATGTTGTCACCCTCTCACCCCCACCTGGTCATGTTGTCACCCTCTCACCCCCACCTGGTCATGTTGTCACCCTCTCACCCCCACCTGGTCATGTTCTCACCCTCTCACCCCACCTGGTCATGTTCTCACCCTCTCACCCCCACCTGGTCATGTTCTCACCCTCTCACCCCCACCTGGTCATGTTGTCACCCTCTCACCCCACCTGGTCATGTTGTCACCCTCTCACCCCACCTGGTCACCCTCTCACCCCACCTGGTCATGTTGTCACCCTCTCACCCCACCTGGTCATGTTGTCACCCTCTCACCCCACGTGGTCATGTTCTCACCCTCTCACCCCACGTGGTCATGTTGTCACATGTTGTTGTGATGGTGTGTTGGTCACCGGGCTGCTCTCCCTCTGGTCCTCAGGCTTCTGGGCGCGGGAGGACGTGCCACGGCCGTTCGTGTCCCAGGCCGTGATCACGGACGGACAGTTCTTCTCCTTCTTCTGCTACCAGCTCAACACGCTGGCGCTGTCGGTGGACGCCGACGTGGACAACCCCCGCAGGAACGTGCTGTGGGGCACGGAGAGCCGGCCTCTGTTCCGGGGCGTGGAGGACGGCCGCGTGCTCGGCCTGGACGACGACGTGCTGCGGCTGCTGGTCCAGTTCCTCATGAACCGGCCCCTGGAGGCCTGAGCGCCTCGGGGGCCCTTTGGGGGGCCCTTAGAGGCCTGACTGCTCCTGGGTCTGTCCTAGACCCCCGACGGGTCCTGGGTCGGTCCCTGTAAGAGGAGCGGCCCCTGGTCTAGTCCAGGTCCCTCTAGATTCTGAAGATCAAGGGATCGTGTTGAAGACACTTGGGTTGGAATCATGTTATCATTCAGAACCTCAAAGACTTGATCCCACGAAGGGGCTTAGAGAAGAGGGGAGGATGGGGAACGTGTTGGAGGAACCACGCTGTATATTTATGCTTGAAAAGACTGCATATTGTGTTCATGCCTCGATAAATTAATGCTTTTGAAGTAGTCCTTGTGTGTTTTACTGTAATCCATCACACCACAATATTCATCTAGTAGTGTTTGGTTTGGAGGAACGAGTGTAGTCCAGTATGCAGTACATTGTCGGTGAGTAATGGGGAGTGGAGATCAGGGAAGCATGTTTCTACAGCCACAGGAACTCGGAATCATTCATGGTTTCATGGAATTCAACTTTCCTCCACTAGAGGGCGGGTTGTGTTTTGCAACAAACAATTTGAATCAGAATCGGAACACTTTAGTACCTTTTTATTTGGATGTTTATTGACGCTTGATAGAGGTTTTAAGATGCACGTTATGAGAGCTCCAGGCACCTCTGGAGGAGGACGTTGAGCTGAAAGCTAAGGGGTTGTTGGCTGATGTGTGGAGCAGGTAAAGCAGGTGAATCTAGCTGGTACTTTTGGACCGTTTAAGGCACTGTACAAAAGTGTTTAACAATCACTAGTATAATTAGCAGTCACAGAAACTGAAAGTAAAGCTGAATTTGAAATAGATTTGGTTCCAGAGATACCATTTATATTTGGAGTGAACCCAAAACCAAAGTGAGATCCGTCTCGGGTCCGTCCACATTAGTTCATATATTGCTGTTCTGTTGATAATACAACGGTCCACAAACACACTTCCTGGGCAAGAGGAATCCGATTGGCCGGTCAGACCTTCCGCTGCCTGGTGGAAGAATCCGTGTCGTCTCCTCCGCCGTCATCTGGGGTCCTGAACACAGATGGGGAGATGGGGGGGCTCAAGACCCAGAGAAGGGGTGCTCCCCCCGGGGCTCAGCCAGGCCACCTGCAGGCGTGCGGGGGGGGGGCCTGACTGCCCACAGGAGGCCACTGCAGTCTGGAGTGTCTGCTGTATGACTGAATAGTAGAAAGGTGCAACGATACTCACAGTTTATGAGCTTGGTCATCACTCAATGCATTATCTGTGAAGACAAAAGCAGCCATTGATGCAGTATTTAAAGTACGTTCTACGTTCTGTGACTTATTGGAACCATCATTGCCACTGCCTGGGAGGGGACAGAAGGTCTGGCCTGTGGGGGGTCTGTCGGCCCTCAGGGGGGTCTAAGACTTGGGGTTCCAGGGGGTGTGTACCCCTCAGGGAGGGCTAAGACTTGGGGTTCCAGGGGGTGTGTACCCCTGAGGGAGGGCTAAGACTTGGGGTTCCAGTGGGTGTGTACCCCTGAGGGGGGTCTAAGACTTGGGGTTCCAGGGGGTGTGTACCCCTCAGGGAGGGCTAAGACTTGGGGTTCCAGGGGGTGTGTACCCCTGAGGGAGGGCTAAGACTTGGGGTTCCGGTGGGTGTGTACCCCTGAGGGGGGTCTAAGACTTGGGGTTCCAGGGGGTGTGTGTACCCCTGAGGGAGGTCTAAGACTTGGGGTTCCAGATGGTTTGGGGTTCCACGTGGTGTTCGTACCCGGTTGCGGCCCGTGGGCTTTGGTCCTCTCGTACAGCAGGATGATGGAGACCAGGACCAGCACCTCGCCCACGATCATCAGGAAGGGCTTCAGGGGCTCCAGGAAGGTGATGACCCTGAGGTCCACACGGCTCAGGGTCACGCTAATGTCGTACACCGCCCCGCAGTAGTAGGCCCCGGTGTCCGCCTCCGTCAGGTTCCGCACCGTCAGCTTGGTCTTCCCCTCCTGGTTGTCGATCTGGTACCGGGGGTGGTCTGCCGCAGGGACTAGGAGCTCCTGGGACGACGACGGAGAACATGGACCGCCGCACTCAGACACATGTTCATCGACTTTAGGCCATTAAAGACTCAGACTTGTGGTCAAAGACCTGAGACTGACTTGCATCTGAAGACTTACGAACATCTCTGATGTACATAAATGTTGACCTTTTAAGTTCCACTGCAAAGGAAATTATTTCAGTGACTCGGTCAAGTGCTGTTTCAATAAGTAAAGGAACAATATCATGTTTTCCCATAATTGTCAAAGATCACTTCCCTGTATACGCATACTGTGTGTGTAATGTGTGTTGCATTAACAGTAGGACGTGAATGCTGAGAACCCAATGAAGGGTTGGGCCACCTTGTCAGTCCCGTTGGCCCTGTACCAGGTCCAGGAGTTGGGGGTGGGCTTGGGGTCTTCCATCTTGCATTGGAGGACCACAGAGTCGCCCACATAGCTCACGATGGGCTTGTCCCTCACCTCCCCGACCCGCGGTGCTGGAACACAGACGTTCACGTGACAATACCATGATGCCTTCACTCAACGTACATCTAACAGGAAGCAGGAGGTTGATAAAGGGACGCCTCTGAAGTGTGTGCTTCCTTCTCATCTCGGTTTCTTTCTTACGGTCCAGCCTCACGGCATCACGGCCTCCTGCTGGAGCAGCCAGTGCTGGTCGAGGCGTTGGAGGGCCAATAGGGGGCGCTAATCCCTCTGCATGTTTAATAGCATTATCCCCTTTCTAATAGGAGCTCTCTCCAATGACATTCAACTTGATCATTCATCAGGATCAAGACTGATATTCCAGGCGTGTGATTGGGGGTCATGGAGTGGGTCCTCATAACTGTTCAGGAACAGGATATTTACCTGCCAAAATGAAGTCTACTTCTGCTCGATTGTCAAAGACACAGGAGTAATTACCCAGGCCCTCTTCACCAGTGATGCTGAACCTGAACCAGAGAAACACAGCAGTCAGGACTGGGAGCAAAAGGTCACACACTTGTTTTTTTCATAACCATTTGTTTTTGATACATAATTTATTCAGCCTTCCATGTTGATTATTGAACTGTACGCCCCCCTCTGAGACCACCATCCACACCCGTCTTTTTAGCGGATTACGTTTCAATGAAAACATCATAAAATTAAACTGCAACAAAAGAGCAGTGAGTGTCTGCGTGACAGCTGTGAGAGGCTTAGGGATGGCCTACATCAGAGACAATGGGCCAGGCACAGGACACAATGGGCCGTCTGTAGCCCCGCTGGAGGAACAGGGAAACGTACCATGGCGAACACACACTTCAGTACTCACGCCCGTCGGAGGTTATACTGCTGGTTCTCCAGCAGGACGGGCAGGCGGCTGTCAGCCAGCTCAGAACCGTCCTTCCTCCAGAACCCCGAGATGTTGTCCGGTCTGTCCTGACCCCCCGTCCAGGTGCACTCCAGGGCCAGGGTCAGGGGCCTCACCACCTGGACCTCCTCCACGTGGCTCTCCCCTGGGGAGGAGGGCCGAGGTACGACGTCAACAGACCCACACCACCGGCTACAATCAGGTTCACAGATTCACTCGCCAAGGCGTGGTCCACTTATAGTCATGGATTCATGCAGACTTGAATTCAACGGTGGTTGACGGAATGTTTCAGCCTCTCACCTCCTGCCCACCCTGATCAGGACTGTCCCTCGTGAGGCTTACTGCCGATAGAGCATCACACACACACACACACACACACACACACACACACACACACACACACACACACACACACACACACACACACACACACACACACACACACACACACACACACACACACACACACACACACACACACACACAACTACACACAGCAGATCAAACATGGAGGGGAATGACTCTGGGCTGCTGAAGACATGAGTGATGAGGGGCCAACCGGCCTTACCTTTGAACACCACACTCCTCACGTCGGATGTGAGCGGGGACCCGGAGACCGCCGCGGTCTGGGTGGACCCAGGTCCGCCTGCTTCCCAGTAAACAAGCAGACGGAACCAGTTCACACACTAAAGCATGTGCTGGTTAGTTCAACACACACACACACACACACACACCTGGTAAAAGAGTGTGTGTTTACAGTACAGACTGTCTTGACCCGTGTCGTGTAAATGGTGCGTCTGCAAGAATAGCAGTAGGGACAAAACAAACTGAGGGTCCCACCAGGGGAACAACCTGTCCCTTACGCCCCGCTACATCTGCCCCGCTACAGAGCTGCATCTGCCCCGCTAGAGCTTCATCTTCCCCGCTACAGAGCTGCATCTGCCCCGCTACAGAGACTCATCTGCCCCGCTAGAGCTTCATCTGCCCCGCTACAGAGACTCATCTGCCCCGCTACAGAGACTCATCTGCCCCGCTAGAGCTTCATCTGCCCCGCTACAGAGACTCATCTGCCCCGCTACAGAGACTCATCTGCCCCGCTACAGAGACTCATCTGCCCCGCTAGAGCTTCATCTGCCCCGCTACAGAGACTCATCTGCCCCGCTACAGAGACTCATCTGCCCCGCTACAGAGACTCATCTGCCCCGCTACAGAGACTCATCTGCCCCGCTAGAGCTTCATCTGCCCTGCTACAGAGACTCATCTGCCCCGCTACAGAGACTCATCTGCCCCGCTACAGAGACTCATCTGCCCTGCTACAGAGACTCATCTGCCCCGCTAGAGCTGCCCATCTCTCCTCACAAGGTCACTCAATTCACCGGTCATAGAGACAGGACATGCAGTGCAATGCTAACACAGCCCAGACACACACACACACACACACACACACACACACACACACACACACACACACACACACACACACACACACACACACACACACACACACACACACACACACACACACACACACACACACACACACACACAGTCCTAAACAAGAAATAGCGGTTTACTTGAATGAATGCTCCCCAAGGAGAGGGACAGCAGGAGCAGCTGAGAGCAGAGCTTCACCCTGGAGACGAGCATGGTCCTCCTGTACGTCTCTGATCAGTCAGATGGGCGTCCTGTCCGTCTGGTGGAGGAGGCTTAGGGACCCGGTCTGCCTCTAGCTCTCTATCGCTCTCCTCTCTGTCGGCACAGCAGCTAGCGCTAGTCTCCGTGGGAGCTGCGGGCTCCCACCCTGCCCACCCCTCCCCTCCTGTCACAGCGGTGAAGAGTGACGCAGTAGAGTTCACCTTCTGCCCGTTCCCCCGCAGCAGCCTTCATTATGGAGCCTCAGAGCAGCCTTCATTATTTAGCTTCAGAGCAGCCTTCATTATGGAGCCTCAGAGCAGCCTTCATTATGGAGCCTCAGAGCAGCCTTCATTATGGAGCCTCAGAGCAGCCTTCATTATGGAGCCTCAGAGCAGCCTTCATTATTTAGCTTCAGAGCAGCCTTCATTATGGAGCCTCAGAGCAGCCTGGTGTTCACAGGGGGAGCCCCGCCCACCAACAGAACTGACAGTTAGAGGAGGTGATGAGCTGGTCCAGGGAAGCACCTGGTCCTCCATCACTCCTTTACTGAATACCTGTACTAGGATTTATTTATATTTCCTAATACTATGGAGTAACATAGTTGTAACTAGTAAAGTCGTGCTTCCTGGGTTCAGTCAGAGAGCATCTGGGAGACAGAAACACCGACACAGAGACATCCATTCAGCAGTCCAGCCTTCAGACCGGCTGGGCTTAAACACTTAATTCAGGAGATGTGTCTTCTGTGTCACGCCCGTTGATCCAGTCCATCCCAGGGAGAGGAGCCCAGGTGAAGGTCGTTTCAACACTAGGGTTCACTGCTTTGTCTTTTCCATCCTTCCCTTTAGATGGATTGATATTGTTTCAGAATGATCCAATAGATTCATACCTCAATCACCCGTTCATCACACATTCACACTCCGACGGCGGAGTCAGCCCCTCAGGGCGACAGCCAGCGGGTCAGGAGCAGTCAGGGGGAGGCATCTCGCTCAGGGACACCTCCACACTCCTCTAGGAGGAGCCGGGGATCAGACCAACGACCTTCAGGTCACCAGTCAGCTCCTAAACTAGTTATTTAACTCAAACAAAAGTAGCATTGCACACCAATGAATTGTGTTGAATGAACTCCAAAGCCTCCGGTATTGAAGGCCAGTCCCTGGCCCGGTCTGGACCCGGTCTACAGGGCCGGTCTCTGGCCTGGACCCGGTCTACAGGGCCGGCCTCTGGTCTGGACCTGGTCTACAGGGCCGGTCTCTGGCCTGGACCCGGTCTACAGGGCCGGTCTCTGGCCTGGACCCGGTCTCTGGTCTGGACCTGGTCTCTGGTCTGGACCCGGGGCAGGTCTCTGGTCTGGACCTGGTCTCTGGTCTGGACCTGGTCTCTGGTCTGGACCTGGTCTCTGGCCTGGACCAGGTCTCTGGTCTGGACCTGGTCTCTGGCCTGGACCAGGTCTCTGGTCTGGACCCGGTCTCTGGTCTGGACCCGGTCTCTGGCCTGGACCTGGTCTCTGGTCTGGACCTGGTCTCTGGCCTGGACCCGGTCTCTGGTCTGGACCTGGTCTCTGGTCTGGACCCGGGGCAGGTCTCTGGTCTGGACCCGGTCTCTGGTCTGGACCAGGTCTCTGGTCTGGACCCGGGGCAGGTCTCTGGTCTGGACCCGGGGCCCGGGGCTGGTCCCACTGGAGGTCTTCCTGCGGGGGCCGTGTCCCGGCAGGCAGGCGGCCCTCTTATGTAAACGGGTTAATCCCCGTCGTCACATGCAGACGGAGCCAGCAGCGTGTGGCGGCCCCCTCGCCTGCATCAGGTCTCTGATTGGCCGCCCCCTGCCGCCCCGCCTGGGTGACCCTGTGTGTGGACCTGAGGGCTCAGAGGCGGGACTCTGAATCTGCCCGGAGGCTCACCACAGACCGGCTGACGGAGGGATGAGGAGGGGAGCACAGGGAGTCTTCTCCGTCCAATCCTCTTCAACTGGTGGAGGTGAAAACTCAAAGTCAAACTAAAAGACGGTGAGGTGAGAGAGTTCCACACCGTCGACCGCAGGGCGTCCAGGAGCCCTGCTGCATTCTGGGAGGAGGACAGGAGGAGCCCAGGCGCCATGACGACCACGGAGATGACCCGCGAGCAGCAGGAGGAGTACCAGAAGCAGCTGATGGAGGAGAAGTAAGTCCCCCCTGACCCCTGACCTCTTTGGTGGGTCACATGGTACGGAGCCTGGAGGGGTACCAGTACAGCAGGGATGAAGAGGAGAGGAGAGGAGAGGAGGAGAGGAGGAGAGAGGAGAGGAGGGGAGGGGAGGGGGTGCAGAGGAGGAGAGGAGAGGAGGAGAGGAGAGGGGAGGAGGGGAGGGGGTGCAGAGGAGGAGAGGAGAGGAGGGGAGGAGGGGGTGAGAAGGAGAGGAGAGGAGGAGGAGAGGAGAGGGTGAGAAGGAAAGGAGATGAGAGGAGAGGAGGAGAGAGGAGAGGAGGAGAGGAGAGGAGGAGAGAGGAGAGGGTGAGGAGGAGAGGAGAGGGTGAGAAGGAAAGGAGAGGAGAGGAGAAGAGAGGAGAGGAGGAGAGGAGAGGAGGAGAGAGGAGAGGGTGAGGAGGAGAGGAGAGGAGAGGAGGGGAGGGGGTGCAGAGGAGGAGAGAGGAGAGGGGAGGAGGGGGTGAGAAGGAGAGGGTGAGAAGGAAAGGAGAGGAGAGGAGAGGAGGAGAGGATAGGAGAGGAGGAGAGAGGAGAGGGTGAGGAGGAGAGGGTGCAGAGGAGAGGAGGAGTGCAGTGAGTCAGGAGGGTTCTGTCTATAAGGGACGGTTTGGGGACAACTCTATTTTTAAGCTTTGACAATTGGGCTCAATTCAAGAAATGTATAACTAGAATAACAGCAGATGTTTTTTCAGGTTGATATTAAATCTTACTACTTGTGTCTCCCATCAAAGACAGTTAATCAGTGCATTAATTAGTGCATTGTGTGGTGTCTGTTCTGGCTATGAAAAAATGAGGACTATTCTGGGATGGTTTATTATTTTTTTTTTTTATTAAGTTTTTTTTTTTCTGGTTCATCACAGAAGAAGAATAGGATGCAAACAGCAGGGTTCATGTTGCAGGTCAAAGCCTTCATAAAAAGCATGAGGGCTGAGAGTAAAGGAGGGAACAGGATATATGATCATATATGATATATATAATAATTTATACTATAATATATCATAAATGATACCATATGATAATATCTAATGATATATCTAATAATATCTAATGATACCATGTGATAATATCTAATGATATATCTGATAATATCTAATGATACCATATGATGATATATGATATATCTAATGATACCATATGATAATATCTAATGATACCATATGATAATATCTAATGATATATCTGATAATATCTATTGATACCATATGATGATATATAATGATATATCTATTGATACCATATGATGATATACAATGATATATCTAATGATATATCTGATAATATCTATTGATACCATATGATGATATATTAATGATATAATACATAATGACCTCCTCAGTGGATGCTGACCACTAATCCTCTGGTCTGACCCGACC
>NC_140275.1:8191717-8256717 GCF_964030765.1 Micromesistius poutassou | reverse complement strand
GCCCCAGCCTCTGAGTCCAGGCCTCCAGCCTCTGAGTCCAGGGGCCCCAGGCCCTGAGTCCAGGGGCCCCAGGCCCTGAGTCCAGGCTCTGAGTCCAGGGGCCCCAGGCTCTGAGTCCAGGGGCCCCAGGCGTCTACAACTGGAGACTGTTGATGAACACCGTCTGCAGCTCCTCGATGTCGTCCGTGGTTTCTATGGGGACGGCCGCCGTGCCGGGGGCCCAGTGGCAGCCCTCGTAGAAGCCCTCGGGGCCCCCTGCCGCGGCCCCGCCCTCCAGGTAGGGGCTGAGGCGGTGCGGGGAGAGCCGGCCCGGGCTGAGGGCCCCCGGCTGGAGGCCGTGGTGCTGGGGGCGGGGGCTGGGGGCGGGGCTGTGGGCGGGGCTGTGGGCGGGGCTGGGGGCGGGGCTGTGGGGCGTGAGGCAGGTCTGCAGGCAGCTGCTCCGCCTCACAACGTGGTGCAGGTCCAGGCGGGCGATCAGCGGCTTCCCGATGTCCACGCTGCGGGTCCAGTGGACGGGCTCCTCGCCCATAGAGGAGAAGGTCCCCTGGACGACCACGGTGAACACCAGCGCCTCCTGCAGGAGAGCCCAGGGAGAGCCATCAGGTCAACACGTCTACACAACTACACAACACGTTGCAAGATGCTTCTCTGTTCAGCTTGGAGATTCCATCTCGTCGGTAGCTCCCCTCACCTGCGGGGTCCCTCAAGGCTCTATACTGGGTCCCATTCTATTCTTGCTGTACGTTTTACCCCTAGGGGAAATCATGATCAAACATAATATCTCTTTCCACTGCTTTGCAGACGATGTCCAGCTGTATCTCCCCCTAAAGGTTGATGGGCAGGCTGCACTCCTTCCATTGCTTGACTGTCTGGCTGACATCAAGGCATGGTTGGGTGCAAACTTCCTCAACCTCAATGAGAGCAAGACTGAGGCCATTGTTTTTGGCAAAATCTCTCCGGCCTTCTACACCGATGCCCTGGGCCCTCTCGCCCCTAACATCAGGCCTTCTGTTAGAAATCTGGGTGTGATTTTTGACAGTGCCTTTAAGTTTCAGCAGCAGGTCAGCGCTGTGGTTAGAAAAAGCTTTTTCCACCTGAGAACCCTAGCCAAGGTAAAAGCCTACCTGCCCCAGAGAGACCTAGAGAGAGTCATCCACGCCTTCATAACATCACAACTGGACTACTGCAATGCTCTATACACCGGCATTGATCTTTCACAACTCCGCCGCCTGCAGTTAGTTCAAAACTCAGCCGCCCGACTCCTCACCTGTACAAAAAAGCGTGATCACATCACCCCGGTCCTCGCATCGCTTCACTGGCTCCCCATCCGCTACCGCATTGACTTCAAACTTCTTTTGACTGTCTACAAATCCCTCCATGGTCTGGCCCCCACCTACCTCTCTGACATTCTCCACCACCACATCCCTTCTAGAGCACTACGGTCAGCGGACCAACTTTTGTTGGAGGTGCCCAGGACCAGGCAAAAAACCAGGGGGGACAGAGCCTTTGCTGTGGCGGCTCCCAGACTCTGGAACTGCCTCCCCCTACACATCCGGGCAGCCCAGTCGCTAAATGATTTTAAATCTCAGTTAAAGACCCACCTTTTTTCACTGGCCTTCGATTAGTGTTTCCTTTTTACAAGTGCCAGCAAATAGTGTCCCCTAGTTACCTTTTAAATTCTCTTCTATTTTATCTTATTTTAACTCCTAGAGTCATTGTCTTTTAACCCTTCCTTTTCTTTTATTTTCTTGCGTTTTTTTTTGCCTTAGGTCTTTTTTCAATGTGTATCTGCACTTTCTGTGAAGCACTTTGGTTGCGGCTCAGCCGCATGTAAACTGTGCTATACAAATAAATTTGACTTGACGTCTACACAACACGTCTACACAACTACACATCTACACAACACGTCTACACAACTACACAACACATCACGTCTACACATCTACACAACACGTCTACACAACACGGCATATCTACGAGACATTGATCGCCTTTTTTTAATTTTTACATTTTATATTTATTCAATATCTATTTACATTTATGAGAATATTGAAAAAAAATCTTTACACCAAAACGCAATTCTTTGCGGTGTAACTTTGATCTGATAAAATAAGCCGAACAGATTAGCCTCCGGTCTGAGATTTAATCAGACAGACAGACAGACAGACAGACAGACAGACAGACAGACAGACAGACAGAGGTCACCAGCAGGGGGCAGCAGAGCGGCTGGGAGGAGGAAGGTGAGGTTAGGGAGAGAGGAAGGGTTAGTCTCTAGACCTATTGTCTCCAGAGCGGGGTCCCTGGCCCCTGGCCCCTGGTTCAGGACCCTGTTTAGGGTCCCCTGAGATGCACACGGGGTTGTGGGAGATGGTTCACGGTCCATGGATATCTGACGGTACGTTGGGATGTTCAGCTGGGGACTAGTGAGCCAACGGGGGGTCAGTGGATGGACCAGTGACCCAGGTCCACCCAGACCCCCGTGGACCAGACCCCTCCCTGCCGCCTGCTTCACCTTCAGCTTCTGCAGGCCGCTGATGCGGGTGTAGAGGCTGTGCTGGGGGAGGCTGTGGGCCAGCAGGTAGACCCCCGTGTCCTCTGGGGTCTCCCGGTTCATCTCCTTGGGGTCCACGTCCAGCTCCTGGGGGGCGGGGGGGGCATTTCCTCAATGACATTTCCAACTGCCAATCAGTAAGCTAGCATTTGGCAGAGTAGGTCTCATCATCCCCCGGTGGTGACCTTCAGAAGGGCTGACCCCCCGTCAGCGAGGACCCCCCCCTGAGAGAGACGGCTGCTCTGGACCCCACGACGTTGCATTGACCCAGTGTTTGTGTCAGCCTCTGTGTTGGGATGGACAGTAATAAACAATAGAGGCTCCCCTGACCGGATGGTAGGTGTACAGCCATCGACGGCCAGGGGCCAGACGCTAACGTCATTAAGAAACTTGGATCTAATAGTGCGTTCGCTCTGTTCTTCAGGTGTAGTAGTGTGTTTGTTGTTCAGGTGTAATAGTGTGTTTGTTGTTCAGGTGTAATAGTGTGTTTGTTGTTCAGGTGTAATAGTGTGTTTGTTGTTCAGGTGTAATAGTGTGTTTGTTGTTCAGGTGTAATAGTGTGTTTGTTGTTCAGGTGTAATAGTGTGTTTGTTGTTCAGGTGTAATAGTGTGTTTGTTGTTCAGGTGTAATAGTGTGTTTGTTCTTCAGGTGTAATAGTGTGTTTGTTGTTCAGGTGTAGTTGTGTGTTTGTTGTTCAGGTGTAGTTGTGTGTTTGTTGTTCAGGTGTAATAGTGTGTTTGTTCTTCAGGTGTAATAGTGTGTTTGTTGTTCAGGTGTAGTTGTGTGTTTGTTGTTCAGGTGTAGTTGTGTGTCCCCCCGCTGCCCTCTGACCCCGGCGGACCTGAGAGAAGTCTGTGACGTGGGCCTGGCAGGAGGTCATGTCCTCAGGCTTCTTCACGATGTGGGTGTAGATCACCAGCACGTTGGAGAACTCCGCAGCGAAGCCCAGCTTGATCCGCGCCCCACAGTCGAAGTCCAGCAGCATGCTCTCCGGGAGCTCTGATAGGACGAGACGAGAGGAGGATCATCAACCTGGTGGGTCATCTCATCCAATCACACACACACAACCCTCTCATCCAATCACACACACACAACCCTCTCATCCAATCACACAACCCTTTTGGGGTTTTGGACCACAGTATTTGGTAGTAGTAGTGTCATCATGTGACCATACAGGGTACTCCAGCAGACCCCGGGTCCGTCCAGGCTCTTACCGTGAGCTTTGGCCCACTGCCGGTTGTGAGCCAGAGCGAGGTCCACGCCGGGAGCAGGCAGCACAGGGTCGGTCAGAGCTCTCCTCTCTGATAGGCTGCTGCGGATCTCCAGCGCCTGCTTCCCTTTGGTGGGGTCGAACTGACCCATGTCTGAAGACCACAGCGCAATACTCAGGATCACGTTCATGTTCACAGAGACAGAGAGAGACTCCCCCCACAGCGACACACAGGACCCAAGCGGTCCAACGTACCCTCGGCCACTTTGTCCAGCACCACCGTGATCTTCTCGTCATCCAGGAGACGCCTCTTCAGGAACTTAACGAACACGCCATTGGTCAACCCGCTGGAGCTGAGCTCAAAGGCCTCAGCGTCCTGACACCTGAGGACAGACACACAGACACCTGAGGACAGACACACAGACACACAGACACCTGAGACAGACACACAGACACCTGAGACAGACACACAGACACACAGACACCTGAGACAGACACACAGACACACAGACACCTGAGACAGACACACAGACACCTGAGACAGACACACAGACACACAGACACACAGACAGCTGAGACAGACACACAGACACCTGAGACAGACACACAGACAGCTGAGACAGACACACAGACACACAGACAGACACCTGAGACAGACACACAGACACACAGACACCTGAGACAGACACACAGACAGCTGAGACAGACACACAGACACCTGAGACAGACACACAGACACCTGAGGACAGACACACAGACAGCTGAGACAGACACACAGATACACAGACACCTGAGACAGACACACAGACACCTGAGACAGACACACAGACACAGACACCTGAGACAGACACACAGACACACAGACACCTGAGACAGACACACAGACAGCTGAGACAGACACACAGACACACAGACAGCTGAGACAGACACACAGACACCTGAGACAGACACACAGACACCTGTGACAGACACACAGACACCTGAGACAGACACACAGACACCTGTGACAGACACACAGACACCTGAGACAGACACACAGACACACAGACAGCATCCTGACACCTGAGACAGACACACAGACACACAGACAGCTGAGACAGACACACAGACACACAGACACACACATCCTAACAGCTGGTACAGACACACACATCCTAACAGCTGGTACAGACACACATCCTAACAGCTGGTACAGACACACACATCCTAACAGCTGGTACAGACACACATCCTAACAGCTGGTACAGACACACACATCCTAACAGCTGGTACAGACACACATCCTAACAGCTGGTACAGACACACACATCCTAACAGCTGGTACAGACACACAGAAGCTGTACTGGTGTTCTCGTTGGCGTGGGGACAGGGAGCCGTATAGACTCACGTGGCGTAGCCGAAGACGATGTTAGCCGTGACCCTGAGCAGGATGTTTGGAGTGGGGTCGTCGTGAATATTCCTAAACATAAGAAATAAAGAACAACCAGTTAGTTTATCTCACTACCTCCTCCATCACCGCTCCTCTGCTGTACTTTATATTGTATCTTATACGGCCCACTGTTAGGGGTAGAGCTGGAGTACCAGGGGGTAGGGCTGGAGTACCAGGGGTTAGTACCAGGGGTTAGAGCTGGAGTACCAGGGGTTAGAGCTGGAGTACCAGGGGTTAGGGCTGGAGTACCAGGGGTTAGAGCTGGAGTACCAGGGGTTAGTACCAGGGGTTAGAGCTGGAGTACCAGGGGTTAGGGCTGGAGTACCAGGGGTTAGAGCTGGAGTACCAGGGGTTAGGGTTGGAGTACCAGGGGTTAGTACCAGGGGTTAGGGCTGGAGTACCAGGGGTTAGGGTTGGAGTACCAGGGGTTAGAGCTGGAGTACCAGGGGTTAGTACCAGGGGTTAGGGTTGGAGTACCAGGGGTTAGTACCAGGGGTTAGGGTTGGAGTACCAGGGGTTAGGGCTGGAGTACCAGGGGTTAGGGTTGGAGTACCAGGGGTTAGAGCTGGAGTACCAGGGGTTAGTACCAGGGGTTAGAGCTGGAGTACCAGGGGTTAGTACCAGGGGTTAGAGCTGGAGTACCAGGGGTTAGGGCTGGAGTACCAGGGGTTAGTGTTGGAGTACCAGGGGTTAGTACCAGGGGGTAGAGCTGGACGGACCTTTTCCTGCACATGTCCAGCAGGAAGACGTTGAGGCCGGTCTGCTTGGCCTGCATGAGCTGCAGGACGCTCTGCACACACAGGCAGTGGGCCGAGCGGTACGGGCTGGGCGCGTCCACCGGCACCATGAAGCTGTTGCCGTAGTTCTCGTAGCCGTGGCCCGCGTAGTACAGCAGCCCTGCAGACCAGAGGAGAACCAGCTCCTCATACCAGTAACCAGCGGCTATCAGAGGAGAACCAGCTCCTCATACCAGTAACCAGCGGCTATCAGAGGAGAACCAGCTCCTCATACCAGTAACCAGCGGCTATCAGAGGAGAACCAGCTCCTCATACCAGTAACCAGCGACTATCAGAGGAGAACCAGCTCCTCATACCAGTAACCAGCGACTATTGAGTCCTTTGGAGTCATTAGCCTGGAGTTCTTAAGAGTCCTTTAGAGACTTCTTACAGAAATGGTACCATGGGCATCTTGCTGAAGGATGCTTCCAGGTAGACTGATGCATCGGGGTTTGAACCCAGAACCTTTAGGCTGGGAGTCCACCACCCTGACCGGTTTAACGTCCATACGTCCGTCCATACCATAGACGCCCTTGTGGAGCAGCAGCAGGAACTCGTCCACGGCGTTCCTCATCTCGGCCTCCGTCAGGTCCAGCAGGGACACCACCTTGAAGTCCAGCTGCCGCAGCAGGTTGGTGAGGGCGTAGACGTCCACCAGGGGCGCTTTGAGGGGGGGGTGGTTCACGTACGACAGGTTCCCCATCAGGAGGGCCACCTTGTCTGTGGCTGGGGGGGGGGGGGGCACAGGGGCGTGGCCTCAGTCAGTACCATCAAGCCCCCCCCCCCCCCCACCCGGTCATCAGGTCTCTCTCAGCGTAGCCCCGCCCCCAACTCACATTCAGGATGGGTTTGGAAGAAGAACGTTAAGTCCTGTCCTGTCGGCGCCTAGCTCACTGCTAAGTGTCCTCTGCTGTCCTCTCAACGTCTAGTCCTTCACCATCGTGTCCTTCGCCCTCTAGAGGGCTCAGGGTTGGGGGGGGGGCTTAATGTCACCCGTGAAGCCCTTTGAGACTAACTGTGATTCAGGGCTTTACAAATAAAAGGGACGTATTGTGATGTCTTGTGATGACATCACACTTGTGATGTCAGAAGAGGCCGATTTTCAAAACGGCTCGTAACAGCTAATCACAGTCACACCTGCTGGTATAATAGGTCACCTTTAACTTTCAAGTCTTTCATGTCAGGTCCCATTGAGTGTGGACAAACACACGCTTCATACTAGGTTACAGGACACTTACCGTACAGTTCCTCTGGGGCGCTGTTCAAGAGGAAGTCGTTGGCACCTGAGGGGAGAACCACAGACAGCATTGGTGGTCAGGTCAGTGTCCTCGAGGGGAACATGCTCCAATGACCAGAATCACAATCCACTTACTCGCTCCAAGGCCGTAGAAGTCCTCTGGGGAACCAGAGACAAGCAGAATTCAACATCAGGTTATTATAGCCACCACCATTTCAGTTTCAACCAATACTTGAAAACCGGCGTTTGATTGTCTTGTGAGTGCGTAGAGCCGACCCAGACTCAATGACAAGGTGCAGTAGGTAAGATTCAAGAGCCTTCTTCTGAGTCTGTTAGCGTTTAGTGAGAGGAATGCACCTGACACTGTATGACATCATTTAGATTACTGACCAATCGTGGCTCATCTCTGACCAATCGACCCGATGGGGAATCCATCTTGCCTGTCAATCACAGGTGCATGAATGACAGGTGTAGGAAACGTGTCTCCATGGTGAGGAGGGAGGGAGGGTATATTTGGGTTGCTTATCATCTAAATTGTGGTAATCTTAACTACAGCAGCCTCAGGTAACAATTCACACAATTATTGACAACGTCAACCAATCAGAACTACGACTCAATCAATCGGAGGAAAGAAATTAACCCAAGCATGCAGATATTAAGACACATCTTAGGCTGACATCTCTTCACAAAGACATCCACCATCACCCACCTAGAGAGGATCTACAGCTGAAGGTAGTGTAGATGTTAGCCCAGAGGATCTACAGCTAAAGGTAGTGTAGATGTTAGCCCAGAGGATCTACAGCTGAAGGTAGTGTAGATGTTAGCCCAGAGGATCTACAGCTGAAGGTAGTGTAGATGTTAGCCCAGAGGATCTACAGCTGAAGGTAGTGTAGATGTTAGCCCAGAGGATCTACAGCTATAGCTAGTGTAGATGTTAGCCCAGAGGAGCTACAGCTGAAGGTAGTGTAGATGTTAGCCCAGAGGATCTACAGCTATAGCTAGTGTAGATGTTAGCCCAGAGGATCTTCAGCTATAGCTAGTGTAGATGTTAGCCCAGAGGATCTACAGCTATAGCTAGTGTAGATGTTAGCCCAGAGGATCTTCAGCTATAGCTAGTGTAGATGTTAGCCCATTTCGTCATGTTTCCTCATGCAGCTCTAGGTGTAATTTAGCCAAGTCTGAAACAATGGAACCCGTTTCTCTCCACCATTACTACGTTTGCATGCCGGATGATTTAGGAAATGCCATCAGATCCCAACGTCGGGGCTGTGAACTCTACCTTCACAGCTCTCCGTCGCCCCTGAACTCTGCACAGATATCCGGGGCCCTTACAGTTCAAGAACAAAGATCGTTAACTGAGCCGCAGAAATCACCTCACAACACATCGGGCCTGGCTAGGTGATATCACAGAGAGAGAGAGAGACCGTCTGATGACACTGGGCCTAGCGAGGTGATACCAGAGAGACCGTCTGATCACACTGGGCCTAGCGAGGTGATACCAGAGAGACTGTCTGATCACACTGGGCCTAGCGAGGTGATACCAGAGAGACCGTCTGATCACACTGGGCCTAGCGAGGTGATACCAGAGAGACCGTCTGATGACACTGGGCCTAGCGAGGTGATATCAGAGAGACCGTCTGATGACACTGGGCCTAGCGAGGTGATATCAGAGAGACCGTCTGATGACACTGGGCCTAGCGAGGTGATACCAGAGAGACCGTCTGATGACACTGGGCCTAGCGAGGTGATACCAGAGAGAGAGACCGTCTGATGACACTGGGCCTAGCGAGGTGATATCAGAGAGACCTTCTGATGACACTGGGCCTAGCGAGGTGATACCAGAGAGACCGTCTGATGACACTGGGCCTAGCGAGGTGATACCAGAGAGACCGTCTGATCACACTGGGCCTAGCGAGGTGATACCAGAGAGACCGTTTGATGACACTGGGCCTAGAGAGGTGATATCAGAGACACCGTCTGATCACACTGGGCCTAGCGAGGTGATACCAGAGAGACCGTCTGATGACACTGGGCCTAGCGAGGTGATATCACAGAGAGAGACCGTCTGATGACACTGGGCCTAGCGAGGTGATACCAGAGAGACCGTCTGATGACACTGGGCCTAGCGAGGTGATACCAGAGAGACCGTCTGATCACACTGGGCCTAGCGAGGTGATACCAGAGAGGGACTCGTACCCAGGACCACGTCCACCTCATTGGTCCAGCAGCACTCGCTGCTGCTGCTGACCTCACAGCGGTACCGTCCCCGGTGGGCGGCCTGGACCCCAGGGACCTGAGGGGGCAGAAGAGGAGGCTTCAGTCACACCTGGTGGGGCCTCTGGCTCCATGTTGACAGGGCTATTATTTATGCTTTTATTTAGTTTGATTACAAAATTAACTTTATTTAGGGACTTTATTGAAGGACACCCAATGAGATGAACCGTCTCGTTTTCAAAAACCTCAAAACCCAATAAACTGAATCCAGTTACAGACCTAGCCACCTCTGACCTCGTGAACCATAACACTATACTATACTATACACTATACTAACACTATACTACACACTATACTATACTAACACTATACATAACACTATACTATACTACACACTATACTAACACTATACATAACACTATACTATACTACACTATACATAACACTATACTATACTAACACTATACATAACACTATACTATACTAACACTATACATAACACTATACTATACTACACTATACTACACTATACATATACACTATACATAACTAACGTTACACGACCCAAACCAATACATTCAGGAAAGAGGATCTGAACGCCCAAGCGTCGACCGTCACACCTCACACGTGACATCCCAGCTTCCTTTACAGTCGACTGGCCGGCGGGGATCTCTACGTTCCACCGAGCTCTCCGGCCTTCCTCAGGAGGTACCCCCACGTCGGGAGCAGAGCCCTGACCGCAGACCCCCCCCTCAGACCTATAACCCCTCCCCTCTCCTCCAGTAGCTTGGTCTGTGTGTGACCAGCCCGGCCCTGACGGTCTCCCCTTCCTCACCGTGAGCGTCCTCTTGGAGCCGTTGGGGAGGGGGACCCCGTTGTGGTGCCACTGGTAGCGCGGTAGGGGCCGGCCCAAGGCCCCACACTCCAGCCGCAGCGTGGCCCCCAGCTCCAGCTGCTGGGGCCGGGGCTGGATCAGCACCCTCAGCCGGCCCTCCGACGCCGGGGGGCCCGCGCCTGGGGCACACGGAGGAGCGGCACTATCATCAGCACCAGCATCACCATCGTCATGACGATGACACCAAGGATGACGTCCCTCCGACCGGGCAGGGGGAGTTGAAAAGCTTTTCTCATGCTTTTGTTTGTGATGAATATGAATGAGAGCCATAAACAAGTTTACGAGAGTTAACACTAATAAACAAAAAGGTAAAAGGGGAGGAGACTAGAATGATCATCTTGAATAAATCACATTGGAATAATGCCTTGACTTTGGTACGGTTAGGCAAAGAATGGCATTCGGTTACTAACCTAAACCTGAACGAGAGGATCAAGAACACAAATAGAGGATGAAGACATGGAGAAAGGGAAGCAGACTTCACTGCCTCGGCTCAAACTGAGCACATCTGAATTTAAATTCCTTTCTTTTTGTCGGTTAAGCAGAACGTCTCCAACAGAGCAGAGCAGCAGGGGGTGGACTCACTGAGCCCCGCCCCGGGGTCCAGCACCTCCACCTGGGCCCAGCGGCTGAACTCAAACGCCTCCCCACAGTTCACCCTGCAGATGTAGAAGCCAGAGTCCTGGAGCCCCACGCCGTCCAGGACCAGCTCTGGGGAGCAGCCCTCCTGCAGCTGAGACACAAGACAATGGAGGACAATGGAGAACGGCCATTTATGTGTGTGTGTGTGTGTGTGTGTGTGTGTGTGTGTGTGTGTGTGTGTGTGTGTGTGTGTGTGTGTGTGTGTGTGTGTGTGTGTGTGTGTGTGTGTATGTGCACGTTTGTGCATTTGCATGTGTGTGTCTGTGTGTGCGTGCGCATGAGAGTGTATGTATATGTGCATGTGTGTCTTTGAACGTGTGTGTGTGTGTGTTTGCATATGGGTGCACGTGCGTGCATGCGTGCGTGCGTGCGTGTGTGTGTGTGTGGTTGCGTGCGTGCGTGTGTTTGCATATGGGTGCGCGTGTGTGTGCATGTGGCTGTGTCTTCGCATGCGTGTATTTGTCTGTCTGTCTGTCTGTCTGTCTGTGTGTCTGTGTGTGTGTGTGTGTGTGTGTGTGTGTGTGTGTGTGTGTGTGTGTGTGTGTGTGTGTGTGTGTGTGTGCACCTCCTCCTTGCTCTTGAACCACTGGTACTGGACCCCTGGGGCCGGGGCCCGGGCGTGGCAGCTGAGCCTCAGGGTGTGGCCCCGGGGGACGGAGGCGGACAGCGGCTGGATGAGCACCTGGAGGCCTGGAGACCCACAACACACAGGAACACCACGACGTCAGGGGAGGAAGGGGAGGGACTATAGGATGGAGGCGGGTCTATGTGGTCCACCTGTGGTCCATTGTTCATGTGGAGAACAATGAGTTGAATTGTATTTGTATTATTGTGTCATGCATTAGCATGCCCAGCCCACAAGACTCAACAAGACACCATTACAGACACACCAAACAACTAAAATAGATGCTAAACGGTACGAACACTGACCGTATAAACCATCCTGACGTTTCATCCAGGCTTTAGTAACAAAAGAGACCAACTTATAAACATTAAAAGTAAATGGTCCTCATTTATATAGCGCTTTTATCCAAAGCGCTTTACAGTGTTGACTCACATTCACCCATTCATGCACACACCGACGGCGGAGTCGACCACGCAGGGCGACAGCCGGCTGGTCAGGAGCAGTCAGGGTGAGGCGTCTCGCTCAGGGACACCTCCACACTCCGCTAGGAGGAGCCGGGGATCGAACCAGCGACCTTCAGGTTACCAGCCAACCCGCTGTACCTCCTGAGCTGATGCCGCCCAAAAAAGTAAACAAACGAATGGACTAGGAGGGAGGGGGTGACTCACTGGGCTGTTTGACCGACAGGAGGGCCTCCTCGTTGCCCACGGTCCTCAGGTAGTCGGTCAGGTGTCCCGCGGTGCAGCCGCGCTCCCCCAGAAGCCGCAGCAGCATGCGGCTCGGGCTGCCGTCCATCTCCAGCACCTTCAGGGAGCACAGCTCCATCTCCTCCGAGCTGGGGACACAGGGGCACTCAATCCGAGCCTACGTGACGGAAGTCGCAAACTTGTTGAGAGTCTGAAGTTTGGTCAAAGTTTTCCCACAGTTTAGTTATTTTAGCAGTGAGGCGTCTGTCCGGTGTGTGAGTCGCGGTCCATCCTACCTGATCTGGAAGCGCCTGTCGGAGGACACTACGTCCCCGAGTCTCCGCCATCCCTTCACGTTGCTCTTATCCAGCGCGTCGCATAGCCGGCTGAGGACGGGGTCCTTCAGGAGGTGCACCCTCAGGGCCCGGGACTCCAGGGACCGGGACTCCGCGGACTCGGACATGTCCGCTTTACCAGAATACATCACGGTCTGGGGCTCCTTCGCGAGGATTCAAAATGAAAGTAGTCCACCGACAACCATGTCACTTCCTGGAACAAACTCTCGGACCACGGACACGCCCACGATGCCATTGTGCAGACGGATCGGCTTGTGATTGGCTCAGGTAAAGACGGTTTGGACACGCCCACAAGGAGCGTCTCCCCCCCCCCTCCTGTCTCTCCCTCTTGCACATTTCATTTGTCCTGATGGAAGTTTGTTTGCTAAAGACGTTCTTTGGAGAGAGCCACATGATGACGTAACCCAATTACCAAGATACCACTAAGGTAAGGGATCACCTGATTCTATTATTTAATGAAAATGATTCCTCTAATTATACCGAAGTCATGATGTACCTTTACTGAAACAGTTCATAACCTTTTTGACACAAGACAGCGTATGACAGACCAACGCTTCAGAAAGAAAGACAAACATACCTAACCCAAACGAGAGGGGATTAGTTTAGTCCTTCAGAACTCATGTTTGTGCCTTTTGTATGTATCTTCAATGTTGCCGCAGTGAAATCACATTGAAGAAATATTTAATAAATTAACCAAAAATAAACAAGATAACACTTTTTTCCGGGATTGATTTGTTTTTTATTAGCGTGACGAGACGACCCTCGAGACGATTGGGCAATATCCCATGATTGAGATGTCAATCACGGGATATTGCCCAATGTCCCTAGATTGCGAACCAATCAAATTGCGCCATCCTAGGAGGTTCACGTAGCATATACTAAGTATATACATATTTATATATGTATGTGTGGATATGTGTGTGTATATAAATGGCTTCAACTGTTTCATATTCATATATCATTATTGTTCTGATCAGGTAAACCTAGTCTCGGTCGTATGTATGATATGTAGATAATGCACAGTAGTCTAGATATAAGAGATCATAAAGTGACATCCTATTGATATTGTGTTATTGATGCTGTTGTGCCTCCACACACACCAGCTGTATCAGGTGCAAACAGACGACCTATAGGGGCCCAGGACTCTACTAACCACTTCTACTGCTGCTGTCACTTCCTCACACACACACACACACACACACACACACACACACACACACACACACACACACACACACACACACACACACACACACACACACACACACACACACACACACACACACACACACACACACACACACACACACACACACACACACAGGGCAGAGCAGGATGAGGGTTGATATCTCCGTCGCTCTGTCTCTTGTCTTCGGACTCGTGAAATGTGACGGTGAGTTCAAACTTTTGATTGATGATGATGATGATGATGATGATGTTGATGTTGATGATGTTGATGTTGATGTTGATGATGATGATGATGATGATGATGATGTTGATGATGATGATGATGATGATGATGATGATGTTGTCCATAAGCTTCACTCTGAGTTCCCCTGCTGCCTGAGGACACACGACTGTGCCTTCCTGCAGCAGGTGAACTCAGTAAGCTGACCCGTGTGTCTGTAAGCCTTCACTCTGCCAAGCCGGCACGGCCGGCAATCACTGGGGGGGTAAAATCCAAAACAGAGAGTTAAGAGTATAGACATGTTAATAGTATAATGTTATTAATAATAATATGATGTTAATAATAGTCACGATGGAACCCAACAGAGAATAAGGTTTAAGATCAAATCAATATCAATACAACAGCAAGACAAGTAGTTAGGGTGAACCCCCACAAACAGTCATATAGGCCTACTTAGCAAAACATCACAAACAGCCATAATAGCTAATATTATCAAGAGGAATAATTGTCTTTGTATGTGTGAGGTTGCAATTGGCATTGCACTTGAGATTGAACATTTCAAACAAACCTATATATATATATATATATATATATATATAAAGAAAAAGAAAAAGGGAAAGAGAGAAAGAGAGAGACACATCACAGGCTCTGACACAGAGTCCTACTCATTGACGTCCTCTCACAGGTCTTCACCTAGCGCCACTTCACAGCTAGCTGCTGCTGCTGTAGCGTTCAATGCTTTGGACGTAGTTGTTCCTGTCTGTATCCCCAACAGTAGCCGTTTAAAATTGTGTAATCTTTGGCAGTCTTTTCACTTTTTTCTTTTATTTGAGCCACTTGGGTAACTTTATTTCCTAACCCTTTATGTGTGTGTGTGTGTGCGTGTGTGTGCATGTACGGGTGTGTGTGTGTGTACGCATGCGTGTGTGTGCATACCTGTGTGTGTGTGTGTGTGTGATACCTGTGTGTGTCATACCTGTTGTCAGGCGCGACTCTTCCGGGTAAACCGGTTGTGGTGAGCTGCCGGTCTCCAGAGAAAGAGACCTTCTCCTGCAGGTGGAGGCCAGGTGCTGACGGAGGGCTGCCCGTCACTCACCGCCTCTTCTACACCAAAGAGAAGTCAGTCGGGTGGTGCTCCTGCAACGATAACACCATCACCATCACAACAGAACTATCAGTGTAGAATAGAACTATCGGTGTAGAATAGAACTATCGGTGTAGAATATAACTATCGGTGTAGAATAGAACTATCGGTGTAGAATAGAACTAACAGTGTAGAATAGAACTATCAGTGTAGAATAGAGCTGTCAGTGTCTCATCCACACTCTAGAATACAGTTTGCTCAGTATTTGCAGACTGCCGGCGCTTTTGGCAGATTGCAGACTTAATACAAGATATCATGTAAAAAGATAACAAGTATGTTTATAATAAATGAGTCAACAGACACAGTTGAGTCACATTATTGCACATAGGGGAGATTAATATGCACAGTATGTATATATTATATTGTATACTATATATTATATCGTACAGTATATTGTACAGTATACTGTATATTATATTGCACAGTATGTATACATTATATTGTATAGCATATATTATATTGTACACTATGTTTATATTATATTGTACACTATGTATATATTATATTGTACACTATGTATATATTATATTGTACAGTATAATGTATATTATATTGTACACTATGTATATATTATATTGGTGTCCCTTGTGCTATCTTGCTGTCTTGTTGTCTTGTCTTGTTGTCTTGAGTGGTGTCTTGTTGTGTCTGGATGTTGTTTGTTGTTCTGCTGTTTTTGTTGTCTTGTTTTGCTGTCTTGTCTTGTGTTGTGCTGTCTTGTTGTGCTGGTTGTTGTCTTGTTGTCTGGTTGTTGTCTTGTTGTCTGGTTGGTGTCTTGTTGTCTGGTTGGTGTCTTGTTGTGTTGTCTTGTTGTGCTGGTTGTTGTCTTGTTGTGTTGTCTTGTTGTGCTGGTTGTTGTCTTGTTGTGTTGTCTTGTTGTGCTGGTTGGTGTCTTGTTGTGTCTTGATGTTGTTTGTTGTCTTGTTGTGCTGGTTGTTGTCTTGTTGTGCTGGTTGTTGTCTTGTTGTGTTGTCTTGTTGTCTGGTTGTTGTCTTGTTGTGCTGGTTGTTGTCTTGTTGTGCTGGTTGTTGTCTTGTTGTGTTGTCTTGTTGTGCTGGTTGGTGTCTTGTTGTGTCTTGATGTTGTTTGTTGTCTTGTTGTCTGGTTGGTGTCTTGTTGTCTGGTTGGTGTCTTGTTGTCTGGTTGGTGTCTTGTTGTCTGGTTGTTGTCTTGTTGTCTGGTTGTTGTCTTGTTGTCTGGTTGTTGTCTTGTTGTGCTGGTTGTTGTCTTGTTGTCTGGTTGGTGTCTTGGTGTGTTGTCTTGTTGTCTGGTTGGTGTCTTGTTGTGCTGGTTGTTGTCTGGTTGTGTCTTGATGTTGTCTTGTTGTCTGGTTGCTGTCTTGTTGTCTGGTTGTTGTCTTGTTGTCTGGTTGTTGTCTTGTTGTGCTGGTTGTTGTCTTGTTGTGCTGGTTGTTGTCTTGTTGTGTTGTCTTGTTGTGGTGGTTGGTGTCTTGTTGTGTCTTGATGTTGTTTGTTGTCTTGTTGTCTGGTTGGTGTCTTGTTGTCTGGTTGGTGTCTTGTTGTCTGGTTGGTGTCTTGTTGTCTGGTTGTTGTCTTGTTGTCTGGTTGTTGTCTGGTTGTTGTCTTGTTGTCTGGTTGTTGTCTTGTTGTGCTGGTTATTGTCTTGTTGTCTGGTTGGTGTCTTGGTGTGTTGTCTTGTTGTCTGGTTGGTGTCTTGTTGTGCTGGTTGTTGTCTGGTTGTGTCTTGATGTTGTCTTGTTGTCTGGTTGCTGTCTTGTTGTCTGGTTGGTGTCTTGTTGTCTGGTTGTTGTCTTGTTGTCTTGTTGTGTTGTCTTGTTGTCTGGTTGTTGTCTTGTTGTCTGGTTGGTGTCTTGGTGTGTTGTCTTGTTGTCTTGTTGTGTTGTCTTGTTGTGCTGGTTGTTGTCTTGTTGTCTGGTTGCTGTCTTGTTGTGTCTTGATGTTGTCTTGTTGTCTGGTTGTTGTCTTGTTGTTGTCTTGTTGTGCTGGTTGTTGTCTTGTTGTCTGGTTGCTGTCTTGGTGTGTTGTCTTGTTGTCTTGTTGTGTTGGCTTGTTGTCTGGTTGTTGTCTTGTTGTCTGGTTGTTGTCTTGTTGTCTGGTTGGTGTCTTGGTGTGTTGTCTTGTTGTGCTGGTTGTTGTCTTGTTGTCTGGTTGCTGTCTTGTTGTGTCTTGATGTTGTCTTGTTGTCTGGTTGGTGTCTTGTTGTCTGGTTGTTGTCTTGTTGTCTGGTTGTTGTCTTGTTGTCTGGTTGTTGTGCTGGTTGTTGTCTTGTTGTCTGGTTGTTGTGCTGGTTGTTGTCTTGTTGTCTGGTTGTTGTCTTGTTGTGTTGTCTTGTTGTCTGGTTGGTGTCTTGTTGTGCTGGTTTTTGTCTTGTTGTCTTGTTGTCTTGTTGTGTTGTCTTGTTGTCTGGTTGTCTTGTTGTCTTGTTGTCTGGTTGTTGTCTTGTTGTCTGGTTGGTGTCTGATTGTTGTCTGGTTGTTGTCTTGTTGTCTTGTTGTCTGGTTGGTGTCTTGTTGTCTTGTTGTCTGGTTGTTGTCTTGTTGTCTGGTTGGTGTCTGATTGTTGTCTTGTTGTCTGGTTGTTGTCTTGTTGTCTTGTTGTCTGGTTGGTGTCTTGGTGCAGCTCGGAGGGGACCTTTGAATGTCCCGACTACCAGCGAGCCGGGGAACACTCGTGCTTCTTCGACCGTAACCACACGTCGGTGTGGGTGAGCTACTGGCTGAGGGTGCAGGCCTCCAACGCCCTGGGCAACACCAGCTCAGACACCCTGGAGGTGGACGTGGAGAACATCGGTGAGCTGAGTCTCATGTCCCATCTCACCAGAGTGGACCCTTATCCACACGTTGAACATATTTAATACTATTGTCCTCTAGCAGCATCATTCATATTGTAGAAACAAAGGAACCTCATCCTCATCGTCGTCCGCTTATCCGGGGTCGGGTCGCGGGGGCAGCAGCTCAAGCAGGGGGCCCCAGACTTCCCTTTCCCAGGCCACATTGACCAGCTCTGAGGGGGGGATCCCGAGGCGTTCCCAGGCCAGTGTTGAGATATAATCTCTCCACCTAGTCCTGGGTCTTCCCCGGGGTCTCCTCCCCACTGGTCGTGCCTGGAACACCTCCCAAGGGAGGCGTCCAGTGGGCATCCTTACCAGATGCCCGAACCACCTCAACTGACTCCTTTCTAAGCAAAGGAGCAGCGGCTCTAATCCGAGTTCCTCCCGGATGACTGAACTTCTCACCCTATCCCTAAGGGAGAAGCCAGCCACCCTCCTGAGAAAACTCATCTCGGCCACTTGTATCCGCAATCTCGTCCTTTCGGTCATCACCCACCCCTCATGACCATAGGTGAGGGTAGGAACGAAGATCGACCGTTAGATCGAGAGCTTTGCCTTGCGGCTCAGCTCTCTTTTCGTCACAACAGTGAGGCTCCGATTCTCTGGCCAATCTCACGCTCCATCGTACCCTCACTCGCGAACAAGACCCCGAGGTACTTAAACTCCTTCACTTGGGCTAAGGACTCATTTCCTACCCGGAGAGGGCAATCCACCGGTTTCCTGCTAAGAGTCATGGCCTCAGATTTAGTGGTGCTGATCTTCATCCCAGCCGCTTCACACTCGGCCGCCAGCCGATCCAGTGAGTGCTGAAGGTCACAGGCCGATGATGCCATCAGGACCACATCATCTGCAAAGAGCAGTGATGCGATCCTCAGATCACCGAACTGCAACCCCTCCCCACCACGACTACGCCTCGATATCCTGTCCATGAAAATCACAAACAGGATTGGTGACAAGGCGCAGCCCTGGCGGAGGCCAACACCCACCGGGAACGGAACTGACTGGCTGCCGAGAACGCGGACACAGCTCTCGCTTTGGGAGTACAGAGATTGGATGGCCCTGAGGAGTGAACCACTTACCCCGTACTCCCGCAGCACCTCCCACAGTTTCTCCCGGGGGACCCGGTCATATGCCTTCTCCAAATCCACAAAACACATGTAGACTGGATGGGCATACTCCCAGGCCCCCTCCAGGATCCTTGCGAGAGTGAAGAGCTGATCCGTAGTTACAAAGGAACTAATAATACACTATTATCATCAAGCATGAACTAATAATACACTATTATTTACTATAATAACAGTATTTGTAGCGTTACCTAGTGAGTGACGTTGAGCTCCCCCCACAGTGCAGCCGGGCCCTCCTGAGGACGTGAGGCTGGTGATGGAGGTCCTGGAGGGGAACCCCTACCTCCACGTGGACTGGAGGCCCCCCGCTGACACGGACGTCAGCTCCGGCTGGGTCACCGTCGTCTACCAGCTGAGGGTGAAGGCTGGACAGCAGGACTGGGAGGTACAGACAGACAGACAGCAGGACTGGGAGGTACAGACATACAGACAGACAGCAGGACTGGGAGGTACTGACAGACAGACAGACAGACTGACTGACAGAGAGACAGACAGTGTGCTGGTGGTGTGATTCTGGTGTGTCCTCCTGCAGGAGTATGCGTCGGGGAAGCAGAACCACTTCAACGTCCACAGCCTGCACTCTGGGGAGCGCTACGAGGTGCAGGTCCGCTGCCGGCTGGACCACGGCCACTGGAGCATCTGGAGCCCCGCCTCCTCCCTCAGCCTGCCCCACTGTGAGTCTAGTCCCGCCTCCTCCCTCAGCCTGCCCCACTGTGAGTCTAGTCCCGCCTCCTCCCTCAGCCCGCCCCACTGTGAGTCTAGTCCCGCCTCCTCCCTCAGCCTGCCCCACTGTGAGTCTAGTCCCGCCTCCTCCCTCAGCCTGCCCCACACCAGATGACTGAACCTGAGGTTAGTGCTCACCAGATAACTGAACCTGAGGTTAGTGCTCACCAGATAACTGAACCTGAGGTTAGTGCTCACCAGATAACTGAACCTGAGGTAACGCTCTCCTTCCTGTGTTGAAGACGCTCTGAAGCAGAGGCTGCTGTGGAGCGGGGTCGCCGTGACCGCCGTGGTGCTGATCACCGCCGGGCTGTGCCTGCTGATCATGAAGAGGAAGAGGTTTACACCTACACCTACACTTACACTTACACTTACACTTACACGTAGGGCATTTAGGCTTTTACCCAAAGCGACTTACTGCACCCACCGACGGCGGAGTGGACCCCTCAGGGCGACGGCCAGCGGGTCAGGAGCAGTCAGGGGGAGGCGTCACGCTCAGGGACACCTCCACACTCCGCTAGGAGGAGCCGGGGATCGAACCAGCGACCCTCCGGCTACCAGCCAACCCGCTGTACCTCCTGAGCTAAGCTGACCCCCACTTCACACTTTATTACACACTGGTTCCACTCCTCACAGAAGACAAACAAAGCTCACCTGACAGGAGCTCATGTGAAGGTGAAGAGACAGACATTCACCAAAGTGATGAAGGCAGGGTCCTCTGTTCTGGTGGCACTCATTATAATTCACTCATTCACTCATTATAATAACCCCGTTGGTTCAACACCGAGGTGCTGAGCTACAGACCACCTTCGTATAAAGGGTCTATTTTCAACCGCAGACACACACACACGCACACACGCACGCACGCACGCACATACACACACGCACACACACACTCTCTCTCTCTCCGATTGCTCCTGAATGACCAACCGGTGAGTGGTGATGTTTGAGTGTCTGGACGGCCGGAGTCTGACCTCTGTCCTCTGACCTCTGGCCTCTGACCTCAGGGTGAAGGGTTGGCTCCTGCCTCCGGTTCCTGGTCCCAAGATCCAAGGCTTCGTCTCCCAGCCTCTCCAGGTAACGTCAAAACCACTTCCTCCCTCAGCCGACAGCAGCAACAACAACAACAACAACAACAGCAGCAGCAGTGCGGTCTTCTTCTCCTCCAGAGCCGGTGTTCTGAGCAGGTCCTGTACAGCCTGGTCCCCCAGGGGCCCCCCCCGGCGCTGGCCCTCAGGGACCCCCCCGAGGAGCACCTGGTGGTGTGTGACGGACAGGAGGGCCGGGCCCCGGACGGGCACAAGTCCCCCGCCAGGAGCCTGATGGGCCCCGGGTTCTGCCAGGGGCCCCGGCCCGGCCCCGAGGGAGGCTCGGCCCCCGGCCTTGCTCATGGGCCCCGGGCAGTGGAGAGCGGAGCACTGCGGGACCACGGGGATGTCACCGACAACCCATCTCCCGCCCACCGAGGGGGGTGGAGTAACGTGCCGGGCGGCGCTAAGGAGAGCAGTGGGGGGCCGCTGGGGCCCCACCGACCCCCGGGGCCGTGGGACACCGTGGGGCCGTGGGGCCCCGTGGGGGGGGAGGAGGAGCAGCAGCAGGAGTACAGCAGGGTGAGCACGGTCTGGGACAACGCGCTGGTCCTGGAGAGAGACCCGCCCCCCCCGACCCCCAAGGACCCCAAGCAGTGGGCGGGCTGGGGGCCCCCGGACAGCGGATACGTCGACTCGGGCCCTTCGCAGCCCTGATTTCATACGGCGGCTCTCTCTGTGGTTTAGCTTTTTCATTGATTGCTGCCTGTATGTTTGTGTTAGCCGGTCAGAAGAGACGACCGCGGGGAACCAGCGACTGTCGCTCGCTAGTCCCTGGTTCAGCCTGTTCCACGGTCAGTTCAGGAACTGTTCCACGGTCCGGTCTTGTGAACGGATCCTGCTGTCACGTCTAGGACCCGGTTCCTCTCAGCGACCTGGGGCCCCCCCCGGTACATCAGAGCCTCCAACCTGCTCCTACTCTCTATATTGATATTAAATATTATACACGTATGAGCACTCTTCATTCTGCCTCTGTGATTGAGTAAAATCAACACAACATAAATTAATCTCACTATATTGCATTTAGCACTATTTTACATATCTAAGAATCCATATAGGAAATTAATCCCCATCACAAGCTCTTTAGAAACACAAATTCTATATAGTTAGTTCAGTGTTCTTTGAATTTAAACCGAACATGCTTTGCCACAGGACCATTTCATTTTTGGCTTTTTACCAATTACAATCTTTTTAATGTGTGTATACATGATTCAACTGTATCATATTTATACTTACAAACTTACTTATTTGACCCATGAAAATAGACTTTTACATAAAGATACACAAGTCCAAACCCTGCACATTACACCTTTAATGCACATATTCAGAGTCGCGGGAACCAAAATCACTAAGTAATCAACCATGAAAAAAAATACAGTCTCAAAAAATTGACATACAATCAAAAAAGGTGAAAGCTCAGTGGTTAGGTAGTCAAGGTGGTGGTTTGGAGCAATTGGAAAGCTATTTGCAGTGCTAAACTTAATGGGTGCTGATTGGATACGGCTGAATGCTCAACCAGACAACAGAACATGATTGGATAAGAAGGACTGAAAGCAAAGAGACCAAGGTCTCCCAGAAATGTATCATCTCTCCCTACAGAACACAATCTAGAGCTGTGTGTGTGTGTGTGTGTGTGTGTGTGTGTGTGTGTGTGTGTGTGTGTGTGTGTGTGTGTGTGTGTGTTAAAGGCCACCATTATCACTCGTTCTCTGATAAATCACATTTTCTCGGCGCCGTCCCATGATTGGCGTTCCTGTGTGTGTCCCAGCTGCCGTCCGATTACAAAACGTTGTCGGTTTAGTGCTGACAGGATTAAAGTCGCCGTTATTACGATCCCGGCGTGTGTATATATAGATATAGATATCAAATATATCATCTTATGATTGAGCAGGTCAAATTGTCCCTGCATGTTTGATTCATATTTCATGTTCCGACACAGAGACCCTCAGCAGCAGGGGGTCTCCAGGTGGGCTGCGGTCACGCAGTGACTATCAGGGGCCCAGCAGGGGGCCATCAGGGGGCCAGCAGGGGGCCATCAGGGGGCCAGCAGGGGGCCGTGGTCTGAGTGCGTTTCTATACCATCAGGCACGAGGAAGCGGGGGGGTGGCTCAGGGTCAGCTCTGCTCGTCTCGCCCTCGTGGTTCTGCTCCGTCCAGACGCAGGGAGCCCAGCTGCTCCTCAAAGTTCAGGAAGGGGTGGTTACAGTCGTTCTCCAGCATCTTCTTCCACAGTTTAACTGAGAGGGTGGGAGAGAGACACACACAGACAGACAGACAGACAGACAGACAGACAGACAGAGATCAGTGAAAACAGAATGATGTCCTGGTTTCTGAATGCTCCTAGTTGACCTCAGGGTTTTGTGGAAACACAGATTACAGATTACCCAGCAGCAGACGTCAGCCGAGGTCACATGGCCCTGGGTGCCGAGGTCACATGGCCCGGGGAGCCGTTGACATGTCACATGACCCCGCCCCGTGTCACATGCTATCTGACCTGGGACAGGCAAGGAGAAGGGGTCTGGGACTAGGGTACGGGAGTACGGGTCCTGGAGGGGTCTGGAGGTCTGGAGGGGTGTGAGGGGGTCTGGAGGGGGTGTGAGGGGTCTGGAGGGGGTCTGGAGGGGTGTGAGGGGGTCTGGAGGGGGTCTGGAGGGGTGTGAGGGGTCTGAGGGGTGTGAGGGGGTGTGAGGGGGTCTGGAGGGGTGTGAGGGGTGTGAGGGGGTCTGAGGGGGTCTGGAGGGGTCTGGAGGGGTGTGAGGGGGTCTGGAGGGGTCTGGAGGGGTGTGAGGGGGTCTGAGGGGTCTGGAGGGGTCTGAGGGGGTCTGAGGGGGTGTGAGGGGGTCTGAGGGGGTCTGGAGGGGTGTGAGGGGGTCTGAGGGGGTCTGGAGGGGGTCTGGAGGGGTCTGAGGGGGTCTGAGGGGGTGTGAGGGGGTCTGGAGGGGTGTGAGGGGGTCTGGAGGGGTGTGAGGGGGTCTGGAGGGGTGTGAGGGGGTCTGAGGGGGTGTGGAGTTGGCTTACTGTACTCTGGCTCCTCCTTCTCCTCCACCACCTCCTCCACCCGGGCTGGGGGGGGAGGGGGGGCAGCAGGGCGGAGACGCTGCTGTCCTGGGTTCTCCTCCTCCACCTCCTCCTCCTCCTCCGTCTGCTCCATCACCTCCACGCGCTCCAGCATCTCCTCGTACGCCTTCCTGGCCTCCGAGCTCAGCTCTATCATCTTATGGTAGAAGTCCTGGTGAACACATGAACACATGAACACCAGTCACCCTAGGGGTTAGTAGTCCTGGTGAACACATGAACACCAGTCACCCTAGGGGTTAGTAGTCCTGGTGAACACATGAACACCAGTCACCCTAGGGGTTAGTAGTCCTGGTGAACACATGAACACCAGTCACCCTAGGGGTTAGTAGTCCTGGTGAACACATGAACACCAGTCACCCTAGGGGTTAGTAGTCCTGGTGAACACATGAACGCGGTGGAGCAGCAGGTGTTGGGTGCAGCAGGTGTTGGGTGGAGGTGGTGTTGGGTGCAGCAGGTGGTGGGTGCAGCAGGAGGTGGTGGGTGGAGGTGTTGGGTGCAGCGGGAGGTGTTGGGTGGAGGTGTTGGTGCAGCAGGAGGTGTTGGGTGGAGGTGTTGGTGCAGCAGGTGTTGGGTGCAGTGGGAGGTGTTGGGTGGAGGTGTTGGTGCAGCAGGAGGTGTTGGGTGCAGCAGGAGGTGTTGGGTGGAGGTGTTGGTGCAGCAGGTGTTGGGTGCAGCAGGAGGTGTTGGGTGGAGGTGTTGGTGCAGCAGGTGTTGGGTGCAGCAGGAGGTGTTGGGTGGAGGTGTTGGTGCAGCAGCAGGTGTTGGGTGCAACAGCAGGTGTTGGGTGGAGGTGGTGGGTGCAGCAGCAGGTGTTGGGTGCAGCAGCAGGTGTTGGGTGGAGGTGTTGGGTGGAGCAGCAGGTGGCGGTAGGGCGGGGGTCTGACCTGCGCTCCGTCGTAGTTGAAGATGCCCACCAGGCTGACGGGCACCGCCTTGTTGACGCAGCGGCCCAGAGCCTTCCTGGAGAGGGCGAACACGAAGGGCACGGCGCGCTGCCGGCACGTCTCCAGGATGGTGTGGAGAGCCTCATCCAGACCGCCTGCAGGGGAGGAGTTAGAGGAGGAGTTAGGGGAGGAGCCACGGTCAGGGGAGGAGTTAGAGGAGGAGCCACGGTCAGGGGAGGGGTTAGAGGTGGACCCACGGGTTAGGGGAGGAGCCACAGTCAGGGGAGGAGTTAGAGGAGGAGCCACAGGTTAGGGGAGGAGTTAGAGGAGGAGCCACGGTCAGGGGAGGAGTTAGAGGAGGAGCCACAAGTTAGGGGAGGAGCCACGGTCAGGGGAGGGGTTAGAGGAGGAGCCACGGGTTAGGGGAGGAGCCACGGGTTAGAGGAGGAGCCACGGTCAGGGGAGGAGTTAGAGGAGGAGCCACGGGTTAGGGGAGGGGTTAGAGGAGGAGCCACAGGTTAGGGGAGGAGCCACAGTCAGGGGAGGAGCCACGGGTGAAATTATGGAATTAAAATGGAATTATTGTAAGTCGCTTTGGATAAAAGCGTCTGCTAAATGAAATTTGGTATACATTCTTTATGTCTTTATTTTATATCCTGTATATTTTTTCTTTTGTATTCATGATCTTGAATTTCTACATTTAAACACCAAATCACATTCCTTGGATGTGAAAGCAACAGAGGGGGACCAGGAGGGAGACCAGGAGGGGGACCAGGAGGGAGACCAGGAGGGGACAGAGAGGAGAGGGGGGGGGAGACCAGAGGAGACGGGGAGGGGGGAGGGAGAGACCAGAGGAGACCGGGGGGGGAGAGACCAGAGGAGACCGGGGGGGGGGGGGGTACCTTTGGACTGGCTCCTCTCACAGTTGGGCGAGATGACCACACACTTGACCTTGCCGAGCCGTAGGTGCTTGAGGACCTCCCTCAGCCCCATCACCAGACGCTTCTTCATGCGCGCCTTCATGGGGTCCTTCTGGTACAGCCGGTCCTGGAAGCGGACCAGCTCCCGCAGCAGGGAGCTCACACACTCGTCCACCTCCTTACTCAGGACCTGGCTGCAGTAGCTACACACACACACACACACACACACACACACACACACACACACACACACACACACACACACACACACACACACACACACACACACACACACACACACACACACACACACACACACACACACACGTAAATGTGGTTTGTCGTGTTCCTCTGGGCTCCTCGTGGTGACTGAGGAGCCGGTGAACACAGCGAGGAGAACCGGTTCTTACTCTCTGAACTTCCTGCTGTGGATTTTGGGCTGGTGGTGGGGGGTGGGGTGGGGCGGGGGCTCTACAGCGGGCTGCTCCTCTGGCTGTTCCTCTGGTTCCTCCTCCTCCTTCTCCTCCTCCTCCACAACCACCTCCTCCTCCTCCTCCTCTTCCACCACCTCCTCCTCCTCCTCCTCCTCCTCCTCCTCCTGCTTCTCCTCCTCCTCCTCCTCCTGCTCCTGCTCATTCTGCTCCTCCTCCTCCTCCTGCTGCTCCTCCTCCTCTGCGTCTGATTGGGCCAGGTGTCCCTCTGGCTCCTCCCCTGGCCGTTCGGGGGGCAGACCTGCGGACGTACAGACAGACAGACGCTGACAGGTGGACGCCGTGGACGGGCTTGGAGGCCGAGGGGTTAGCAGGGGTTAAGTCACTCTGAAACAGGAAGCAGCATCACAACGTTACTTTGATACTTTGAGAATGTCTCTGTCCACCAAGAGGATGTCTGTCCCTCAGACGACACTAGGCAGAGCCAGCTGGGGCAGAAAGTAACTAGTAATAACTAAGTAACTAACTAAGTTACTAAGTAACTAAGTAACTAAGTAACTAAGTAAGTAAGGAGCGCGGGGAGGGAGCGGCTCACTGACCCGTGTCCCCGCTCTGCTCCTGGGGGGGGTCCAGACCTCGCTCCTGGAGCAGACGGTTCTGCTTCCTCTCCTCACGCTCCTTTAGGATCACCTGAGGGAGCGGAGAGAACACTGTTAACCTGTTCAGTCAACACTAGTAACCTGTTCAGTCAACACTGTTAACCTGTTCAGTCAACACTGTTAACCTGTTCAGTCAATACTGTTAACCTGTTCAGTCAACACTAGTAACCTGTTCAGTCAACACTGTTAACCTGTTCAGTCAACACTAGTAACCTGTTCAGTCAACACTAGTAACCTGTTCAGTCAACACTAGTAACCTGTTCAGTCAACACTAGTAACCTGTTCAGTCAACACTAGTAACCTGTTCAGTCAACACTGGTAACCTGTTCAGTCAACACTGTTAACCTGTTCAGTCAACACTGTTAACCTGTTCAGTCAACACTAGTAACCTGTTCAGTCAACACTAGTAACCTGTTCAGTCAACACTGTTAACCTGTTCAGTCAACACTGTTAACCTGTTCAGTCAACACTGTTAACCTGTTCAGTCAACACTATTAACCTGTTCAGTCAACACTGTTAACCTGTTCAGTCAACACTGTTAACCTGTTCAGTCAACACTATTAACCTGTTCAGTCAACACTGTTAACCTGTTCAGTCAACACTGTTAACCTGTTCAGGGGACCGTTCAATAACTTGTTTTAAACTCCAGGTTCTGTTTCAACCTAATGAACCATTTATTGTTTAAAGGAGTGAGCCAATGGCCTGTGTTGTGATCAAGGTTTTATCCAGAGTTTGTGTCCTGAATGAAGAACAGTTAAACGGAAAGAGTTAATGGAAGAGTTAATGGAAAATGATGGCCAGCCAGCCAGCCAGTCAGCCAGTGGTGGAGAGTGGAGGCCTCACCCTCTTCAGCTGGGTGGGTTTCTTGGCCTTGGGCACCTCTCTCTGCTTGCCCTTCTTCACCATGGGGCTGGTGGAGTCCAGAGGGTTGTGGGCAAACTTGTCCTGCTGCCACGGCGCCTTCTTCTGGAGCAACGGCCCCTTCTTCAGGCCCACGGGACAGGCTCCTCCCACTGCGGGGCAGGGGTTAGACAGTACAGAGACGGGTCATTAAGGAGCAAGCAGGGGTCAGACAGTACAGAGACAGGACCTTAAGGAGCAGGTAGGGGTTAGACAGTACAGAGACAGGTCATTAAGGAACAGGTAGGGGTTAGACAGTACAGAGACAGGTCATTAAGGAGCAGGTAGGGGTCAGACAGTACAGAGACAGGTCATTAAGGAGCAGGTAGGGGTTAGACAGTACAGAGACAGGTCATTAAGGAGCAGGTAGGGGTTAGACAGTACAGAGACAGGTCATTAAGGAGCAGGTAGGGGTCAGACAGTACAGAGACAGGTCATTAAGGAGCAGGTAGGGGTTAGACAGTACAGAGACAGGTCATTAAGGAGCAGGTAGGGGTTAGACAGTACAGAGACAGGTCATTAAGGAGCAGGTAGGGGTTAGACAGTACAGAGACAGGTCATTAAGGAGCAGGTAGGGGTTAGACAGTACAGAGACAGGTCATTAAGGAGCAGGTAGGGGTTAGACAGTACAGAGACAGGTCATTAAGGAGCAGGTAGGGGTTAGACAGTACAGAGACAGGTCATTAAGGAGCAGGTAGGGGTTAGACAGTACAGAGACAGGTCATTAAGGAGCAGGTAGGGGTTAGACAGTACAGAGACAGGTCATTAAGGAGCAGGGAGGGGTTAGACAGTACAGAGACAGGTCATTAAGGAGCAGGTAGGGGTTAGACAGTACGTTACCTGACATGAAGAGTGGCTTGGCGTCGTGTTTGGTCTTCTGGGATTGATGCTTCCTCTCCAGCACCTCCAGCATGTTACCGATGTCCAGCTGCAGAGGAACCTTGCTCTTCTTACCTGTGGCCTTCTCAGTTTTCTGGAGAACCGGAGGAAGTACAACGAGAACCTCAGGGGCCGTACTACAGTACAGCACACTAGGATAGTAGTATAGTATAGTACTACAGTACAGCACAGTAGTATAGTAGTATATTAGTATAGTATAGTACAGTAGTATAGTACAGTAGTACAGTACAGTAGTATAGTACAGTAGTATAGTACAGTAGTATAGTACAGTAGTATAGTAGTACAGTACAGTAGTATCATCAGACCTGACTCCCCGGTGGGGCGGTGGTGCTAGTGGTAGTATAGTACAGTAGTATAGTAGTATAGTACAGTAGTATAGTACAGTAGTACAGTAGTATAGTATCATCAGACCTGACTTCCCGGTGGGGCGGTGGTGCTAGTGGTAGTATAGTACAGTAGTATAGTACAGTAGTATAGTACAGTAGTATCATCAGACCTGACTTCCCGATGGGGCGGTGGTGCTGCTGGCCGTCGGTCTGGAGGCTCCAGCGGAGGGACGGCCCAGGTCTGGGAACTCCTCCTCATCCTTCAGAACAAAGACACCAATCAGCACATGCCCTGACCCTGCCCCGCCCCCTAACCCTAACCCTCCCCCTGACCCGCGACCCTGCCCCGCCCCCTAACCCTCCCCCTAACCCTGCCCCGCCCCCTGACCCCACCCCCTCCCCCTGCCGTTCAACATGTGATCGGAGTCAGACCTCAAACTTGGGCGGCTCCTGGGGGGGCGCCGGCTCCTCAGGCTCCTCCTCCGAGCTCCGGGGGGGCTTCTTCTTCCTCTTCCTCCTCTTCCTCTCTGACGAGCTGTCCTCCTGCTCCTCCTGGAGGGATCAAACAGGAAGTGGGAATGGAATCGTACAGGAAGTGGGAATGTGGCAAAAATCTCAGTGTTGAAATAAATGATCCAGGATTAGAATGATTTAAATACAGAAGGGGGGGGGGGGCTTTGGTACGAGGGAGTTGGTCGGGATTACACCTGAAGATTACAGCGGCGATTATAAACCTGTTTACATTGGGCATCTGGCAGACGCTTTCCAACGCAACTCACATTGAGCACATTTGTCTGAAGTACAAAGTAACCAGTAGTGCTGAAACATAAACTTCAGATCCCCCAGATCTCTGACACATTCCACCGTTCAGACCAGCAGTACCTGGGCGCCGCTGACCGGCTCCTCTCTCTGGACGGGTTTCCTCGGAGGCTGGGAGGCCACGTTGGCCCAGGAGGCGGAGGCCGGTCTCTCCGGACCCCCTGGAGAGACCTTCACTGGCCCTGGTTTCACAGCATGGAGCGCTCCCCGGTCTACAGCACACAGTCACAGGGGTCAAGTGACAGGGGTCAAGCCTGTGACTTTCTCTGAGCTTGTTAAAACTGACCCCAAACCAGTTCGGGTCTACTTCATGAATGGAACATTCAGGATGATATGTTACAGTGACTATGAGCCTGTGTTACAGTGAGCCTGTGTTACAGTGACTATGAGCCTGTGTTACAGTGACTATGAGCCTGTGTTACAGTGAGCCTGTGTTACAGTGACTATGAGCCTGTGTTACAGTGACTATGAGCCTGTGTTACAGTGACTATGAGCCTGTGTTAAAGTGACTATGAGCCTGTGTTACAGTGACTATGAGCCTGTGTTACAGTGAGCCTGTGTTACAGTGACTATGAGCCTGTGTTACAGTGACTATGAGCCTGTGTTACAGTGACTATGAGCCTGTGTTACAGTGACTTTGAGCATGTGTTACAGTGACTATGAGCCTGTGTTACAGTGACTATGAGCCTGTGTTACAGTGACTATGAGCCTGTGTTACAGTGACTTTGAGCATGTGTTACAGTGACTATGAGCCTGTGTTACAGTGCCTATGAGCCTGTGTTACAGTGACTATGTGTTACAGTGACTATGAGCCTGTGTTACAGTGACTATGAGCCTGTGTTACAGTGACTATGAGCCTGTGTTACAGTGAGCCTGTTTTACAGTGACTATGAGCCTGTGTTACAGTGACTATGAGCCTGTGTTACAGTGAGCCTGTGTTACAGTGACTATGAGCCTGTGTTACAGTGAGCCTGTGTTACAGTGACTATGAGCCTGTGTTAGTGAGCCTGTGTTACAGTGACTATGAGCCTGTGTTACAGTGAGCCTGTGTTACAGTGAGCCTGTGTTACAGTGACTATGAGCCTGTGTTAGTGAGCCTGTGTTACAGTGACTATGAGCCTGTGTTACAGTGACTATGAGCCTGTGTTACAGTGAGCCTGTGTTACAGTGACTATGAGCCTGTGTTACAGTGACTATGAGCCTGTGTTACAGTGACTATGAGCCTGTGTTACAGTGAGCCTGTGTTACAGTGACTATGAGCCTGTGTTACAGTGACTATGAGCCTGTGTTACAGTGAGCCTGTGTTACAGTGACTATGAGCCTGTGTTACAGTGAGCCTGTGTTACAGTGAGCCTGTGTTACAGTGACTATGAGCCTGTGTTACAGTGACTATGAGCCTGTGTTACAGTGAGCCTGTGTTACAGTGACTATGAGCCTGTGTTACAGTGACTATGAGCCTGAGTTACAGTGAGCCTGTGTTACAGTGACTATGAGCCTGTGTTACAGTGACTATGAGCCTGTGTTACAGTGACTATGAGCCTGTGTTACAGTGACTATGAGCCTGTGTTACAGTGACTATGAGCCTGTGTTACAGTGACTATGAGCCTGTGTTACAGCGACTGTAAGCCTGTTGGTCCCCTATGGCCCCTGTGTTAATGCTGACCAGAAGGTACTGGACCCACGGTACGAGGACCCTACCAGGGGAGTGAGGCACTGATACGGGTCTGACATCAGGGGCGCGTCGGCGTGGGCATGGACTTCCTGCGGGCCTCTCGTTATCGGACTGCGTCTACATAGGAAACGATTCAATTGAGTTACTCATTCATAACAGATCATTCCATCGAATCAGCTGACCAGTACAGCTTATGTGAACCAATGGCAACCCCAACCTTGTTAGAAGACACGGGCCCCTGGGTGTGAGGCCCCTGGCTGTGAGGCCCCCGGGTTTGAGGCCCCTGGCTGTGAGGCCCCCGGGTTTGAGGCCCCTGTTGAGGCCCCTGGGTTTGAGGCCCCCGGGTTTGAGGCCCCTGGGTTTGAGGCCCCTGGGTTTGAGGCCCCTGGGTTTGAGGCCCCTGGCTGTGAGGCTTCGGGCCCCAGCTCGAGGCGGGGGGGGCAGAGGTTCCTGGCGTTGCGACGGCCAGCTCAGGGAAATCGTCCATCTTGACCTCGAAGGTGAGCCGGCTGGCGTGGGGCGGGCCCCCGTGGGGTGGGCCCGTGTGGGGAGGGCCCCCGTGGCTCCGTGCAGGGCCGGTGGCCGACCTTTGGCCCCTCAGAGCTGAGGAGGAAACAAGCGGAGAAGCTCCAGGTTGTTGTCTGGTAATACAGCACGTTGTAGTTCAATTTAACTCCAGGGAGGAGTGCAGGTGCTACAGGAAGAACAGCCTTGTTCAGCTTCACTAGACGCCAAAGTGATCTGGCTTCATTTTTGAAAAGATCTTTATCAGTTATCTAGCAAAAATATAACGGAAGGCATTTGAAGCAGAGGACAGAGCAGCCAGCATTCCAGCCCAAGGAGGAGAGGAGATTAGATCTAGGGTGTGGCTTGGCTCCACATTGAGTTAAGGGGGTTCATTGAACCATTAATCAGGACTGTGAGCCATATAGTACATCATATATATAGTGTCATTTATAGTGTTGCTCAGGCACCTGGTCCATAGAGCGTAGGACGTTGTGAACCCAAGGTAACCCCTTTAATAACCAACTAATAACTAATAACTATAACCAATAGTTAGCTTCAAGTCACCACATCAACGTAGCTCTACCGTTATATTGCTCCTACACATGGGAAACACGTGCTGTTCTATTGTTTTGGTAGCGTGTAGACAGAATGAGTGCTAACATGGCGCGCCCTTGGGACCCCTTCCTCAATGATAAAGTCGTCTGAATTGATCACCTCTTGTTGATCCATCTGTCCTTCTGTCCTTAAACTGGGACTCATTTGGGTGCCTCGTTTTCTGCGGACGTGGAAACAGAAAACAATGTAAATGCCTTCATTCACATCTTCCCTTCATGTTATTGTACAGTATATATATATATATATATATATATATATATATATATATATATATATATATATATATATATATATTAGTGTGTATGATGAACCTTGTTTTGTGGATCCCATCTAGACGAGTCTGTGTACGGCCGCGGGCTGGCGTCTCCGGTCCGTCGGTCGCTGGTCCGTCTGTCACCATCGTTCCTGGTCCCTCGGTCACCATCGTTCCTGGTCCCTCTGTCACCAGGGTTCCTGGTTCCTCGGTCACCATCGTTCCTGGTCCCTCTGTCACCAGGGTTCCTGGTTCCTCGGTCACCATCGTTCCTGGTTCCTCGGTCACCATCGTTCCTGGTCCCTCGGTCACCATCGTTCCTGGTCCCTCTGTCACCATGGTTCCTGGTCCCTCGGTCACCAGGGTTGCTGGTCCCTCTGTCACCAGGGTTGCTGGTCCCTCTGTCACCAGGGTTGCTGGTCCCTCTGTCACCAGGGTTGCTGGGCCCATTCCTGCCTGGCCTCCCTCCTCTCCCCTCGGTCGCTCCATCAGGACCGGCACACTTCTGTCCCGGGCTGGTGAACGACTGACGGGTCCTTAGTTTCAGAAGGACACAAAGTTCCAACATCAAATCGAATTATTAAACCTTATTCATAGAATGCTTTTCATGCAAAACTACAACAACACAAGGAGATAAACAACAACACGTTGCCTGACGGGATATCAGTGTATTGTATTAAACAGCAAAGCCCATTAGGTCAGAGCACCTTGGGTTGGAGCCGTAGGGGCTAAGTAGGGTGACGGGTGCTGAGCGGGGGTCTGTCCGCTCCCAGGGCTCCATGCTCTCTCACTGGGACTGCGTTGAGTAGACGGCTCACTTTCCTGGAAGAACAACAGTGAGGTAAAGACAACGGGGTTCTTCTGTAACAGGGCTCCCTGCGACGGACTTTAGCGGAGCTTTACTTTAGTTCACTGACAGCGGCGGGACACGATCAGGATCACATTGTACTGAATCATACCGAGATCCTCTTTGGCAGAATCAACATCCAAACCCGAACGCCTGGTTCACCTCACAGCTGTCCCTACTGATCCAGATGACAATAATACAACACTTTAAAACAAATCCCTTCTTACTTCGACAGCACAACGGCTGGTGGTCAGTTGGCATTCATTTTGCAATCCGGCAAAGTGTAAAAAGGCAAATCTTGGCTGAACTTACACCCCAACTAGCCCCAGAGCAGGGGCAGTTGGCTAACATTAGCATCTATCTTAAACACTAGCCGCTAGCTGTCAACATTAGCCTACTGGTTCCATAGGTCACAGACGGGCTGGGCGAGGACCCTGAATCAGAGCGTTATCCCGGTCTACCGCAACGCAATATCCTGTCTTTGACATCCTATAAGCTGTGTGTGCCGGTCAACAGTCCTTGGAGCGAGAATGGAGAACATGAAAAGAATAACAACGACGACGACAAGGAGAACACATATAGAGCATTCACGTGTGCAAATGTGCAAAGCAATATCCAAAACATGTAAGGGAAAAGGGAAAGGAACGCTCCATCGGATGTCCCGCCCTCTCTCTAGCCTTTAAACCCGTGTAACTGAAAGTCCCGCCCATCTCTCGCCATTAACGCTGACTTGAATCATCCCGCTCCAGAGGAGCACGCCTCGGCGAGACCTGAAGTCACGACAGACTCGAGGTCTCCGTCTGTGGAGCCACTCTCGACCACTTTGATCGACAGGAAGCAACCCACCTAGAAAGTGATCCACCGTGTCCATCTTCAGCGCTTCAGATTGTCAGTTCCTCCTTCCTTATCACTTCACACGCACTTCTGTGGAGCATCGCGAGTGTTCCGCGGTTCTTCCGAGCAGGTGGCGCTACCTGTCGGATGGGTCTTCTCAGGGCCGGCCCAAGCCTTCTGGGGGCCCTAAGCAGAATTTGTTTCAAGTGCAAGCGTCATCTGTGCTTGATGATTATTGACACAAACGGCACACCATGTCACATTATAAATTGCATAAATACAGGAATGGATTGTGAACTGTCCCTCTGGGCAAAGAAACATAAAGACCCCCCTCCTCCAATGTGTGTAAAAGTGGGAGTACATGGGGGAGTGGGGCGGGTCTGGGGGTCCTCCCCCAGAAAACGTTGAATTTGGTAGATGTGATTTCCTGTATTCTGGTGCATCTTGGGGATGGCCAGCTGGAGATGGGCAATACCTTCATTCGTTCAGATTCATAGCCTATAACCTGACTTGTAGGGCCTGCACAAGCAAACTAATATAGCACTGGGTTTAGCTGCCCCCAAAACCATAAGTCATAAGCAGAATTTCATGATTTAGAGGGCTTTTAGAAATATCACATCACATATCCTGTGATATTTACCTGAGGGGCCCCATTCAGACATCAACAAATAACTCATTTTGTATGATTAAGGAAGCCCTATTAAGACATATCACATTCTGTATTTGATCTGGGCCCATTGAGAGGGTCATCCACCCCTGTATTAATATAGTTGTTTACCCTAAACCAGTGTATTTAACCTCAGAGGGTACTGAAATCACAAATCTTTTTTAAACTCTCATATTTGAAGTGAAACACCAAGTGTGGTTTACTGAACTTGCGTTTAAAAAAACAAACCGAGTATAGCCCTGTGTTTACTCTACTAGCAGTGGGACATAAGGACAGTGCCCCCACGTGGCAGCTTCAGGAAACACAGCGACACAGAAAAACAGGGCTTAGTATTTGTGTCTTTATTTTATTATTAAAGCTTGGTATATTTGTACTAAAACACAAACTGTACCTTAAGTTACCATCTCCATGGTCAATATAAACACTTAAAAAAAAAAAACCTTATTGATATAAAAATAAACATTGACATAAATGATTGAGATATGTGTTGAATGTCTTGGCCCATGCGTGTAGAGGTATAAAAAATAGAAAGTGTTTGCATTGTTTGGTCCCATGAAATGCTTTCAGTTCATTATAGTACTGTCCTGTTATGGATAGATCTATCCATTGGCGATCTGTCGCCAAATAAAACCGTTCTTCCCAAGAAGACATAAACATTACAACTTAAAAGATGTAAATCAAATCTAAAAACTATTTGTTTTCAGTGCCATTCCCAGTATAACGCCTTGAATGATTCCTTCTCAGACCGGTTGTGATTCCCTGTTTACTCCGTCTTTAGCCTGCTCGCTGTTCTGAGCAACAGCAGAGGAACTACAAACATGGCCGACGTGAGGATGAAGCAGACCTCTGCTCCAGCCATCCAGTACACTGTGAAGAGAAGAGAACACACAGAACAAAGCCCGTGTTTAAATAGCTACAACACTATTAAAGGTGGATTTGTAGTTATTTGCTGCATAATTAGTTTGTCTTCATTCGTTCAGTGGAACGATGAGAAGACGGCTTGTTTACCGGAGGACGTGACGATGGGGCCGAGGGCTCTGGCTAGAGCTCCCAGACTCCTCAGAATCCCCATCACCGTCCCTTTCTGACCCGCCGAGCCTGCAGGGACAGGAGGAGGGAGGTGGCATCGTGGCACTCTAAATGTCTATTAACCGCATGCAAAAACCAACGAGACCTCACTGCATGAATCAATGTAATACTGGGATCATTCTGCTCTAAAACCATTCCTCCATTCATTCAGTCCCCCTTTTGTTTCCTCCAGGAAGGTGTGTGGACATGAGAGTGAATCCCATCCCCATGGTAACGGAGGAGAGCATTACCATGGTCAGAGACCAGCGTGGACAGGCAGGGAACCACGATGGCCGCAGCTGGAACAGAGGAGGACAGAAGGTGAATGTTCTGGAGGGTTCCATGAGTCACAGGTCCCTCCAGGGACAAACATCGTTCATTTAACCTTTCACTTCCGTTATTAGATTATAGTTTCAAGACAATAAAGCGTTCACTTCCACTTTAGAACGATGGCTTGAGTTGATGGCTTCCTCGGTTAAAGCGGTGGACTTACCGAATGCGTACAACGCCAGGCCCACATAAAGCATCACCAAGTTCCACGCGAGCCCAACCAGTACGAACGCTGGGATCAGGGCCAGGATCGCCTGAAGGAAATGGAAAACCTTTTGAATACCGACACCAGCCTTCTGGTAACACAGAGTGGCCAGCTGCCTCCCTCTTCCCTCCAGGTCTCACCGTACGGACAGCCTTGATGTGGTGACCCGGTTGGATTCTGCGAGAATACCCCCCCTGTATCGACATCATGATGACCCCAATGAAGAAGAACATCTTTCCTTGCTGCATACTGCAAACAAAGTAAGAAGAGTCATTTAAATAATGTGAAAAAAAGAAAAAAAATAAGAAAAAAAAAGAAAACCTGAAGTAGTAGCAAGCTTGACCTGTTTTACTAGTTATACACGACTAAAGAATACTAAAGTTCAGGAGCCCGTTCATTTGTACGTCTGGAACCAGCTGGAAGCGGCTGCTTCTCTCACCTGGTGAAGTGGAAGCGCTGATGCGTGAGGAAGCTCAGAGTGAACTCCAGCCCCGAGAAGAGGAAGAGGTAGGAGAAGTACACCAGGCCCAGGACCTGCAGCTTCCTCATTTCTGTCAACCCATGCACAACATCTTACCCCACCTGTACACCACCCTCACTCACATTAACTCAACGGTCAACCAACACACAACATCTTACCCCACCTGTACACCACCCTGACTCACATTAACTCAACGGTCTGGAAAGCTTCCATTCATTGTTGTACTAATGCTCATGTTGTGTATTTTACTTTATTTTAATAACCTGTATTTATATATTTCTGTAGTTTTTAACCTTTTCTTTAAAATGTGTACAGATCTTTTCCTCCGTATTCTGGTCCTTTGACTGATGGATAAGGAGAGGGAGGGGCTCACTCTGCTTGGAGGGGGGGTCCCTCACCCGGGAGACAGCGGTGAAATAGAACAAGGAGCCGGGATCCAGGAGGTCTCTGGGGCCCTCCAGCCCCGGGGAGGAGACCTGGAACCACGAGGATCAACATCATCAAACAGAACGGGCTCAACAAAGAGATTTACAATAGCTTTGTTTAACTTTGGTTTATTGGCTTTGAAAAAGAAATTAGCATGTAGACATAGATTGATTTACTGTTATCTGTGAGTAGGCATTATCTAATTATGAAATGAGGAGCATCCAGACTTTATTTTAATTCACTTCAAACTATCTCTCCTCCTCCCTCTTACATGTTGCAACAACAACATGTAACATGTAATCATTCATGACCCCGGTGTGCGGAAAAAAACTGTATACAGGGATGTGGGATGTGCATACAAGAACAACTGCCCAAACAGATGAGCTCACTAGTTGTCAGTAAACAGTGGAATGGAAACATCTGTGCCAGCGTAAGACCATCTGCTCACTGGACTGATGGTACCTTTACATGACCAGCGTAGGACCATCTGCTCACTGGACTGATGGTACCTTTACATGACCAGCGTAGGACCATCTGCTCACTGGACTGATGGTACCTTTACATGACCAGCGTAAGACCATCTGCTCACTGGACTGATGGTACCTTTACATGACCAGCGTAAGACCATCTGCTCACTGGACTGATGGTACCTTTACATGACCAGTGTAGGACTGATAGTACCTTTACATGACCAGCGTAAGACCATCTGCTCACTGGACTGATGGTACCTTTACATGACCAGCGTAAGAACATCTGCTCACTGGACTGATGGTACCTTTACATGACCAGCGTAAGACCATCTGCTCACTGGACTGATGGTACCTTTACATGACTAGCGTAAGACCATCTGCTCACTGGACTGATAGTACCTTTACATGACCAGTGTAGGACCATCTGCTCACTGGACTGATGGTACCTTTACATGACCAGCGTAAGACCATCTGCTCACTGGACTGATAGTACCTTTACATGACCAGCGTAGGACCATCTGCTCACTGGACTGATGGTACCTTTACATGACCAGCGTAAGACCATCTGCTCACTGGACTGATAGTACCTTTACATGACCAGCGTAAGACCATCTGCTCACTGGTCTGATAGTACCTTTACATGCCATTCATTATTTCCTAAGCTTGATTTTGAACGGGATATCTTATTATAGATTCTGAACCGAGATTCACCTTGAGGTGCTTGACCAGTCTCTGGAGCTCACCTTGAGGTGCTTGACCAGGGTCTCTGGAGCTCACCTTGAGGTGCTTGACCAGGGTCTCTGGAGCTCACCTTGAGGTGCTTGACCAGGGTCTAGAGCTCACCTTGAGGTGCTTGGCCAGGGTCTGGAGCTCACCTTGAGGTGCTTGGCCAGGGTCTCTGGAACTCACCTTGAGGTGCTTGGCCAGGGTCTGGAGCTCACCTTGAGGTGCTTGGCCAGGGTCTGGAGCTCACCTTGAGGTGCTTGGCCAGGGTCTCTGGAGCTCACCTTGAGGTGCTTGGCCAGGGTCTGGAGCTCACCTTGAGGTGCTTGGCCAGGGTCTCGGGGAGAAGGAGCCAGATGAAGAGCAGGTCGGCCAGGCTGAAGAGCAGCGCCAGCAGGGCGGGGTACTGGTGGAAGAGCTCCCCCTGACCGGCGCGGACGGCGAAGTACGCCCCCATCAGAGGGCCCAGGGTGAAGCCCAGGGAGAAGGCGATGCCGACCATGGCCTGAGGACACACGGCAACAGGAACGGGTCCAGGCATGTGAGCTGTACATCACTTTTAGACCACATTAGAAAAGCACTGGTCTGGTAGAAGGCTGTGTAATACACCCCTTTATCTATTGGACACCCCCCGTTGACTGTGACCCTCATTTGACACTTTGTGTAGGCACTGGTTGTATGTTGTACGTCCTGGCACTTAAAAATAGTACTTAGCATTGTGTAGCATCTGATCCTAGCTATCTTTGTTGCATATAAGGAGGAATGGGTTAACCTAGTGATGGTTAGTGTATACGGGGAATGGGTTAACCTAGTGATGGTTAGTGTATACGGGGAATGGGTTAACCTAGTGATGGTTAGTGTCTACAGGGAATGGGTTAACCTAGTGATGGTTAGTGTCTACAGGGAATGGGTTAACCTAGTGATGGTTAGTGCTTGGCACTTGTTTCTATGAACATCCTTACTGTACCCACAGAGATAGATTGTTGTTTCTCTTTCTTCTGACTAATGTACTTATTGTAAGTCCCTTTGGATAAAAGCGTCTGCTAAAGGCCCTGACTGTAACTGGTTTCTTTCTAACCACTACAACGTACCATTCCTCGGTTCCGTGCCTTTGGGCAGGGCAGGTCGGCCACCACGGCCGTGCAGACGCTGACGTTCCCCTTACAGATCCCCCCGACCACCCGGAACACCAGGAAGCCGCTGAAGCTCCGGGACACGGCCCAGACGGCGTAGGAGAGGACCAGGCCGGCCTGGAGGAGAGGAGAGGAGCCGGAGCTTCAGGCTGCTGCTGTGGGATTGGTCCGTTCTCAGAGTCTCTGTCATTGGCTGCTGCTACAGGATTAATATAATATGGTCTAGTCGTCCTGTTAACAGTTATTACATTTTATTCACCTGTTTTGATGTACTTACAGAGCGAGCCCAGCTAGGCTCCCCGGGGCCACTACTAGCCCCTACTAGTTGTCCTTTCTGTTCATCTAGTTAATCTTTTCTCTATCTCTTTAGATCTTCTCAAACCATCTCTGGCGAGCCTATCTGGGTACTCTATCTGCCCCCTGTTGCCCCCTGTTACCCCCTATCTGCCCTCTGTTGCCCCCTGTTACCCCCTATCTGCCCCCTGTTACCCTCTGTTACCCCCTATCTGCCCCCTGTTGCCCCCTATCTGCCCTCTGTTACCCCCTGTTACCCCCTATCTGCCCTCTGTTACCCCCTGTTACCCCCTATCTGCCCTCTGTTGCCCCCTGTTACCCCCTATCTGCCCCCTGTTACCCTCTGTTACCCCCTATCTGCCCCCTGTTGCCCCCTATCTGCCCTCTGTTACCCCCTGTTACCCCCTATCTGCCCTCTGTTGCCCCCTGTTACCCCCTATCTGCCCTCTGTTACCCCCTGTTACCCCCTATCTGCCCTGTTACCCCCTGTTACCCCCTATCTGCCCTCTGTTGCCCCCTGTTACCCCCTATCTACCCCCTGTTGCCCCCTGTTACCCCCTATCTTCCCCCTGTTGCCCCGTTGCTCTCTGTTGCCCCTGTTGCTCTCTGTTACCCCCTGTTACCCCCTATCTGCCCCCTGTTGCCCTCTGTTACCCCCTATCTGCCCCCTGTTGCCCTCTGTTACCCCCTATCTGCCCCCTGTTGCCCCCTGTTACCCCCTATCTGCCCTCTGTTACCCCCTATCTGCCCTCTGTTGCCCCCTGTTACCCCCTATCTGCCCTCTGTTACCCCCTGTTACCCCCTATCTGCCCCCTGTTACCCCCTATCTTCCCCCTGTTGCTCTCTGTTGCCCCCGTTGCCCCGTTGCTCTCTGTTACCCCCTGTTGCCCTCTATCTGCCCCCTGTTGCCCTCTGTTACCCCCTATCTGCCCCCTGTTGCCCTCTGTTACCCCTTATCTGCCCCCTGTTACCCCCTATCTTCCCCCTGTTGCCCCCGTTGCCCCGTTGCTCTCTGTTACCCCCTGTTGCCCTCTATCTGCCCCCTGTTGCCCTCTGTTACCCCCTATCTGCCCCCTGTTGCCCTCTGTTACCCCTTATCTGCCCCCTGTTACCCCCTATCTGCCCCCTGTTGCCCCCACGTTGCCCCGCCCTGCTCACTGTGGTGAGCAGCAGCAGCGGTCTCCGTCCGTGGCGGTCCGACGCCGCGCCGGTCAGTGGGGACGACAGGAACTGCAGCAGAGAGAAGAGCGATCCGATCAGACCTAAACAGTGGAGCGAGGAGCAGAACAGGGAAACTGTTTAATACTAAACTCTGACTGAACTTGAATCAACAAACCTTTATGATAACTATACTGTAAAACACTGAAACAACACTATACAAATGATGAGATTCAATTAACTCAGTAAAGCCTCTCTTCACACACAGAGTGAGAGGAGTGTCATAAACACACAGACTCACCCCCAAACAGAACGCTGTTGTACTTCCTCTCCATCGGGATCCCCACCGCCTCCCTGAACCAATCCACAACGCTCTGAAGGGACTGGTACACCGGGTCCTGACCAATCAGAAGACAAGAGGAATCAGACAACCAATAGCAGCCTTCTGAATGTCAGTGAATGTCTGTTAACACAGGACGGCTCGGTCAAACCCCCGCGGTGAGGAGAGGTGGGGTGGAGGACATCCCCACACACTGACAGCCAAGGACAACGGACCTCCAGGAGAGAGTCTGGAGAGAAGCCCACCAGCAGAGCCTGTCCAGGGTCTGTCCTGTAGGCCCTCAGAGGACGGACCAGAGCTGGGTCTGGGGTTCTCACCTCCGTCTGCCCGTAGTGGTCCAGGATGGAGGGGAACAGGGGGAGGATCAGAGTGAAGCCCAGCAGGTCCAGCAGCAGAGCGAGGAACACCATCTTGATGACCCTGGAAGAGAAGACCTCCTTCTCCTCAGAGATGGTCTCACTGGTTCCACCCATCCTTCACGATCTGCTCAGAACACACCACATAAGAACCGTGTTGAACGGAGAACGTGATCCAATGACTGGAAGACGACGTGTACAATATGTTCCTGTGGTGAACAAAAACACAGTTACCAAGTACGGTGGATACAGTCAATATCAGAGGCTCAATTCTGGGTGAAGCTGATGGTTCTGTTGATAGTTCTGATGATAGTTCTGTAGTTATGTCTGTAGTTCTGTTCTGTGGGTAGTTCTGTAGTTATGTTGGTAGTTCTGTTCTGTCTGTAGTTCTGTTCTGTGGGTAGTTCTGTAGTTCTGATGGTAGTTCTGTTCTGTGGGTAGTTCTGTAGTTCTGATGGTAGTTCTGTTCTGTTAGTTCTGTGGTTCTGGGTTCTTTGAGAAGGTCTTCTCAAACCATCCCTGCAGGTGAAGTGGACTGGGACCCTGGTCTAGTTCGGGTTGAAGCCATAAAACCAGACGCGTTAACGTCGTGGTGACGGTAAGGAGACCAGAGGCATAAAGATAAGGAAGCAGCAGGTAGGACTGGAAGGAACGAGGAAACAGAAATGCTAGAGGAACACACCCACGGGAGGGTTTGGTTATTCAACGATCCCAGTACCGATGGTGGAAATAAAAATGTAATGCATACAACTCATAGCAAAGAAACCCATTTAAACAAGTTTAAACCCGGACTTAACTCCATAGGATCGGTAGAAGACACCTTGGCCACATCATCAACTTAACTCTTTTTAACTAATATATTAAACAGAACGCAGAAGATGAAGTCCTCACTGAAGTACGGGTATACTCACGCCGATCCCCCAGATAACGAGTCACCAGAGACGGGCAGCGCCTTGCTCATCAGCAGCCTGCCTGGTTCTCCTCACTGGTTCTCCTCACTGGCGCCTCTCTGCTTTGCGACCAGGAAGCGGAGTCCCGTCTCCCTGGGAGCACCACGTGACGGGAGACGCCACGCCCACGAGGTCTATATATATAAATATATATATATATATATATATATATATATATATATATATATATATATATATATATATATATATATAAATAAAATAGTTTGTTTATTGTTACTTTCTATTATCTTCGCTCAATAACTTAAGTTAAAAAATAAGTTTTTTTTTGCAGCTTTGATGGGATGTTTTTTAAGAATCTAAATCGTAGCATTCATTTTTAAAATCAGCTGATACAAATAAATGTAATAATTAGAAACACTTAAAAGTTTTATTTGAAAACATTTAAGAAACAAAAGGTCCAGACATTGAAACGAAAAGAGTTCTACAAAGTTAATAAAATATAATCCAATACGGTCAATAAAACGGTAAAACAACTTATATACAAAGACAGTCAGCAGCTGGTCTGACCATCAGTCTCTTGATCTGGTTCTACATCCTGTTCCTCTTGATGGAACTCTGGACCGTCCGTCTGGTTCTACATCCTGTGCCTCTGGTTCTACATCCTGTGACTCTGGTTCCACATCCTGTGCCTCTGGTTCCACATCCTGTGCCTCTGGTTCTACATCCTGTGCCTCTTGACGTGACCCTGCAGCTCGGCGGCGCAGCAGAAGATGCGTCCGCAGTAAGTGCAGCTCAACGTCCCGTGGGCTTCAGTAGGCGGCGGGGCGGCGGCGCTGTGGTCTGAGGAGGTACCTGGGGACAGGAGAGAGACGGACTCAGTTGAGCTCTGAGACCACAGATACAGGTACAGGGTACAGGTACAGGGTACAGGTACATGTACACAGGGTACAGGTACGGGTACAGGGTACAGGTACACGTCACAGTGTGGCTCCTCCTGTCCACAGTATTTAATGTTTCACACAAATCCAATCACAGGAGCGTCTTAATGATGAGGTGCAGCGAATGCAAACGGAGGAGGACACATTAACTTCAGTTAAGGTAGTCATTCTGTGGGCATGAATCAAATGAAGGGGTGAGTCACAGTTCAGTCATTGAATAGCTTCTACGGTTACCACGCACAAACGTGTGATTGTTTATCTTGGCTCCCGGTTGTAAGCGTTACCGGACCCTTACCTTTGGCCGAAGACGTCTCGGGTTCCTCTGAGCCCCCCGGGGCCCCCCTCCGGCCCGGACGCTGGGCTCCTCCGCCGCTGGTCTCCTCTCCGGGCGCTTCCTGCCCCCCGGGCTCGCCGTGCTGGAGGGAACCCTGCCTGGGGAGTCTGTGGTCCAGGTAGACGTTCTCCAGTACGGGCATCTCGGGGCTCCCCAGCTCATCGGCCCGTCCCCGTCGCTGGTCTCCCGGGACCTCCAGACTCAGGAAGGGCTCCTCGGAGCGCTCAGCGTCTGCTGCTCCGTCTGGGAGGGGAGGGCCGACCGGCGGCCGGCTCTCTGACGCGCCGGGGGCCCTTTGAGCCTCCCGGTCCGGTGAAGACCTGCGGGTCTGCCCGTCTTCTGCCCCCCGCCCCCCGGGGGGTCCGTGGTTGTGGGGGGTGCCCGCGGCCCCCCCGTCCTCCGGCTCCGAGGCCGCGCCCCCAGCCCTCGGTTTGCTCGTGAACCCTACACCCCCAAAACAGTCCTCCTCCGAGCCCGTCGGTGCTGCCGTCGGTCGCACATCGTGACGTCGCTGCCTCTCCTCTTCCTCCTCACTTCTCAGAGGCTCCTGCGCTCCGGTGTGGAGCGGCCCTGATGTGACGCCTTGTTCCCCCTGCTCCTCCTCCTCCCCCTGCTCCTCTTGCTCCTCCTCCTCCCCCTGCGCCTCCTCCTCCCCCTGCTCCTCCTCCTCCCCCTGCTCCTCTTGCTCCTCCTCCTCCCCCTGCTCCTCTTGCTCCTCCTGCTCCTCTTGCCGGTGAACCTTGTCACACCCTTCGGTGACCACCTCTTCGTCCTCCTGGTTGCCCTCCCTCGGGCTGGACCCTGCGTCCTCCTCCTCCTCCTCCTCCTCCTCCTCCTCCCCCCCAGCCCTCGCTCCCAGGTGGTCGAGGTTCACCTGTCCCACCAGCTCATGGTTCCTCTCCACCTGGACGGGACACACGGAGAAAAGGAACTTTGGACTGAATTCTTTAGCTTCTTGCGACGTACAATGTGCTCCCCATGTCCTCACGTTCAGACACGTGAACCACATGAATAGTTATGACACAATGTTTCAGAAACAGGAGTGGCTCTGGCCGAAGAAAACAGTAAATCGAGGGACTTCACATCTCCAGTACGCAGAATGAACAGGAAATGAATGAATGCAATCCCAGTGTTTCCCACAGACCAGGTAGCAATGTGTGGTGCCAACCCCTGCAGGGTTGGCAACTTTTGGTTTTTGGCCGGAGTGGGACTCTGTAGAATCTTATAATGCTTACATTATAACAGGGTGGGGGGGGGGCAGACGGGATTGTTGACGGGGGGAAGGGTTGGTACGGGTTGGCGGAGTTGCTCGTCCGAAGCAACGAGAGATCTAACGGGTATTTTTCTTTTTTTGGAGTGACATTTGTTGTGAGAGTGTGAGATATTTATACTTAAAAAAACGCGTTAAAATCAAAAAAGCGGAATCAATTCATTTGTGGCGCTCGTTGTTGAATCTGTGGCGCTGCGCCACACATTGGCCTATGTGTGGGAAACACTGCAATCCGAATTAAAGTGTGATGATTTGGGTGAAGGGGAAACCCTGCCAGGCCGCTACATTCCACGCACTCCACCAAGGAGGAATTTGACTTCCTCCTTCCTCCCAACCGGAATACTCTGAGCTTCCCAACCTTTGCACCCGGGCGCGTCGGCCCAGAGCTTCTCACCTGATGCTTATCACACAGGTGCGCCTCCAGCTGGCTCAGCCGCGGGCAGCGGAAGAAGCAGAGCCTGCAGGCGTAGGGCCCGGCGGGGGCGTGCTTCAGCGCGTGGGTCCCCAGGGCGCCGGCGCTCCCGCAGGTGAAGGTGCACTCCTGGCAGCGGAACACCACGCCCGCCAGGTAGCGGGACAGCTTGGACCGGCGCAGCTCGATGGGAGCCACGCGCTCCTCTGGGGGGGGGGGGGGGGGGGGGGGGGGGTTGAGTTTGGGCCGAGACAGAGTATACACCGATCAGCATCTAGCATTGTAACTATTAATAGCACTTGTTCTTATTGAAGGCTACTCTTCAATAAAAGTCGCTACACTTACTGTCAACAATTATTCTTTTTCAGAACTACATCATTAACATTTATAATCTATAATTATAATAATACATTTGTATTCTTCTAGTTAAGCGTGAGCATCATCTTGGTAGCTCGAACGCACGCAGGTCAAGTGTGACGTGTTTCCCATTCCGACTTTCCACCTCCGAGCGTTAACGACCGCAGCGTAACGCCGTGGTGTTTGTGACGCTCTCTGCCCGTGTAGTAAAGGAGTCATGCGATCGGATCGGAGCACAGACTCGTCGATACTCGCCGGTACCGAGGAATGTCCGGTCCTGGGATGGGAACAAGCAGCTTTGGTTTGCTTACGGCGGTGGAGCACCACGTGGTCCACCAGGCGGTCCCGGCTCGGGGTGTGGTAGAGGCACAGCGGGCAGCGGAGGCTCTTCTGAGGCGGGGGCTCCGCCGGGCCGCCGGAGTGACCCGTCTTCTTGTGCAGATCCAGCTTCCTCCTAAACGAAGAGACGAGGCAGACAAGAGGAAACAGGAAGCCTTTACAACCACAGGCCTGACTCACACCGCTCGCTTTCAGCAGAAACCTTCGGAACTTCTCTCGGAACTGGTGGAGCACGTGGATCACACGAGTCCAGACCTCGCTGTCGCAACAAAGCTCCAAAGGACATCCCAGTGCCGTCGTTTGGTGAACTGGGACTGACTGTAAGGGCGTCCACTCTGAGGGAGTTCCCACCTGAGGCCCGTGAAGAAGCTGCAGTCTCTGCAGCGGTGCACCTTCTTGCTGTGGATGTTCATGTAATGACGCCGCACGCTCGACCAGTGTCCGCTCGAGAACTCGCAGAACTCGCAGAGCAGCAGCCTGTCGCCGGGCACCTCGGCGGCCGGTGGAGCCACGCTATTGGTCGGCGCCATTGACCTGTAGTGACTTAGCTGTCTCTGGACCTCCGCGGGCTCAGAGTAGACAGAGTCTGTAATGGACGAGAGAACACGTTCACACCGCCGCCATCGTGTGGGCAATGACAGTAATAACCCAACAAACGTATTCACAGGCCTCATGTAGGCACTCTCCTAACAGGGTTGCCAGATTGGGCCAGAATTCCTGCCCAATCTGGCAACCCTTGCAGCAGAGCACTGTCTCCAACTGCTCTTTAGTATCTCAACAAATGTATTCACAAATACAAAGACAAAAGGGGTCACTTGCGTTTGCTTGTTTTGGCTGCTGGGGAGGGGGCCGGGGAGGGGTGCTTGTGGAGGTCTGGTGGGGCAGCAGGGGGGTCCCACTCTGCTTGGCGGTCCCCCGCTGCTGGGGGGCTGTCCTCCTCCTGCTCCTTCTCCTCCTCAACGCTCTCCGATGGACCAGTGCTCTGGGCGGCCAGATCGTCTGGAGCAGAACTGACGATGCTTACATGGGTCTGAGAAGGTAGGTCTGTACAGCTGTGTGTGTGTGTGTGTGTGTGTGTGTGTGTGTGTGTGTGTGTGTGTGTGTGTGTGTGTGTGTGTGTGTGTGTGTGTGTGTGTGTCTCTCTCTCTCACCTGGGTGTTTCTTCCGGAAGTGGCTCCTGAGCAGACACAGTAGGTTGGTGCGATAAGCGCAGATCAGACAGTGGAACGCTTTCAGGCTCCCGGGCCGAAACATGGTGCACTGGTCAAAGCTGTGAGGAACAGAAGGAGGAGCGCTCCAATCAGGCGCCGTTACAATCATCTGGTCAATAATCACTAAAGACTGTAGAGGGAGCCCACGCCTTAACGCAGCCAACCACAAGGCTCCAAAACATCCAGAGTAGAATCCTGACCGAATGCACACATGTTTCTCTGCTCTGGTCCCCAGGTCTGGGTTCCTACGGGCCGGGCCGGCAGCACTACTCCAGCGGAACGCCACGCCCCCCCCGGGGCGTCCTGGAGCATCTCAAGTCAGAACTGATCTCAAGTCAGTAACTGTTACTGACTTGAGATCAGTAAGATTCGTAATATAGTTATAGTAATAGTTAAATAAAGATGTTATAACATTGATTCATCTCAACACATAGGCCTGGCCTAAAGGAAAGAGCAGTTTGCATATGTTGACTGCTTCCAATGTTGTGTTGGTTATACTTGAATTATGTAATGCTTGTTTAGTGAATAACACAACAAACAACAAAAAATGTAATGCTAAATCGCAATATTGGTCGAAATAATCACAATTCGATGATTTCCCCAAACGGTTGAGCCCTAGTGTCCAGGAGGGAGTCTGGTACCACCAGGCCCTTTGAGAGCGGACCTCTGAACCAGGTCTACCACCAGGTCTACCACCAGGTCTACCACCAGGTCTACCATCGGGTCTACCACCAGGTCTACCATCAGGTCTACCATCAGGTCTACCACCAGGTCTACCACCAGGTCTACCATCAGGTCTACCACCAGGTCTACCATCAGGTCTACCACCAGGTCTACCACCGGGTCTACCACCAGGTCTACCATCGGGTCTACCACCAGGTCTACCACCAGGTCTACCATCAGGTCTACCATCAGGTCTACCACCAGGTCTACCACCAGGTCTACCACCAGGTCTACACCGCTGAAGGTCCACTCACCGGCTCCTGGAGCGGGCGGCGAGCCCCGGGTCGGGCCTCTGCCCCGCCGCCTCGTCCCCGTGGCTGCGGCGCTCGTGGACACGAAGGCCCACCAGGGAAGGGAACCAGCGGCCACAGAGTCCACAGGCGTGGGCCTCGGACCCGGGGGGGCCCTTCTCAGGGGCAGGGGCAGGGTCCGGGGCGGGGTCCGGGCCAGTCTGGGGCTTTGGTGACGCCCCTTTCCCGTTGCACTGGAAGTAAAACCAAAGACCACGTCGATTGGCAGCTGCATAAACACAACTCATACTGGGAATACTGGGAATATACTCATACTGGGAATACTGTCCACTTATACACTTTTACATACGGAACAGAATAACAACTAATAATAATAAAGAAGAGAACATTTGAGTTGAAACAATTATGATAATAATAATATACAAACAGACAACATCACCACACTGAAATTTAAGATGCAAATATACCGCCCAGTTTTAGGTAGAATACAAATCAACCAAAACCTTTATGTTGAGAGTGAAGAACACAGGACTTCAGGCCTACCTGAGCGGAGGTGGTGACGGCCCCGCTGGACGTGGTCCTCCTCTCCTGCTCCCTGTGGAGGTCCAGATGCACCCCCAGCTCCCTGGTGGTCTGGACCTCCAGCCTGCAGTAGTGGCACGCGTAGCCGGCCACCGCGCGCCGCTTGGCTGAGCGGAAGAGCACTTTAAAGTCCATTTGAAAATGTGTCAAGTGAACGCTGGTGTAGTGGGCACTTAGACCACTGGAGGACTTGAACATCTGACTGCACTTCTTACACTCCAGGGATTTGTTGTCTTCAAACTCCCCAGGAGGGTCCATTCCATGAGACTTTGTGTAGTGGCAGACCAGATATCTACGTTTTGAAGACACATACGGGCAGAGCTTACAGTTATAGCTCACAGCGGTGTACTCCATCGCAGATGCTTTGGAATCGATCCCATGCCTGGTTCTATAATGTTGTCTCAGATATTTGTTTGATAATGTGATATAGGAACAAACAGTGCACTTAAATACGTCACGCATGCTCTTGCTGCAGGCGTCGACATGTTTAGCCAAGGCCTCTTTGCTCTTGCCGACGTGTTTGCACAGCGGGCATTTCATCAGCCCAGGCTGCTTCTTCTTGGAGAAGCCCTTCTTCAGGGAGCCCTGAGAACCCTGGTATTTAGACAGCAGTTGCTTTGTTAGCGTGTATTTAGCAGCAGGTTTGAGGACACATGAAACGGAATCCCCATGGCATTTCATGTTATGCAGGTTGAATTTCTTTAGGGAGCGACAGACCTCTTTGCAGGTTTGACACATGTACCCCCCGACACGGACTCTGGAGCGGGGGGTGACGCCTTTTGACGCATGGGGCACATGGGCAAAATGCCTTTCAAACCCTTCCGCTCTAATCTTCTTGGTTGGATGTCTGGCACAGCAGTGAGCGATGACTCCAGGCCTCGTCGTGTGCGCATACACACACCAAGGGCACTTGTAGACCACGTTCCCCTTCGTCCTGTCCCCCTCCAGCATAGCCTCGTCCTCCTCAAACAGGGCCGGCTGACTCTTCCACTCCTCAAAGTGTTTCATTCCATAGTGAATCTTGAGTCCCTGCCAGGTAGTAAATAGTAAGGAACAGCAACGGCACATGTACGATCTAGAAGAAGGGGTACTTGGGGCCGAAAGACGGTGTGATGGTTCCAGTGTTTGAGGGGCCATATTATAGTCAAGCACTTCATGCTGACCATCTGCTTCGTCATCACCCCCACTACTGAGATCATCAAACGCTGAAGCCTTTCCCTTCACAGAGCGGAGATGAACGGTTCGATTGTGTTTTGTGAGGCCTTTCGATGAGCTACCTTTGAAGGAACATGTCTTGCATGAGAAGGTCTTGGCCTTCTTGGTCCCCGATCCTTGATCCCATCTCATCGCTGGAGACGTGGGGTCCTTTGGCTTTTTAGAGGGGGTGTCTTTGGGAGCCATGTGGAAGTGATTTATGATGTGTTTAAGGCTACTTACATTGGATTTGTGCCTTTCTTTGTAATGCTCAAAGACTCTTTCCGCTTTCTTGTCTGAGAAATTGCACCACTGGCAGTGGAAACCTTCCTCTATACGTCCTTTAGCAAAAGCCGTTCTTAAAATCTTTTCAGCACTTTGATTAATTTGGTGAGTTCTCCTTAAATGCCTTTTTAAAAGATACGCATTCAAGGCAGTGTAGTCACATTTGTGGCAAATGAAGGGTACGACTTTTCTCTCAAGCGGTGAATCGGGCAGCCGGCTGAGAGCCTCAAACTTCAACTGTTCTTCCCGCGGTTGTTCATAAACCTCAGCAGTATATTCTAATATTTGCCTTTTGGATCTCTTAACCATCTCAGGATGCGACTTATTCTGATGGTCCATAACCCTCGCTACTAGCTGGTTACCGTAGTTACATATGTGACAAAAGAAAAAGTCCTCTCCCTGCAGGATGGGGACAGGCAGACCAGAGGACAAAACACTAATCTCTTTGTTTAGAGATTTAGATTTCTTCATTTTTCTGTGAATGGATGCAGTGTAATTGGAAATCGATTGTGTGGTTGCTTGAAACCCTTTGTGTTTGATTTTAAAGTGAACCAGAACCAGTCTTAAAACACAGTTCCCATAGTTGCAATGCGGGCAGAAGAATAAGTTCTTGACACGCGACCTACCAGTCACCAGTTCTGCCCTTTTGGCTTCACCGCTGCCTCGGTCTTGGAGGGCGTCGGCAGGACTGGCGGGGGCTTCCACTCCAGAGCAGGACTCCTTCTGGACGGGGTCCTCGTGTTCGGGCGGGGTCCGGTGGCCACCGAGGGGTTTCTTAGCGATCCGAGGACGACTGACCACGGGGGACACCTCCGCCTCTCTCTCCTCTGCTGCGCTGCAGGGTTCCACCCCTGGAGGGCTGGCGCCCCGCTGGCTCTTGTGACCGCTCGGTATGGGAGTCGGGGTTCGGACGCTGCGGACGCTGCGGGGAGAAGCGGCGGCGTCCACAACGGGGTGCTGCCCCTGAGGAGGAGGGGCAGGGGAACCTGGGGGACTTACAGCAGATGGGATTTCTTCAGGTAGCGACGGGGACTGGACCGTTGTTCTCTCAGGAGAACCTGAAGAAGGACTTTCCTCAGAAGGGTCCGTTGGTGTCTCCTCCTGACTCGGTGCGTCCATGTTGAGGTCTTCCGAACCCGTTTCAGGTAACAGAGGTTTCGTGTCGGAGACCAAAGCTCTGGTTCGTCTGATCTGATCCAGAGTAATAACTATGTCAGGATGTTGTACTTGGTAGTGCACAAACATGGCCACCACAGACTTGTGACCAAATGTGCACGAGTCACACTTCAGGTCTGGTCGGACCGTTTTGGATGGAGGAGTTTTTTTTGAAGGATTATCTTCCAGAGAAATATCAGCATTTCCGTTGTGTTGTTTGTCGTTAATTCCATCTTTGGGTGATTTATGAGCTTCCTCCCCAGTGCTCAGTTCATTTCTTGGTGTAGATCTTGGCAATCTAATCTTTATCAAACCCTGCTTAGGTTTCTTAGCAAGAGGAATGACAGGGTCTTCAAGGACTCTCTTAGTCGGTTCAGTGATCAATGGAACGTCTAAATCACTGGGAGGACCAGAAGATTTGAATGGCGATGCACAACCATTGCTCAGATTAGTGGCCGGATTACTTTTTCGCAAGATTAATGTTTTCTTTGCAGTATTTGCATGTACCAGGTCAGGTGACGTCACCTGATAGAAGGAAGATTTAACATTTTGCCCAGAAGATGCTGTGAAGTACTGCGTGATCTTTCTGGATGTTTCTTGGCTTCCTTTCACACGGCCTGCCAGGTTGGAAAAATTCTTTTTTTTTGAGGTAGGCTTCGCAGTAAGGGGATTGCTCTTTTCATTGGCCACTGGCTTATTTACCTTTACTCTACTCAACATGTCCGGCGCTGCGTTCAGCTTGTTTTCCTCAGGCTGCAGCGCTGATGCGCCCTTCTCTCCGGCGATGTCATTTGAGGGCTTCTTGTTGGCCGCTGCGTCCTCCATGGCTGACGAGGTGGCGTTCCGGATGGCCTTGTGTACGTCCAGGCCGTGCTCTTTGCCCAGGTGTTCCAACAGCACGAGCTTGGACTCAAAGATGAGGACGCAGTGACTGCACTGGAACCTCGGGACCTGGGGGGTCTGGCTGCTGGTCAGGGGACCTGGCTTGCCGGCTTTTCTGATGGCGTCCTCCACGTCCAGGCCGTGCTCTTTGCCCAGGTGTTCCAACAGCTGTAGCTTTGACGCACAGACGAGGACGCAGTGAGTGCACTTAAACCTCTGGACTGGGAGGACCCGGTTGCTGGTCGGCTGGCCTGACCGGGCAGCGTTCCTGATGGCCTTGTCTACGTCCAGGTCGTGGTCCTTGCCCAGATGCTCCAACAGCTCTAGCTTGGACGCAAAGACGAGGACACAGTGATTGCACTTGTACCTCTGGAGTGGGAGGACCTCATTGCCGCTGAGGAGGCTTGCCTTGCCCGTAGAGCCTCTTGAATCTAGGAGATTGAAAAATACCCCGAATGTTAACATTAAGAGCAAACAAAACCAGCGTCAAAACAGCATGCCAATACATGCATTCAGTACGTACCTCGATTCATTTTTCTGCATTCAAACACCCGGCGACGAAGACACAATCACAGGTTTGGTAGCTGAAGGAATAAATACTCATTAGTCCGTCCTGAGGCCGCCTCCTGCTGTGTGTAGCCCCATGCATCTCCATCAGTACATCTGGATCTACACATCTGTCTGCACGGTGACTCTACACATCCATCTCTACTATCTCCATGGTGACGGTACTCACAGGGGAAGAGGGCGCTACGCGGAGCCTCGCTGTGGAGGCTGTGCACTAACAGGTTTGATCAACAAGCCGCCTGGTGTGGTGGGATCGGGAGGTTTTGTTGCTGTACCGGGAAAGTTTACTGTCCCGCGAACAGGGAGCCACGTGACTTCCGGAACAAGATCCCTTCAGTGACGACTTCCGTTCAAAATTCCGATGTTTTATCAAATTAATTGAATTAATTTGGAAATCACACACGTTACTCAGCCCGTAAACCAATGATTGTACATAACATGGAGTTATATATGCAGTTTTAAATCGTAGCCCGGCATTCAAGTCAACAAATGCTCGTAATTCAGGAGATGTAGGATCTCGTTTCAAACGACTTGAAATAGACATGGTTAGTAAAACTATATATATATATATATATATATATATATGCAACTCTTATTTTCTTTAGAGAATAAATCTCTCTGTGGTTCACACGGTTGTGTTCTGTTGTTTCTCCCCGGACCCATTTCCGGGCGGACCGGAGAGCTGTCGGTCTGGACCAGTGGAGGAGGTCCGTCTGTGGTCTCTGGAGGAGGTCCGTCTGTGGTCTCTGGTTCTGGTCTTTTGTTGAAGGCTGCTCATCTCACTGTAGAGAGTCTTCCGTCTCCGTCATGAAGCTGTCCGTCCATCATCAGGTACACTGGCTTCAGGCAGGCTGGAGCGTGAAGGTTGAATCAGTTCAGGGTGGATTCAGTATTAAAGCATTAAATAATATTCAGTGTTAAAGTTTGAAAGAACTCAATACAAAGGGCTGTCTCTGTAGTCCGGAGTGTGTCACACGGACCACCCAGGTCTCTTCTTCACTCGACAATGCAGTGACAAAAGACCACCATTGTAAGCAGAACCATTGTGTGTGATCCCGTGTCCCCTCCGGCAGAGGTGACGGCTCTGTGGTTCATTCGGCGGACGCACGGCACCATGTTTACCGTCTCCCTGAGCGGCCCGCTCCGGGCTGTGAGGAGCAGCTCCTTCGGGCCCTGCGTCTCCCACCTGTCCGCCCTCTCCCGCTGCTCTGTGGACCGGAGGAGTGGAGCCGGACCCCCCGGCGCTCACGGCCGGACCGCGTCTCTTCTGTCCGCCCGGCGGCCGGCGGTGACCGGAGGGCGGAGGGCGTTCGGTGTGTCTGCGGCGGCCGTCGTCAACATGGCACCGCCCGGGGTCCAGCCCTACCTCCGGCTGATGAGGATGGATAAACCCATAGGTAACTATAGATACCGTCTTATAGCGTGGGACACTTCTTCACATTCACCCATTCATTCATACACGCCCGCGGTGTCCACCAGGCAAGGGGACTGCGGGGTCAGGTGTCTTGCTCAGGGGCACACATCCATACTGTAGGTACTTAGTAGCTGCCTGGGATCAAACCAGCAACCTTCTGATGTCCAGACGACCCGCTCTCTCCCTGAACTACTGTCGCCTGAGAGTGTGTTTCGTCTCCTTGCTTTGTATACTGTATGTAATCCATTACTTGTAATAGCAGTCGCCTAAAGCCACACCTCTGAGCTGGTCAGAACCTCCCCAGCTGTTTCACCAGACCACCACCACCAACAACCATCCTCTCACTGGATGCTAATGGCCTCCATCCCAATATGGCCGATCTTCTGAATCAGAGCGGCGCTTCATTTCTTTCTGACTGCTCATATGTGAAGGCTCCACTCTAAGGTCCACCTTGTGGAAGGTGTGTGTCTGGGACCAGTGCCCTGCGACCGTTCCTAACTGGTCTTTGGGCTGCAGGGACGTGGCTGTTGTATCTCCCCTGCGCCTGGAGCATCGGGCTGGCCTCCGACCCGGGCTGCCTCCCCCACCTGGGCATGCTGACCCTGTTTGGGGCCGGGGCGGTGCTGATGAGGGGAGCCGGCTGCACCATCAACGACATGTGGGACAAAGACTTCGACCGAAAGGTATTACAAACATCAACAGCTGTTTAAAATATAAAGCATTTTCTTTTGGATCCCAAAATATTGAATGTATAATTGTGTATGGGTTTGCATTTACATGAATTGTTCAGTCAGTCGGTGTATATGGAATGAGGCTTTGTTTAAATTCACCGCTTTGTGAGGTGTAGCAGGCGTGTGTGGGTGCAGGTGTCCCTGACTGACTGACTGTGTGGGTGCAGGTGTCCCGGACTGACTGACTGTGTGGGTGCAGGTCTCCCGGACTGACTGACTGACTGTGTGGGTGCAGGTCTCCCGGACTGACTGACTGACTGTGTGGGTACAGGTGTCCCTGACTGACTGACTGTGTGGGTGCAGGTGTCCCGGACGGCCAGCAGGCCCATCGCCGCGGGCGCTGTGTCCCAGTTCCAGGCGCTGGTGTTCCTGGGAGGACAGCTGTCTCTGGGCCTCGGGGTCCTTCTCTGCCTCAACTACTACAGGTGACCGTCCAGATCCTTATGGAGACACGTGACCTAATTATTACTAATTACTTATGGCTCCCAACGAGCTGGTTGTTGCCTTTCATGCTTGAATATGCTGTCGTGGGTATTAATCTGGGAATGTTTGTATGAACGAGTGAATGTGAGGCACTAATTGCAAAGCACTTTTAAACACAGTCCATTAAAGGCAGTCCGTTGACCTTCAATGCGTGACCTACAGCATCGTGCTGGGCGCGGCCTCCCTGTCTCTGGTGGTCCTCTACCCGCTCATGAAGAGGGTGACCTACTGGCCTCAGCTCTTCTTGGGTACGCTCCGTTCACTACCACCACGTCCCCCAACAGACAGACCTGCTCCCACCGCTGCCGCGCTGACACTGGCTCCCCTTCTGTCCTCCAGGGCTGGCCTTCAACTGGGGGGCGCTGCTGGGCTGGTCGGCCGTCGCGGGCTCCTGTGATTGGTCTGTCTGCCTGCCCCTGTACTTCTCTGGGGTGATGTGGACGCTGATATACGACACCGTCTACGCTCATCAGGTGACCGCCAGCGCCTCCTACCACGTGTTGGTGGAGGGTTATTGTAAGAGTTTAATAGAGGAATTACAGCAGTTTGTTGTAATGATTCATCGTTAACGATAACATTCACTGATGTGTGTATTGGAATACACACAGTGAAATACACAGCATTGTAATCCATTACAGAGCATTGTGTAGTGAGCCAATATTAGCGTTTTTTTACACGATACACGTTCACCGTTTTTTGTTATTTTTTCCCGTCATGATTTACAGACAGACAGTTCAATAAATGTTCCTTTTTTTAAAGTGAGACTTGTAACATTTGTTATCATCATTGTGTCATTTTTATGATGTCAATTGAGGGAGCTAAAGGAGAAGCGGCTCCAGAAGATGGGCCGTATGGGTCATCGGATAAGGCTGATGAAGAAACATCGGTATCAGCATTGGCTCTAAAGAATCCACATGGGTGGATCCCTAGTGTGGATCATTGTGATGTTGAACGCTCCACCATTCGGGGCCCCCCTCTGCCCCTCCCTCTGACCCGCTCTGCTCTGTGCTCTGCCCCTCCCTCTGACCCGCTCTGCTCTGTGCTCTGCCCCTCCCTCTGACCCGCTCTGCTCTGTGCTCTGACCCTCCCTCTGCCCCTCCCTCTGACCCGCTCCGCTCTGTGCTCTGCCCCTCCCTCTGACCCGCTCTGCTCTGTGCTCTGCCCCTCCCTCTGACCCGCTCCGCTCTGTGCTCTGCCCCTCCCTCTGACCCGCTCTGCTCTGTGCTCTGCCCCTCCCTCTGACCCGCTCCGCTCTGTGCTCTGCCCCTCCCTCTGACCCGCTCTGCTCTGTGCTCTGACCCTCCCTCTGCCCCTCCCTCTGACCCGCTCCACTCTGTGCTTGGGGCCCCTGTAGGACAAGGAGGACGACGTGAGGATCGGGGTGAAGTCCACGGCGCTGATGTTCCGGGAGCAGACCAAGCCCTGGCTGACGGGCTTCACGGTGGCCATGATGGCGGGGCTGGGCGTGGCCGGGGTCAACGCCCAGCAGACCCTCCCCTACTACCTGACGCTGGCCTGCGTGGCCGCGCACCTCGGCCACCAGGTAGACCCCTGGGGGCCGCGGGGCCAGGGGCCCTCCATGAGGGGACCAGGGGCCCTCCATGAGGGGGTCAGGGGCCCTCCATGAGGGGACCAGGGGCCCTCCATGAGGGGGTCAGGGGCCCTCCATGAGGGGACCAGGGGCCCTCCATGAGGGGGCCAGGGGCCTCCATGAGGTGGCCAGGGGCCCTCCATGAGGGGGCCAGGGGCCTCCATGAGGGGACTAGGGGCCCTCCATGAGGGGGCTTCGTTTGAGGGTGTTCAGCCTGTATCTTGTATTAAGTCTAGTCTAGGTGAACTTGTTCAGAGCTCACCTGGACTCTGCATCGCCTCCCCCCTTACCCCCCACACCCCTCTTACTCACTCATTGTATGTTGTACGTCCTGGAACTTAGAAATAGTGCTTAGCATTGTGAAGCATCTTCTCCTAGTATACGGGGAATGGGTTAACCTAGTGGTGGTTAGTGTATACAGGGAATGGGTTAACCTAGTGGTGGTTAGTGTCTACGGGGAATGGGTTAACCTAGTGATGGTTAGTGTATACGGGGAATGGGTTAACCTAGTGGTGGGTAGTGTCTACGGGGAACGGGTTAACCTAGTGATGGTTAGTGTATACGGGGAATGGGTTAACCTAGTGATGGTTAGTGTCTACGGGGAATGGGTTAACCTAGAGATGGTTAGTGTATACGGGGAATGGGTTAACCTAGCGATGGTTAGTGTATACGGGGAATGGGTTAACCTAGCGATTGTTAGTGCTTGACTCTTCTATGAAGATGCTTACTGTACCGACAGCCATATATTGTTTCTCTTTCTTCCGACAAATGTACGTATTGTAAGTCTCTTTATATAAAAGCTTTTGCTAAAGGCCCTGAATGAGAATGCATCAAAGCCAACATAGTGACCATCCCTCCTCCTAGATCTACTCGCTGGACATCCACAGACCAGAGGCCTGCTGGAAGACCTTTGTGTCCAACAGGAACCTGGGCCTGCTGCTCTTCCTGGGGATTGTCACCGGAAACTTATGGAAGGAGAGGAGAGAGACTTTACTGCAGGGAGAAGAAGTGCACACGTCTTGAGGGGGATGGGCGTGGGGGTTCTTGTTTCTCACACGTCCTTTAGATGCTTTATCCTTTATGCTGTATTTCTACCATGAAATGTTTTTATGAAGGGAAATGTAAAGTTTGCTTACAGAGAGACCAATCAGGCGTAGGCTGTTCACTTCAATCCTTTACTTAAAATGTATTTTATACATTAAAAAAAATAATAAATTGCATGTAACTTGATTTTGCACAAACACATTTCATAAACAAATTTTAAAAATAATAAAACGTTCAACACATCGAATCTCTACTAGTAATAATATTATTATAATATATATAATAATATATTACAAACGTCTAACAAAACACTCTGGCTTTAAGAAGAAAGCACAGAGCCAGAGCGGCGTTGAGAAGAGGGAACAGAAGCACGGAGGACCCCCCCCCTCAGAGACGCCACGCCGCGGGCCTCCACCAGCAGCACCACCCAGGTGATGACCATCTGGGTGTGGGCCCAGCCCAGGGCCCCGTACAGCGCCCTCCCCCAGCGGGAGGTCAGCCCCGCCCCCACGTGGCGGTGCAGAGCGTAGTCGGCCCTCACCGCCAGCGCCCAGCTCAGGAAGCCTGCCGCCTGGCCCGGCCACAGGCCGTGCCACCAGGCCGAGAACCCGAAGGTCAGGAGCAGGGGGCAGCGCCCGCCCCGCCGGAACACCAGCCGCCGCAGCCAGGCCGCCGTGGTGGCGTTCCACCGCCTGGCGAACTCCGACACCCGGGTGGACGCCTCCGTGGCCCAGGGGTCTCCGTCCGAAAGCCCGCTCCGGCCGGGCCCCCGAGGGCCGAAGCCGGCGGCCAGGTTGAGGCCCTCGCTGATCCTCCAGTGGGAGTAGTAGCGCATCCTAAGGGACAGAGCCACGCCCCAGAGCCACAGGCACTCCCCCGCCGGCCCCGCCGCTGCCGCCGCCGCCACCTGGCCCTGGAGGCACCGCAGGAGGCCGGCCCGGACCCCCTCCAGGAGCAGGACCTGCAGCACCTTCACCGAGACCAGGGGGAGGGCCGGGGGCCCCGAGCCCGTCCCCTCAACACACCCCACGAAGCGGGTGTAGGGGTACAGAGGGGCCCCCAGCAGGGTGGGGAAGCTGAGCACGTAGCTGCCCAGAGAGAGGAGGAAGCGGGGCCAGCTGGCAGCCCCCCCGGGGGGCAGCCTGATGCGCCCCTCCTGGAGGTCCATGGACACGCTGGTGACCCTCTGGGTGAGCAGCATGAGGGAGGAGACGGCCGCCTGCGCTCTGGGCTCCAGGACAACAGAGACCATTAGGGTGATCGTCAGGGTCATGGGACAACTGTTTACCTGTTTGATCAGAAACCTTTTTCATCTTTTGTTCATTTTAAAGAGCATCGATTTGATTTGACTGATTTTCTATTTACCAATTCTATTTTTGGATAAAGAAAATGGGGTGGACTTCCACCTGCAGCGACCGTGTAAGATGCAGATGAAGAGCTAGATGTACAGATGTGTGTAACGGAGGTGAGGCCCCTACCTGACGCCCCCTCCCTGGAGGAGGAGCAGGTGGCAGACGGTCTGCCACAGCATCTGGCCCCAGAACACCCAGCCGTGGACCCGGCCAGGGGGGGCCAAGAGCACCACCATCATGAACCCCAGCGTGGCCGCGAAGACCACCAGGCTGTAGACCCCCATGGTGCCCACGGCCAGCACACACCCCCCCAGGCCCAGGTAGAGGTACCTGCTCGGGGAAACAGGCGTTCAGGTGGAGGACGTTTTCAGCCTCAAACTCTCAGGAAGACAAGTCGGCCACAAAGAGCTGCAGACTTCTTCATTAACACACTTCACCCACTTTCTACCTGGTTTTGACTCTTCTTCTTCTACATAGGACTAAGACTGTTCCCCTAGACGGTCTCTGTAGTCTAATAAAGTATTGAGCTGTGGAGGCGTTCATACGAACCTCCAGGTCAGGGAGAGACGGCCCCGGGCCCCCAGGGAGTACAGCAGAGCCAACGGCAGCAGGAGACACTGCTGCCCCAGAAACCAGTGCTGCTCCCACAACCAGTCCATACCAGTCAATGAACTGGTGTTTCACCGTCACTCCGTTCAGTCTTTACCCTAACCCCTGCGCTTGGAGACCAGGGCTCTGATTGGTGGGCCGAGGGAATACCTGCGACTACAGCCTGAGCGCATAGCTCTGATAGGCTGATGGAGGCCTGCAGGTGTAGATCCAGATAGTGTAAAGCCATACTTCAGTGACTGGGGAACCCACAGGCAGTGTCCGTTCCCGTGGTTGTTATCGTGATCAACCCTGCGTCCTGTTTGCCTACGAGCCCATTAGAGCCTTTATCCTGCTGTGTCCAGACGCTGTTGGTTTAACAAGCTGCATTGAGCAGAATCCTAGGAAGGAATAGTTCTGTTTATTTGCTACATCACATTGCAAGCTTTCTTAGCAACGCACGCACAGACACACGCGCACAGGCACATACACACACGCACATACACACTATAATACAATAATCACATACTAATAGGTATATATATTTTGTTACTATTTATGACTACTTTTTGACTTTTTATTCATAATCTATTAGTTAATTGATAAGTTATCCATTGTCCAGCTGTGCTCTCAGAGGTCCTGGTCTACAGTACACAGGTCATGCTGCCTATCAATAATCATCCCACACCCTCCATTATTAATACTTGATCTATACTTGGCTGGACCCAGGACTGGAGATGCCCTATGTGCTGTGTATTCTGTTTACTACTGCTATAAGTGGTATAATATGGCTGTGCTTGATACCGTGGTAACGTTGGTCTTAATGGTCTGACAGAACAAGGTTATCAGAGAATATAAAACCATAAATGGTTCCCCTGTGTACCTGTCACTTTGTCCCATAGCCACTAGGTGTCAGTAGAGTGTTTTGGGAGCGTCTCAAAGCTGCGTTCACTGCGGGCCAGAATTCAATAAAAAGGTAGAAGACAGCAAGCCATGGATTCTTAACGTTTTTTGTTAGGATTATTTAAAACACACACTACTTAATGATTGTCCATACTTTGCATTAGGCATACTCTAATGTCTAGTATGTCTTCACCAATTGATTTTGTAATCGTGTTGACCCGTGAAGCCTGATCCGCTGATTCAGCATATTCTTCAGAATCAGGACCCGGGAGGACGAGTGTAAGCGATACTTGAGCAACACGCTGTTGTGGTCTTCAACAACAACGTGTTTTCTTTGGTTTTCAGTCTCAAGGTTTAGACTCAAAGCTCTTTGGAACCAAACCAGAACATAAGAAACATGACAGCAAGTTAACGTTCATCAGTACTAGCTGTTTCTTCACACACGGGGTCTATATTTATATGTATGTATGTATGTATGTATGTATGCAGGCCCGGTTCCAGAACAGAATGCCTTGGGGTGCATCTGAGATTATAGGGGGTGCACCAGTACTATAGTAAAACCAGCTACCCAGCTTCAGTTCAGACTTCGCTTTTTACACTAGGCCTTTCTACCAGTAGATAGACAAGCACTACATGTTGGGACAAAAACATTTACTGTGCTTAAAAGATGGTATCACATCATGTCTTGTGATGTGGAGAACATTTCAGCTGCAACGTTAGCTTATTGATATCCAAGCTTTGGATATGAGAATGAATTAATAATGGTTAAATTAAATCAAATTTGAAAAGGCTCAAGAGGTTCACATACTTTCAAGCAGCACTGTAGCCTTGTGAGACCAAATAATTTAACAACATAAACATAAAACATGCTCACATGTATTTATATAAGTGAACCACTAAATGTCACAAAATAATTTTACATTATCATTCACAAGATAATGCTTGAAATATATCACTTCATGTCTAATACATCTAGATTATATGGAACCTTTTGAATTAAATTACAAAAAAATAGCTTTTCCCTGATATTCTAATATTATGAGATGCACCTTTATGTGAACCACTTAATGTCAATAAGTGCTTATTCTGCTGCCCAAAACTTTTAATGCTGACAGATAAAACCCAATTAGGAATGTTATTTTCACAAAAAGTAATCAGTAATACATAGTGCCTTTCTTAAAGTTCACAAGATTGTAAATAAATACAATCAAAACACAATTGGCAAATATGGGTTCTTATGAACAACACAGTGGCGCCGGCAAAGGCTGCTTGTCCGGGAGTGAGAGCTGCGCCGGCAAAGGCAGCGAGTCGGGCAGGATTGAGCTAGCGTTGCTAGTGCTAGTGTTCACAACGGTTATACTGTCTGATGTATTGGATTCTTTTGCGGTGTTCTTTTTTATTTTCGGATATCCATTGTAAATGCCTAATTGTTGCTGCCGAAGAAGTTTAATGTCACTGACGTGCGCGCCGCCGGACGGGGCGCAGTTCACGCGCACCTGTCATAATAATAATAACGTTCTTATCGGTTTAGTGAGCAAAATAAATGCAGCAAACAACGGTATTTAATGGAACAATTCGTTTTGTGAGCAAGTGTTTTATTTTTTTTTATCATATTTATAAAAAAATTATAATAATTCACTCCCTCCTTTTTTCAATTGAGGGTGCAAACAATTTTTTTGGGGGTGCAATGCATGCTTATGCACCCCCGTAGAACCGGGCCTGTATGTATGTATGTATGTATGTATGTGTGTGTGTGTGTGTGTGTGTGTGTGTGTGTGTGTGTGTGTGTGTGTGTGTGTGTGTGTGTGTGCGTGTGTATGTGTGTGTGTGTGTGTGTGTGTGTGTATATACGCACTAGTACTTCTCGGTGACCACTCAGAGGTCCCTGGCCCCCAGTCCTCCACGGGACTGTAATAAAACACACGTGACCGGAGGCTCCACAACGTGTGACACACACACACACACACACACACACACACACACACACACACACACAATTATTAACCTGCTGATGGGTTGACTCTAAACTGTTATCTACCCTAAATGTGTTCATTTCACAAAGCTCCGTTTGAATCCCCAGACAGATCCATGCCTAGGAACACGTTTACATCATACTCCATCTTTTTTTCAAGATTGCGTCGTGAACCCGTGTCTGTGCTCCCTGGGAGCTGAGGTACTTTTAGGTGATAAACTGATAAAGTTGTGCAGCTGTTGAACCGGGGCTCGTCACCGCGTCAGCAGCGTCCCCTCCGCTGATTGGCTGCCGGTTGTGCAACAGGAGGCGTATCCATCGAGTGGTCTGAAGTAGAGAGTCCCCCAAGCAGGACCGAGTCATTTTCGGGCAACAGAGTGCAGTGCACAGGGTGCAGGGTTCAGATCCACGTCCCGTGTTGTGATCTCAAGATGCAGAGCTGCGCCAGGTCCTGGGGGGCCCTCCTCGCCCGGGCGGGGGGGCCCCTCTCTCCCTGCAGACATCTCAGTGCCAAGACCCGCTTAGTTGGGAAACTTCCTTCTAGGGTTGCGACCCGCCAGTTCGCCGGACCCGCGGTCCGGTGCCTCGGGACCTCCGCGGTCCGCTGCCTCGGGAGCTCCGCGGGCCGGTCCTCCCGGCAGATCGATAGGACGCTGCCCCGGCACGACGACTTCGCAGAGAGGCACATCGGCCCAGGTGAGAGGGAGAAGAGGGAGATGCTGGACGCTCTGGGGCTGGAGGTAGGACCACCTGACATCACACCACACCGCGATACACCACGACTGTTGATCACACCAACCCGGATCATCTCTTGTTGTCTTTTGTAAAACACGTTTTATTGCTGTTTTTACGCGCTTTATTTACATCATTTATTGTTTCTAGACGATCTCCCAGTTAATCGAAAACACAATCCCCGAAGCCATTCGGATGCAGAGGAGTATGAAGATGGACGATCCACTTTGTGAGTTCTCCTCGGGTCCTTCTGTAATGATCCTGTTGGCTTGTGGTCGCCTGGCTCAACAAAGAGCAGCATGTTTAACTGGAGGTCTCACGCGTTTGCACTTTTTGTTACCCTACTAATGGCCAAACCGCAACATATCCAAAGATACTAGATCTTAGTATTTATTCAGCAGATATCTGATGTTCCTCCACTAACCACGGGCTGGGGGCGCGCCTCCGCCGTGCGTGAAGCGCGCTCCTCTCCTCTCCTCCTCTCCTCCTCTTCCTTCTCTCCCTCCGCTCCTCTTCCTCTGAACATATTTGGAGTTGTTTTTGCGAAACTCGTCCACCAGCACCAATCTC